>NW_004955428.1:11023001-11047268 GCF_000276665.1 Chinchilla lanigera
TATTTAATAAATTTTATATTATAAACCATATATTTTATAGGTTGATTGACCTTAGTGCTCTAAAGAAAAAAAATGACGTTAATGTTTGAAAATTTAAATTCCTATTAGGCTTAGTAATATAATCCTAAAAAAGATGTATGTGTGTTAGTCAATTAATAATTGCCCACATACTGATCTGGTGTTTCCTGTACAAATTCTGAAGTTCTTCAAATTGCAGCCTGTTTTTTCTAAAAAAGGTATTTTTATAACAAGAATAAAAAACTTCTAAGAAGCTTTCCTTAGTTACACTCAAAATGAAAATAAATAGGTTAAGTATTTGCAAACTATCTAAGGAATAAGTGGAAAAAGAATTCTCATCCAGAATAGATCTGAATCGTCTGAACCCAGCGTTTAAAAGAGGATGCTTGTGCAAAAAGACTGTTTTATAATAGGCAGGGTTATATTGGATTTCAGGCCCTCTTGGCACCTTTTGCATGAGGCATTGCACATGTAAATATAAGAAATATCTGACCTTAACAGACTGTACCACTTTATCTTCAGGTCCAGTGCTGTTCTAATCATTCAGAAATGGAAACAGAGAATACAGCATTAGGAATACATCACATGGCTTTACAGCTCTTATTTAATAGCACGTTCACAGGACAAATTGTAAATTCCTTATATCCTAAAGGAGAATAATATTATTTGGCTTTGCAACGTGCCAGAGTAGACTAAAAAAAGGGATATTATTTATGTAAATTGGGAATCATAAATCACATGTCTATTTATTGTATGACAGAATACATATTATCACACATTTTTCAAACACAGTATAGTAAATACTACAACAAAAGCAGCACTGTGCTGATGTATCTATCATCACTAATTCCTCTTCATTTAATGTATCTCTGCTTCATTCCTGGTGGAAAGACAGAAATTACAAAATCTGACTGTATTCTACATACAGGAAACTCACTTCAAACATAAATATTAAAATAATGCTTCCTGATTAAAAACTAATTTAAAATGTAACTTATGCTAACAATAATCAAACAAAATCTAGAAAAATGAGTTTTGCTTCCTGAAGTATATCTTGGCTGGAAACATAAGTGACCATACCCTCTAGTAATGAGGCTACTAGGGAATAGGCATTCCCTTATATTGCTTTTGAAGGTGCAAGTTATTATTATATTTGTTAGATGGAGTTTTGTAACTTTAATATTAAAATTATAAATGGTTTCAATCTTTGACACAATTGAGAATTATCCTACATATAAATCAGTCTGATTAAAGTTGATAATAACCACATTGGTTACAACACTAAAGTGGATAATTAGAATAAAATAAATTTTCTCAAACTAGACAGCGCTGACATAAAGTACAGTGTACCAAAAAATCCATGCAAATGGTTTTTGTGTATCTACGTGAACATAGATTCCAGATTACTGTAAGTGAGAAAACAACATGGTTTGGTTTGGACATAAAATGTTCTCCCCAAAGTCCCATGTACTAGGGGTTTTTGTAAGGATACTGTATCATAGGGCACCACTTATCCATGGGTTGATCACTTGAAGATATTATAGCTGGCGGGCTGGGGATTTAGCTCAGTTCAAAGCGCCTGCCTGGCAAGCGCAAGTTCGTGAGTTCGGTTCCCTGTACCGGAGAAAAACAAAAACAAAAAAAAACAAAAAACAAACAAAAAAAAAGATATTATAGCCGAATGTGCAGGTAGAAAGAGGGGCCTGGCTGTAGGGGTTGTGTCACGGGGAGGGCCCATGCCTTGGAAGGGATTATCTGTCTCTGTCTCTTGGCTTTGCTCTCTACTTCCTTCCAGTCATGTTCTGAGAAGCTTTTCTACACAAGAGTTTTACAGTGTTGCTTTCACTCTGGAGCCAGCCCACCACGCATGTACAGAAACTTCTAAAATCACGATCCAAAATAAACTTCTCTTTACATCATAGGTGGAAAGTGGTTTGTCTAGTATTGGGAAAGTGACTACCATATAAGGCATAGGGAGTGTATGTAGTGTAACGCATTTTGTATAATTTGGAGAAAAAATGTACATCCACAAGTGCAAGAATTTTCATAAAAGCACTCCACAGTGACAGATAAGAAACAAATGCAGCCGTCTGTGGGATACCTTAGAGAGGTGCAGCATCCTCCAAAAGTAAGTGACAATACCTCCTCAAATGGTGCAAGCAATGAGGGCAAGAAAAGTGAACTCTCTTCATAAAATCCAGTTGTAAGGGTGCCTAATAATATATCAGCAAAACCCTAATTGATCAATTACTGTTGAAAGGTCTCGTGCCCAGTTTTAATTCCTTGGGCTTAAACTTCAACATGAGTTTTAGAGGGAACAACTGCATTAACACCAAGCAGTGTGGAAAACTTACCAGTAATGAATTTATAAACATGGACCCATTACTGAATATTTTTGCTTCCTAAATTCCTCCTCCCTCCCTCTCTTTTTTCCTTCCTTCCTTCCTTCCTTCCTTCCTTCCTTCCTTCCTTCCTTCCTTCCTTCCTTCCTTCTTTCCTTCCTTCCTTCCTCCTTCCTCTGTTCTCTTCTCCTTCTGGCTTTCCTACTCTGCACTATCAGTACATTTAGGACAAATAATCATGCTTTTTTTCTCTCTCCTTTTTATGAGTAAGAAATTACAGGAGGTGAGATGAGCGTTCTTCTCGTGTATTTTCACCTTGCAGCTCTCTCCAACCTGCCATGGCTGAGGCTTCAGAAACTGTGCTGTAAGGTATCCATTCGCAATATAAATGTGTCTGTTATGTAAAGAGAGAAAAGTAAAGCAACCGAGAAAAGAGTTTTTCATTGCTGTCTTATTTGTATTTGAAGCAAAGATATATTCATACACTTCCCAAAGATATATTCATACACTTGCTTATTATTCTGAAATTTTTTCAATTTTACCTTTATTAACATATTTTAGGTTGGGTTATGTGTCTTATAACTGAAATGATACTATAAATATCACATAATACTGATATTTCAAGTAATTGGGGGTAGAGAAAAATTAGACAAATTGACAAAGTGTTTTGAAAATGAAGCCATGCATTGCTTGATAAAGTGAGACAGCTTAAGAAGCCTATCATTTTCAGGCCTCATCATTGTTTAAATATCCTAATTGCACTTATGCAGACCTAGAAGGTTACTACACGCCCAAACTATATGGCACACACATACCTCACACGGTCTGCTGCTCCGGTGTCATTATGCACTAAATCAAGAGAGAGTCCTTAGTGTCGTTCTGTATACAAACCACATTCTCTTGATCCACTCCTCTGTTCACAGGTATCTAGGATGACTCCATGGTTTAGATTTTGTGAATAGTACTGTGACAACAATGGGCAAGCTGGTATTTCTTCATTATACTGGTTTCATTTCCTTTGGATATACACAGAAGTGATAGAGCTAGACCACATAGTAGATCTCTTTAGTTTTTTAGAGGGACCTCTGTGCTCTTTTCCATAATGAATGCATGATGTCCTTTCATGTGCATCAACATGGATAATAATGCAGAACATTTCTCTGGGGGTACAATGAGCCCAAGCCAGAAATACTGTATATTTTCTTTTATTTCTTTTTAATTTTTAAAATTTTTTTAGTTAAAAATTTAAAAACTGACAAAACAACAATGAAGATAAAATCAAAACAACACAAAAAAAACAAAAATTATACATAACCTCAAGACAAAATGATAGAAATTTACATTGGTTGCTAAATTACATAGTGTTATCTTCAATGAATTTGCTCAGTCTATTAGACATAAGAATGTAAGACTGATCAAACAAAGACAGTAACAAGTTAAAAAAAGAATAAAAATAATTTAAACAAAATTGGAAATGATGCAGAGCTTCACCGTACAAAATGGTAGGAGTTCAACAGTCATTCTTATACTGCATATTGTTTTCAGATCAGTCATTCTAATTACCAAATTTAAGCCTGTAAACTTGGTTAAGGATAATGAAGAGTTTAAGCATTGACTGTTCCTCTCAATAAACTACAGACATTAGCAGTACACCTATTCTAGCTATTCTTGTTATGTTGGCTTTTCAAAAAGCAATGAAAAACAAAATATATGTTCTCTTTTATATGTAAATACTAGAAAATACAGTTGACCAAAATGTAGAACACTGAGGTTTAAAACTATGTGTGTGGAGCGAAGGGGTTGATAAAGCTAATCTGGTTTTGATCATTGACCATTGTATACATGAGTGAAAATATCACAGTGAAACCAACTAATATTTATAGCTATTTTCATCAAAAATAAAGTGAAATACTTATGAAAAATAAATAATGAAAACTATGTGTGGGGCGCACATGGGTAAGACCAATTGTCTGGGTGCGGAAGAGAACTGTAAGGTCCAGCCAACTGGGGTTATTTAGCCAATTAGGGAGACCATGTCTCACATTGTTTAGAAAATATCTGGGTATATATGTCAGTGGGGAGGTCCTGAGTTTAATTCCCAGTGCTAATAAACAAATAAGATTAAACGAAGCAAAACTGAATGTGATGTAAACAAGAGGGACAGTAAGCACAAGATATCTGAGGCCGACATGTTATATTCCAGCAAATTGAAATACAGTGTTCTTTTAAAGTGCAAGTAATTAAAATAATGACAAAATTATAGTATAGTAAAAGCATAATAGCAACATGTTTATTTATTTTGTTTCAAATATTAGATACTGTACATAACAATATTCTAGGCTTGTATACAACCTTTGGCAGTACATTTGTTTACATCAGAATCACGAGGAACCTCTGAGCAATGTACTACAATATTATTCCATCTGCAGCATCATCAGGTGATAGGAATTTTCCAGCTTCATGATAATTTTATGGACATTTATTGTACATGCAGTCATCTTTGACTAAAATGTCATTATATGCCTCATAATTTTAGTTAAAATGATACTTAGGAATTTGTTATGTGAGAAATTCGGAAGAAAAATGTCAAGTTCACTCTCAGCCTTCCACTTAAGGAAATTTGTTATAGCAATATCTTTTCTATTAAAATAAATTATTCAGTCAACTTTTTACATGTATTCTTAAACAATGTTATTGCATACATTAAGAACACCTTCAATTCTGAAAGATAGATTCATGGATTTACTTAGCTTAAAATCCTGGAAGTAAAATTACTAAGTCTGTGTCCAAACTTTATAAAATGAAAATGCAGGTATTCTTCAGAATTTTGCATAATGCTGTTCATGTAATCTACTTTAGATAGATAGATAGATAGATAGATAGATAGATACAGATATAAAGTTCAAAGTAATCAAAATTACATTGAAAATGTGGAAAAATCAAAAAGTTGTTTACTGTTCCATTTGGAGATTTCAAAAGAAAGGTACTTTGGGCTAGATATTTGTTAATGAAGATAAATAAACGTCTTGCCACGTAATTGATCAACTGATTCACTTTTATTTCCTAAAGTTTTCAAAGACAGATTCTGATCAAAAACTGTGAAATAGTAGCACTTGTGAACTGTAAGAAAAAGCTATTAAGAATTGAATCAACAATTTAGTAATGTACAAAAGCAAGACTCTACTCTGCATTGTTCTCAATACAAGGTCAGAAAACAAGAATATTGTGTAAAACACACAGATCTTCCTTAGTTAAACTAGAGACATTTCTAGGTAAGTGGATGCACTTTGAGACCATACTTTTAAGTGAAATAAATAGGACATACATGTGCAAATATCACAATGTTTCTCTGGTGTGAGAAACTGGAAGTATAAACAAAGACCAAAATGTATATAGATATTGTGAAGTAGAAAGAAAATCTTAAAATTGTCAAGGAAATGAGCAGGGGAGAGAGAAGGCAGGGAAGGAAAAAAAATCAAGAAAAGAAGGAAAAATAGAAACAAAGTTTTTGAAACAAAGGAACGAAGACAGGTTGAAGGGAGGGTAGGGAAATGTGAAAAAATAAAGCATCATGTGCAGGTACAAATTCTCTATTATGTTTGTGATCAAATATATCTCTAAAATCTACCAGTAACTTTAATTCAATGCAAAAAATAGCATAATTACATGTATACTCATAAATAGCATAATATAAATTTTACCAATTCCCAAGGTTGTACTTATTAAAATGTACTTAAAATATAAAAAAAGAAAACAAGAATACTGTGTTAATTTATTCTTCTAGCCAATATTTCAAGCTATTTATATACATTATATCTTCAAAATCTTTTTATGAGATTGATTATAATCATTTCTTCTTAAAATATAACATCATTTAGGATACATATCTATGTATATTATGCATGTATTTGGATACATATATATGTCTACATATACATATATACATCTGTATATTTGTTGTATGTATATGCCACGCACAAACATACATACACAGAGTGTTCTTTGGGCATTCGTTCAATATAGTTTTAAAAAGTCTTCATGGCAAGACATATCTCAAAATAACATACAACAAAGCTCTGTGGAAAGTATCACTAGCGGATATTTTAACACATTTGTGAAAGTATATACATTACACATTTTGAGTCTCGGTTTCAACAATGATTATGCTGTCTTTAAATCAAAGACCAATATGTAAATCTATTCCAAGGCAAAAAAAGTAGACACTTGATCTATTCAAAAGTGAAAAATCTCTAAACAGAAAAAGAATAAAGGGAATTATCATAATACTATAGAAGATTATTACTTTGAAAACAGACTTTGTAGGTTAATTTCAAAGAGTAACTGAACTGCAATTAAACCATTTGTGATTGATATAATGAATTATCTAGAGATTTTCATGGATATAACATTCAACTTTTTATCTACAATGAATATAAAAAGGAGATAAAATTTGTTTTTATTGAAATTTCAGTTACTAATTATCCTTCATAGATTATTTACATGTTTGCATTTTCTTCTTTCAGTTTTTAAAAACCTTTTGCCCTTTGATGAAGTGTAGATTTTTGATATTTTTTATCTTTATAAATCAATATCTTAATTTTCCCTATAATAATTTCCTTAAAATTGACTTTTTGCAATATGTATTCATTATTACCTTTAGCTGACTCAATCTGGTATATTTTTATGATTACTTTGTTTTAATATGAACATTAATAGAAGATGTATTAAAAATTTAAATGTACAATGTATTATTATTGACTATGGGTATAGTGTTGTGCAGGTCTCAAGAACTCATTAATCTTGTTTATTTTCAACTGGATACCTGTTGGCTTGTAACTCCTCCATTCCCCTGATTCTGTGAATTTAGCTATTTCAGATGCTTCATATAAATGGATCATAAACAAGTTGTCTTTCTATGAATGCCAGCAGCTTAATATCTTCAAGGTTTAACACACTTTGCTGAAACTTCTTCTTTCTTTATTAAATAATGTGAGATATATATATATATATGAGATATCATGTGTATATATTATATATCTCACATACTTTAATTCATTCTTATAATCCTGGATATTTTATTTGTCTCTATATGTTGTCTACAGGGAACAGTGCTTCACTGAATATGACAGTAACTAAAACATCACTGAAATCCTGATTTGCAATTGTTTTGGGTAAGTACACACAAGTAAAATTGATGAATCATATAATAGTTCTATTTTTAATTTATTGAATACATTGCATACTATTTCCCACATTGGCCACAGCCTTTTGCATTCTCAACAAAAGTACAGAAGATTTCCAATTTTTCTCCATCCTGGTCAACCTTTCTTGTCATTTTGTCTTGATGATAGCATTGCAGTGCAACCTAGGTTGTGTTTAAATCAAATGTAGTGGCACCTCATTTCACAAACGCAGTTCATTCTATGATTCTGGGGAAGATGACTGATGTGGTCCTCTTTACCATCCTATGTGGAGTTTGCAAATGCAAGCAAAATTTTGCCAAATGCTTGTGTTTGTTACATACAAGGGGAAAGAGCACCAATTAAAGAATGTGTAAAAGTGAAATAGACTTATTTTTCTTAGTGTTAGATGGCCTAATATGTATATAACAGATTGTTCAAATTAATTATACCAACAAATTATTCAATTTTGTAATCCTATACATAGGAGGTAAAATTTCCTCAATTTCTTAAGAAGCATCTACAAAATCCAATAAGTTGTATTAATTTAATGGTAATGTCTTAAATTTCACCCTAATGAGAACAGAAACAGTCAAGCCTGTCTCTATTTACAACATTTTCAAAGTCATGTTGGAAATTTTAGGTTACTATACCAGCAGAAGAAAAGAAAAGATTCATAAGTGGGAGGATGAAACAATATTGTTACCCTCCTAAGAATATGCATATCTAAATAGAAAACCTGAAAATAATCCATAAAATATTGGGACAAATAAACTAATACAGAATGATTACAGGATAGTAGGTTACTAAATAGAAGTTAATTGTTTCCAATATAACAGCATTAAAGATTGCAATTTAAAATTTAAATTACCATTTATATCAGCATGAAAAATTCTTGGCTAGAAAACTTACAAAGCATCTACAATATCTGTACCAGCTAATCTACAAAACCCTGATGAATAAAATCCAATAAATGAACGAAAGGACAGAAACTCAGTGTCGATAGGTTGAGAAACTCCATACTGCGTGAAGGCATCAGTTCATGGCAAGCTAATCTACTGATTTGATGCAATCTCAATCAAAATCCAGTGAGTACTTTTGTGGACTCTCACCAGTAATTTTCAAGGTTTATATAGACAGGCACAAAGCTCAGAATGACCAAGACAACGTGAAAGAAAAGAACAAATTTGGAGGACTGAGTTCTGCGTATCAGGCTCTATTTGTTGTTGCTCCTTCTCAGCTTCCCCTGTGCGTTCATCTCCATGTGTGAGTGTGCAGGTCTTGGTGGACTCGCCACACTATAGTTCTCAGGGCCAATGTTTCTTATTTCAATTAATTTCCAGTCACCTTGGTTTTGGTTTATTTTCTGTTCACATACAAAAAAATAACTTTATTTGAATGTTAATTAAATCTAACTGTGTTCATCTGTGGTACTGATTTGGGATGACAGCAAAGAAATATGACATACTGTCTTTTTTTCAAACTAATTTGAGAGTCACCATAGATCTATCTTGGGTACTTTGATTTGGTTTGTTAATGACTATCTTGGCAGATGGCAAGAAATCTTGACTTAATTAGACATATTAAGAATAATTAAATGACTTTGACTTTGAAACTGATATTGCTCTTCTTCAGTGACTTTTATAAAGCGTATAAAGAAATTGATTAATAGAGAAGGCAGACCAACATAAAACTCAAGTTAACAATCTATGAATGTGCAGAATGGTGCTTTGGACCTTAATACACACACACACACACACACACACACACACACACACACACACAATTTTTCTAATTTGATGACATTGTTAAATGCATTAACTCACTACCAGCATCAGAAAATATCAAAGACAGCAAAGATCTAGTGTATTCTAATAGTTATTTTTTACTGTTCATTGTATTTACTAACATTTAAATATTCAATTTGTGATCCCAAGTAAACTTCATCTTAAGAAAATTGAATGCATAAAGCATATGCAGCTACGGTTCAATAGTGACATTTTAAAAATTGTTAGTATCATGTTCTCTTTTGTAGTTTTACATATATGGTGTTTCCCTTTTCCCACAGTGTCAACCTTGGAAGATGACAATCATTTGGCCACAAAGGAACACGCCTAAGAAGACTAAGACAGGACTCAAATTTTTAAGAAATATCAAGAACATTGCCCTTCAAAACAAAGCATTTCATTCATAAAGGATAGTAAAAATTTCTTTCATCACTCATTTTATATATATATATATATATATATTATATATATAAACCATTTTACAGAACTCATTTTATAAAGTCACAGGCTCCTCAGCAATTCATACTGTTCACTACAATAACCACTAAGTGATATGTTACTATCACGAACTTCAGTATGGTACATTCAAGTTGACATGTGCTACAAATGTAAAATACATACAAAGTTTGAAGTTTCCAATAAGAGAAAGTATATATAATGCCTCATAAATGTTGTTAATAACATTTGACTATTGATTCTATGTTGAAAATTTGGGGGGGGGAGTATATTGCAACAAATGAAATATGTTATTGAAATTTATCTCATTTTTCATGTGTCTTCTATATTTAAAATTACATATATTTTCTATTCTATATTTAATCAACAGCCATGTTCTAGAGTGCAAGAAAATTTTATATATCAGATAGAGATGTAGAAAAAAATAAAGAACCAGTAATTCCAAAATCTGCTTTAACTGAAATGAGTACATTTTCAGACTGCTGAATTTGAAAGAAGGAAAAAGAATAGGAAATGAAGAGAAGTTAAATGAGTTGTGTAGGGAAAATCCATATATAAACAAGTGCACATCTGAATTTTGTGCAAACTTAGATTCCATACTAAGAAGTGACTGAGTTGTCAGGATCGTGTTTGGGGAGAAACTGTACAATTGCTTAGCAATTTAAGTGAGAATTATTGACAATTTTGTCAGTCGTACCTTCAAAAGAAAACAACTACTGGGGTCAACGGCATGATTAGCTAGTAAATAATATGGAAAGTGTATCCTCTGTACAGTTAAATAGTAAGGGGAAGGGCTTCCCTTAACCAGCTTTATTGTGGTAAAACCAAATATTATACAACTCAACCATGAAAGTATGTGATTTAAATTGTTCAGTAAATTTCCTAACACATACTTTAGAACATTTTCATCACCTCAGAAACACTTTACTCCTTAATTCTAAAGCTCCACGTTGTTGCTATAGTTGGTTGCAAGCATTTTAAGAAGGATGTCTGTTTATTGACTGATTACTAAGCATCCTTTAAAATTCTTGTTAGTATATGTTTGTGATTCATAGTGATTGCATTTAGCTTGGAAGTTTGATAAATATACATGCTCAATCTTGATTACTTTTCCTTCCCCCTCTACTGATGTTGCTCTTAATGTTATGTATATTGTGGGTCTGTCATACTAGAGAAACCACATGATATTTAATCTTTTGTGAATGAATTATTTCGCTAGTATTATGGCCTCAAGATCCAATCATTTTTCTCCAAATGACTCAAATTCATTCTTGTCTATGACTGAATGTTGTGTATACATATATTTTCTTTGTCCATTCATCAGATGATGGGCATATATTCTATTTTCATGATTTAGGTGTTGTGACTTTTCTCCTACATACACGAATACGTGCATATCACTGTGGTATGAAGAATGTAGCTTTTTTTAGCAGATATCCATGAGAGGTTTTCCTGATTCAAATGGATTTTTATTTTAATGTCTTCAAGATTTTCTATACTGATAGCTAAAGAAGTTATACTAGTTCACATTACCACAAAAATGGAGAAATATTTTCCTGCACCACTGGCAGCTTTTTTGTTTTGTGAGTCCTTGAAGATGACTTTTCTCAGTAGAATAAGGTAGAATATCATCCTTGTTTTAATTTGTATTTCTGTAACAATGAAAGATGCTGTGTATTTTTTATTGGGTAGTGGTATACGGGCAGTAGAATTTCTTCTTCTGAGAGGTAGCATTCCATTTCACTTGGGCATTTTTAAATGGACATTTTAATTTAGGCGTTTAACCATTTTGAGTTCTTTAAATACTTTAGATATTAATCTTGTCTGAGGAGAAGATAATAAAGTTTTATTGCATTACATAGCAATTTCTTCATTTTGTTGCTAATTTCTTGTACTCTGCAGAAGGTTTTTTTTAATTTAATATAATCTTTGTTGATCCCTGATATTATTTCTTGTAAAATTGGGGCTGGTGTCAGGAAGCCTACCACTATGACTATGTTTTCAAGAGTTTTTCCATTTTTTCTTCCCACAGACTCATTGTTTATGTTTCTATGTATAGGTCCAATCCATTTTTGGCTTGATTTTAGTACACAAAGAGAGATATGGGTTAAAAATCATTCTTCTGCTTGCGGATTATTAGTTCTTGTGAACCTTTTTTAAAGAAGTTATCTTTTCTCTGGCATATATTATTAGGCCCTTCATTGCTTAGGAATGTTTCTGCAAGTGCTCTATTCTACAGATCAATATGTCTGATTTGTGCAGTAGGAATATGCTATTTTTCTAACTTTAGCTTTATTCTGTACCTTGAAGTCTGTGATTTGATGCATCTTGCCTAGTCCTGTTATTCAGGATTGCTTCTGCTATTTTGTCTTTGTTTTGGTGCCACATAATTTTAGCATTATGTCTTTCTAGTTTGGTGCAAAAAGTTGATGATATTTTGGTGGGCACTGCATTAAACTGAAACAATATTTTTTGCTAAAATGGCCATTTTTATATTAGTTCTACCTGTCCATGAACAGATGTCTTTCCATTTTCCAGTGCAGTCTTCAATCTCTTTTTGTAGAGTAGTATATTCTTTCAGTTCTTTGGTTAAATTAATTGCTAGAATTTAATATTTTTGAAACTACTTTGAATGAAAATATTTTCTTGATGTCTTGCTGAGTGGGTTCACTCTTGGGATAGGAACACTATTCATTTCAATACATTCCCTTTATATCATGCCACATTGATGAATTTATTAGATCTGTGTCTTCTGGTGGAGTTTTTGGATTCATTGAGGATATTTTATCTGTGTTCATAAAAGGAATTGATTTGTGTTTTATTTTTTATTACATTTTCTAGTTCTGGTATTTGAGAAATGCTAGCCTCAAGTAATTAATTTAGCATAGTTCAATTTCATGGAAATGTTTGAGGAGCATGGGCCTCAATTTTCCCTGAAATTCTTATAAAAATCAGAAGTGAATCCATCATAATGTGGACTTTTCCTAATTGGTAGGGTTCGTATTAGTGCCTTAATTTCATTTGCACTCACTGGACTATTCAGAATTTTTATATTTTCTTTGTTCAGTTTTGGTAATTCATGCATCTAGGAGTCTATTCATTTTTTCTGTATTTTTCAGTTTGCTGCGATATACATTTTCAAAGTACTTATAACACTATCTATTCGATAAAACAGCCTCAACATGAAGTGAAGTTGCTGGCTCTCTGATTTGGGAAGGTAGGAGAAGGGGCCTTGTTTTAATACATTGTGTTGTAAAGATCTTTTGTAATTTTTAACAAATGTATCTTCTGTTGTTTTTCTCTATGACCGTTTTCAGGGACTTTAATGTGGTGGGATGTGTGCATATTTAAATAGTCTGTAATTTGTAGAACAGTTAAAAACTGCAGGAAAATACACTGTGTACCTCTCACACCCTGACAGTCTCTCCTACTATCAACATCACACACCAAAAGTCGTACATTTGGAACAACTACTGATACAGACACAATATCATCATCCAAGTCCATAGTTTGCATTAGGCCTCACTCTTGGCATTGTACACTCTTCAGGTTTTGACAAATGTATCATGGCATGCATCTGTTACAGTACACAAGATAGCTACTTGCTTTGAAATCTCTGCATACCGTATCTCTTTTTATAACTCTTAGCAACGTTTTATTTCTACAATTACGTCTTTTCCACAGCATCCTATAGTATATATGATTTTTCAGGTTAGCTTCTTTCAATAAACAATATGCATTTCATTTTCTTTGTCTCTCCATTGCTTCGGAGCTCATGTCTTTTTAGGCTAAATAATATCCCATTGTCTAGGCACCGTCCATTTTTAATCCATTCACCTACTAAATACTATCTTAGTTACGTCCGAGCTTTAGCAATGTTGAATAAAGCTGTGATAAACTTTCACTTCTATATTTTTAAGCAGACATATATTTAAACTATTTTGGATAGCTGGGCTTGGTGGCACACGCCTGTAATCCCAGCACTCAGGAGGCTGAGGCAGAAGGATCGTTGAGAGTTCAAGACCAGCCTGGGCTACAAGTGAGCTCAAGGCCAGACTGAACTGCATAGCTAGACCCTGTCTCAAAAAGACAAAAAAAAAGGAAAAAGAAAAAAAATACTATTTTGGATAAAAACTAATGAGTATGATTACTTGGTCTTAATTTGGGAATATTTAATTTTAAAAGACATAGTCTTTGAGAAGGGCTACCTATGTATTCTGACCAACATTGAAATATTCCAGTTTATCCTTTCTTTGCCAGTAGAGTTGTCAGGGAACTAGACACTGACCACTTCACAGCTTTCTTACAATATAATATTGACATTTTAGTTACCTTATGGTCACATTGCAGATAACTCAGTTTGTGGAACATTTTTCGTATATTTATTTGCCATCTATAGAACTTTACCTGTGGAGTAGCTAGTCAGAATTTTAGCACATTTTTAGTGGTCATGTTTTAAAAGTTATTTGTATACTTTGGATATGTTACTGTCATGCATTCTATCCAAATATTTCCTACAAGTCTCTGCCGTATTTCTCATTTTCACAAGTCTTACAGTAGGATGTATTACTAGAGCTCTTTGTATTATTATGCTGGAAATCAATATTTGAATAATTTCTGTAGCACATCAAATTAAAGATTACAGAAATAATAAGATGAAAAGCTTTCTATAGAAAAAGAAATCTTTGAATGTGTATAGATATTTGGTAAATATCCACCCATTCCAAATCTAGAGCCTATAAAAATATCTGAAGAAGTGGTAACACCTTTCACTCCAAACAAAAATTGTACCTGAAAGAAACAGTGAAAAACTTGAATAAAGAACATTCAGTCTCATTTATACATGCAAAGTAAATGATAATAAAATGTACTGAAATATTTGAGCAGTCTTCTGCATACTGCATTGAGAACTAAACATAGAAAAGAGCAGCTTAGGATAAGAATATAAATGTTTCATTATGTATAACGTGTATAGATAGTTATTAACAACTAAAATCAAGGCATTTTTCATATATTGATCTTCTTATAATGAGTAAATCAATTAACATCTATATTTCTTTACTGTATTTCACTTGCAACACATATTTTGGGAATACTTCAAATATTGTACATTGGTTATATGTTTCAAATAAACATGCTGATAAATATTTCTAAGAATAGATCCAGATAGAGCTTTTAGTTTATATGGCCATCTGCCAGCCAGAATGGAATTTGAAAGATTGTCATTTTAATGTATGTATAATACTAAGCGATTATTTGCCAAGGCAAAGATAGAAAAGCAGGCTATCTTCCTTTTTTCCCTAAAATAACCGTAGTAATATTTCTTTAAGCAAAAAATAAATAATAGTTTTAAGCTTCTAAATGCCCTAAAATATAAAAAGCTATTTTACCTTCATTTAAATAAAACATGGTTTTTGCATAAAACATATTTTTATTTGAAAATTTACTTTCTAAAGTAATGAAATTACTTTAAAAAATCAAAAATTAAAAAGACCTTCTACCAATCCATAATATATAAAATGCCTTATATAACAACCACTATTAATCTTTATCATTTGGTTTGAAACCCTGTATCATTTTTAATGTCCTTGCTTTGTGTTGTCTGTATTTTGCTACTGTGCTTTTTAATGTACTTTTTTTAAAAATAAAAAAAATTAACAACCTTCTAGTACATTTTTGTCATTAAAAACTATCATCATTAATATATGTGTATGTGTGAAAATGTAGGCAAATTTTTAATTAACTTTCATTTATATGATGCTATACTTTCATTATTTCAATCTTTTGGATTTTGCCTTAAATATTGCATTAGATTTACTGAAATCTCTTTTCATTGGTCCATTAGGAAAATTCCAATGTTATTATCACAACCGATGTTGTAGTAAGTTTCTTGTTACTCTTTATTCACATAAGTATTCCCCTACAATAGATTTCCTAAGTGTTATTTATGACTTATTTTTAAGTCTTTTCTTACTCGTTATGAGATTTACTTCCACAGAGGCTATATCAATACATATATTTTCTTATAAATAATATGTGGGGATACTATTTTTATTTTTAATTGTAGAAATTAGCTAACAAATGTTTTCCATAGTTTCAAAGAACAGCATAGACTATAATTTTAAATTTAAAAAATCTGTACATCTGTGTTATAATTTACATATCATTACAATATAGTCATTTTACTCTGCATGAAACAAAATACCCAGCACTCACAACTTAAAGGACGAGAGGTTAAATTTGGCTTGCAGTTTAGGGGCATTCAGTCCATGGCTGACCTGGCTCCAAGGCAGAAAAAAATCACGATGGAAGGGAATGACAGAGGAATGTTTTCTTACCTCATGGCAGTTAGGAAACAAACAAACCAAAAAGAGCCAGAGACAAGAATACAAGCTAGGTCATTCCCCAGTGACACACCTCTTCCAACCAGCACCCTCACCAAACGCACATTCAGATGATGAACTCAGCAATGGATGAGTCCACTGCTGAGTAAAATGTTCCTATGATCCAATCACCTGCAAACCCACAAAACTCTAGGGAACAAATTTTGATGCACATCATGAAAAAGTAGAACGTGCTTTCTATAAATCTGGATAGAGAGGTCAGATATTAACTCCAAAGCTCATGTAGTCCCACTCTTCCTCTGTATTTCTTTGTAAATTTAAATACTGACTCTAGAATATGAAACATTTGATAATAGTCTGTAATATTAAGTGGGCAGGTAGGAAATATAAGAGGTGCTACTTATTATCTAATTTGACAGGCAATAACTGCACTGACTGAATTAATGTCCTCCAAAGGCCATGTGTTAAAAACTTGATCCACGTTTGATACTACATGAGTGGGAGAAACTATAAGGTTCAAGACCTACTTGGAGTTCTTCAGATCACCCGGGGTGTGCCCTCCACAGGGCTTGTGGGCTCTGTTCTCTTCCTCTTTATTTTATTTGCTGGCATTGGGTGAGTAGTTTTGCTTCACAATATGCTTCCACCAAGATGAACCACCAAAGGACCAAAGATATGGGGAGAGGGGATAAAGAACAGATGCCTTTAGACTTGAAAGGTAAAAATGAAACTTTTCTCTTTGTAAGTTGATAATGTCATGTATTTTTATAGTGATGGAAAGATAACACAGTAGTCATGTAACTAAGATCCTTTTTTGTACAAGATAGTACATGGAAATGTTCAAGGAAGTTTTTATATAGATGTTAGTGCCACTGACATATATGTGTAAATGTGTGTTGTGTATTTTACACAGTATAAATATATGTGCGTATGTGAATCTTTGAGCACATTGTCTTTGGTAACCTACTGGATTACTAGAGGAAGCAGAAATAAATCAATTCATAAGGGACAAAGAAATAACATAGGTTTTATCATGGTTAATAACACCCTGATATTATTTCTTTATCGTTGGGAATGTAGTAGCTATTTTTGCTTTACTATACCTAGTTTTAATTTGTTTCTTCAAATTTGATTTTACTAACACTTTGGTAATTTGTATTTCTTGACCTGTTTTTCTACATAGACTACAGTTCATGTACTTATGTTCTAATGTACAGTGAACCCAAAGATGATATGTACAATGAACATAAAGGTGAAATCAATCGGTTAGAAGCAGAAAAACTGCTTTGGTCTTAATAAATTATTTTTCTATACTGAGATCACTAGTTAAAAGTGACACATTGCTATATTATGGCAGTCAAGTACCTGAGCTATAGAAATTTGGTTTTGTGGTCCAGAGAAACTAGTCAATCCACCCTCTTTTATAATTTAGTGTAAATTGTATGTATATATGTATATATATTTATGTGTGTGGGTGAAAAATGATCACTATAAGTCTCTCAAAATTTGAGACAATGCTTAAAAAGTATGTGGCACAATACCTGGTATAAAATAAGAACTCAGTAAATAGTAGTTATATTCGTGAATATTTTCTGATACTATTCATCATAAAATAATTTATCATAAGTTATAAAACACATTTACATCATATTTTATTTTGTCAAAATATATTCATTACCACTATGATGACAAATCTTACAAAAATCAATCATTTCTTATTTGTATTTGTTATTTTAAATATTGAGTAAAACCAAAAGATTTATTTAAGCACTAAAACTTTTTACCTCCTTTTCTAAATGTAAGCGAAAACCTTTTGTCAAATCTTGCATTTCTATAAATAGTTTAAAACAGGTTTTACCAACAAAGAGAGTTAAAGGGATTCAATATATTTGAAAAAGAAAATAAAAGCCAAGAATTACAGTGCAGAATGGCTCTGACATGTATATTATCTTACCTGGAATCATTTCATTATGAGGTCTAAAAAACTAGCTGTTCTTTGGGACTGAGTGAATATAGCTCTAATTTGAGCTCCTAATTTCAGGTTCTCATATATAATTACTCCCTCCGTGAGCATAGAGTGGAGGGTTTTCTGTTACCTTTGGCATGAGCTTTAATTTAAATCCTCAGATTTCCAAAATTCTAATTTAAACTGCAGAGTAGCACAGCTATGATCAGATTGTTCTCTTGCAAATGGGGTTTATAATTTGTGAATCTCAAATGAAACAAATCATTTAGCTGAACTCAAAGAAGCCATTTTTTTTAAGTGAAAAGAAAAGCTCGAATACTATTCTGAGAACCCAATCAAGAAGAACTACAGAGTTGCTCTTGAATTATATGCCCAATGGCAATTTAAATCCACTTCTTTGGAGAAATATTAACAAGCAAGGACGTTTAGGAAGTGGCAAAATGAGAAGAATTTGGAAACTTTAGTTTCATTTAGGTGCTTTTCCTTGGTTTACACAGAAGAAAAGGACCTTTACTATTCAGAGTGTAGAGTACACTAGTGCCACTGCTCCTGTAGTAGAAAAGAATTCTCTATCTCCCATATCGAATTCTCAAAGGCACCTGAAAAGTCAGATTTCAAAAAATAATAGCACTAGGGGCTGGGGATTTAGCTCAGTGGCAAAAGCGCCTGCTTGGCTATAGCGCAAGGTCGCGAGTTCGGTTCCCGGTACCGGAGAAAAAAAACCAAAAAAAAAAATAAATAAATAAATAATAGCACTGTAAAGTTAATAGTTTTGTAAAGTTGTCATATTCTTGTGCTCTGGGTGTGTGATAGATCTACTGGCCCTATTGCTGATCAGAACAATCAACTTTTACCAGCTATAAAAGGCAGGAAGATTGTCCTCTGTGGCAGTCTGAAACAAACAATTGTTTCACAAGCAGAAAGTGACTCCATGAGGAACGAAGATCAAAAACATTCTAGAAAGCAGGTTAAGGTCTTTTAAAGATAGGACAATTGAGGTTTTCTTAATCACATAATCTGGTAGAAGCGAGCAAACCTAAAAATACAAAAAGAGAAAAATTCCCCTAGTGGTAGCTTCTGATATTTGGTGAAGTCGATGAAAGTTTACTGTATGAAATGGGTTTTTTCCTGATGCTCAAATACAACAAATGATCCCACATAAATTGTACTTTATTGCCAACTGTTACAAGTGCCAACAAACGATGTCTTAAATGAAAGCACAAATGTTGGAAATTTTGGTTATCTTGAAAGTATATGACAAGTGTTCTTATATGAAAACTCTAGCAAAAAGTCAAGCCATTAAGCAGGGTGGATGTGCTAAGTAGGGACACCACTGTTACTACCTGTGCTCAGAAGGGCACATTTATAATCAGTGTATTTTACTATGACTTTCTTTTAATAGACCCAAGAAATGAGCAGTTATGTACAGATCCTGGAATATAGATGGGCTGAAACTGTCAGACTTAGTTTTTCACTAAGATATTTTTCTCTAGCACATGTGACTCAATGAAATTTTATTTTGTATTATATTGTGATGTGGCCAGGAGTAGCTGAAATTAATGACAATGAAGGTTGTGTTTCAGAAAGTACAAACAGATGATCAGAAAATACTGAAAGTCCTACTGTATCCCTAGAGGGCAGTGGGGGGTTCTGACAACTTAAAAGCATTTTCTTGTTCCAGGCAAATAATCAAATAAAATAATTAAATTAATTTGAAAACTCAAGATGAAGAAGTATATCTGAAACTCAAAGAAATCCCAAGTAATTTTGAAATCCCAAGTAATTTTGTAAACTCATTGACAAATAATGGAGTAAGATTTTTGAGTGAAGTGAGACAAAAGCAAGAAGCATATAGGGAGGGGTGGAAAATTTTCTTTACCTAATCTGTGTTAAAGAACAACAGTAAATGTTTAAGGTATAACTGGCTTCAAAAAGATGAACAGATTATATAAAAAAGTTGGTTTGACCTACAATGTGAGATTTCAGTATTGACTGCTACAGAACAGATATGAGGAATAGCAAAGAGACAATAGTCCAATAGGAAAACAGCCTTACAAACTCTGCATTGAAAATATCATGTGAATCTCTTGGGTCTGAAGGCTTGAAGGACACAGAGGAGCATGCAGAGAGCCTGGGAGGCATTTCATACATGTGGTTTTGTGTGGGAGTGTCCTAAACAATTATTTCATCTTACCAGTATTATAAGTGTTACATGAACACTTCCACAGCTTTATCTTAAAATTTGTTAAGAAAAATAAAAGTATCTCCAAGAAAAAACTGACATTCATTCTTTCAGGTATCAAGACTTATGCAGTGCTTTTGGATTTCTCATTCCATCCTTTTTTTTTTTTTTTTTTTTTGGTTTTTCTCCGGTACCAGGAACCGAACTCACGACCTTGGGCTTGCCGGGCAAGCGCTTTTGCCACTGAGCTAAGTCCCCAGCCCCTCTCATTCCATCCTTAGTCTGGGTGCTAGGTGGACCTACACTTCCTTTCCCTTTCATCAATTCCCTAATCTACCTTTTCCTTAATCATATGGCATAGGTTTTCCTGTGTTTGTTACCCCCAGTAATATTTTTGGAAAACAATTTTCATATTGACTTGATTCTCTAAGCATTGAAATTATTTTAGTAGAATGCATTTATGAAACATTAAAATACTTAGTGATCATGAGAAAATTCTCTATTAAAAACGATGATCCTTCCTAAGTGTTATCTGAGCCTGACATAGTGGCACAGGCTTGTAATACCAGAACTGAGATGCTGAGTTAGGAGGATAGCCCTCGAGGCCAGCCTGGGCTACAAAATGAGTTTAAAGCCAGCCTGAACTACATAGTGAGACCTTGTTTTCAAAAAGAAAACAGAAAGAAAAATGGGGGAGGTGGTTATTTTGTGTTATATGTGTCTTGACAGACTTCTCCGTACACACTATGATTTACTTGTTGACTTGTGTCTTGCTGAAAATTTTATGAACTTATATATATATACAATTAACTGACTTGATCTTAATATTTAATAATATATATTTTGTAAGAATATAGGGATACATAAATATGTCTTAAATGTATGAGACTATGTTTGGTTAGTAATATTCACAATACTATTAATGCAGAATGAGAATCTTCAAATTATTACTAAGAGAGAAAAGTGGTTATTAATACCTGGTCATAATGAGGCCCCCCTACTAAGTTTAACACATTCCTAATAATCGAATTCAAATGTTAAGCATGCACTTCCAAATTATTAATTATACTGATGGAAGAAGATTGTAGCAAAGAAGAACTGAAGATGGATGTTTATCAGTTCCAGTAGTAACACTTTCATTAAGATGATTAGTTGTATTTAATGCTAAACTTCAATGCTGTTTTTCAAAATACCACATGGCAAACTTTCAAAATAGAAATATACACTGTTTATGGCATTTAAAGACATTCTACATGATGACAAATCATTCTGTAAAACCTCAAGATTAGATGCCCAGCAAAAAATATACTTTTCTTTCCAAGAGAAGGGGAAATGATTGTCATTTTTATTTGCCATGCCTTCCTGTGGAGTTACAATACTAAATATTTGTGTATCAATTCAGCACTTTCAATTCTTGTCTTTTAATTTCTAACTGTATGCCTAATTTTAGGAAATTTGACGTTTGAAGTTGGAGCAATTATGGAGCTAGGCATGAAACTTTAAAAACATAATGAACAAATGTGCAAATGAAGAAAATCTGGGTCCATGGATCTATTGCCCCCACCTTGATAATTCTCATGGCAGTGCTCTTTTTCTGAATTTGTAGTTACGTTGTAGTTTTGAAAGACTGCCTGTTGGTTTTTCTTCCGTCCTTTTTCAGTTTAAACAGCAGCTATTTCTTTGGCAAATCTCTTTTGCATAATGATGTTTGTTTAATGAATAACTTGTATTGGTTCACACACACATTGGTTTCTAAGCTTTAGTAATATGCTTTTTGCATCTTGGCTATTATCTCTCTTCTTTAATATCATTCACAGGAGAAACTGTAAATATTAGTTTATATTATCTACATTCATTCAAATTAAAATTCTCACTTCCGCTCCTATTTTGACTTCTCTCAAAATCACTGTTTATTTGCATCCTTTCCGTTAGAACTGCCTTGGTCAAGCAAAATCCTACTTCAAATTGTTGAAAATGTTTTCCTGAATTATTTTCTAAAGGCCTTATTAACTATCCTGCTATATTAAATTAATAATGTGCCTGCAATTAATTTTTGTGAATAGGATGCAAAAGGAATTTTGTTTTACTTTAAAAAATATTGTTGTGGGGGCTGGGGATTTAGCTCAGCAGCAAAAGCGCCTGCCTGGCAAGCGCAAGGTTGTGAGTTCGGTTCCCGGTACCGGAGAAAAACCAAAAAAAAAAAAAAATTGTTGTGTAGCTGGGTTTAAAGATGAAGAATTCCCCAAGACTCACATATTGAGGCCATGATCCGAAAGACAGAATTGTTTAGAGATGGGGTTTGGAGAGTAACTGAGTCATAAGGGCACTGACTTTCCCGATGGATCAATCCCCTAATAAGTTCACAGCTGAATAGCTTCAGAGGAGGTGGGGCCTAATTAGAGGAAGTAGGTCATGAGGGGTGGGATTTTGAAGTCTATTTCATTTTCCTTCACACCTTTGATTTGACTTCCTCCCTTTCTCCCATTACTTCAAAAATATAATGAAGTAAGCTTTGATCTGCCATCCCCATGAACCGTAATATTTTACCTTGCCACCACCCTGAAAGCAATGACACCAGGTGACCATGACTGAAGTCATCATCCCAAATAATCATAGTGATAGAAAGTTAACACAAATTCCATCACCAAATTACATCTATTAAAACACTATTATTTGCCTACATTGCACTGGTACAAAAACATACAAATATATTTTTAATTCCTTTGCCACTTATTGTTGACTGGATCATGAAACAGTAAAGATTTTTTTGCGGGGGGACCAGTAATAGAACTCAGGACCTTCTGCTTGCCAGGCAAGTGCTGGTACCGCTGAGCTATGTCTCTGGTCCAAAACTAGTTTTACTCTATTTCTCACTTTTTTTTTTTTAATTTTGATTTTTTTTCCGGTAAGGGGGATCAAACTCATGACCTTGCACTTGCTGGGCAGGTGCTGTGCCGCTAAGCTAAATCCCCAGCCCCAAGAAAGGCCAAAAATATAGCATGTACATATTCATGAATATTTCTCAAATCTTTATTTGTTCTATTGTCCTATAGCTGTATCAAGAAGAAACCTAAGTGAAAAGAATCATGATCCTAAAAAGGTCCCCATTATTTTCTTATTAATATTATTGTTAGATTCATATTATTTTTCTTCATATAAATTTTATAATTTTTTGTCATTTTAACTCAATATGTTGACTGATTTTGATGTATATTGAACTGAATTTAATGTCAAATTAAGAAAATAAATACAGAGCTGTAATACAGCTTTCCAACACAGAAAATTAGTAATATACCAATCATTAAGATGTCCTAGAATTAATTTCTATAAAAGATTGAAGTTTTCTACATAGTGGTCTGATACAGATTTTGTTATTTTTAGTAATTAATGTTTATATACTACACGGAAGCAATCAGTTCAATGTGCAAAATCATCAGAATACAGAAACATAGTATTTTTATGCTGATCTTCTACCAAATCCCCCAAAACAATAGCCACAAATTAATTCAAATATAAATATTTTCTTCTAGTTCTGTAATATTTGTGACAATTTGTGTTTCATATCTTCATGCAATAAGACACATAGAATGCAGCTGAATTATATAATAAAAAAGATTTGTTTTTTTTATTTTAGAAACAAAAGGAGGAAAATACTAACAGACAGACAACTTTTTACAAAATAGCAAAAGATCAGTACAGACATTACAGAGTTACAAACAGAGTGGCAGGGAATTAACAATGCTTGTTGTATTACATATTAATATCTTCAAGTAGTTTCTCGTGAAAACAGATATAGACATACAAAGCTGATCAACCAAGGCCTCGTTGACAGTTTCTTTCAGCAAGGAAATACAAGACAGTAGAACAGTCGTGTTAAGTATCCTGCATATGCATACATACAAACTTTCTCCATCTTTTCCTTCTCTTTTCCCATATCCCAGTTATCCTTTACCTTTGAGTGCTTTCCTATCAATTCACAATGTCTATCATAG
>NW_004955428.1:11053381-11055290 GCF_000276665.1 Chinchilla lanigera
GAGAACTCGCTGTCTAAAGATTTGTTTTCTCTTTACTGAACTACAGGGAGCCACATATTTGATATTGGTGTATTTATAGTGACATTTAATATCTTAAAAAATCTTTGTGTCAATATCCTTAATCAGTTAAAGAAGTTCTTTTCTAATTCTTGTTTGCAACTATTTTTTCCAGTATATGGGATTGAATGTAGGACCTTTTCACTGAACTATGTACCCAGTCCTTTCCTCTTTGCTTTTGTATTCTTTCTGAGTCAAGTCACTAAATACCCTAAACTAGGAATGAACTTGTGATCCTCCTGCCTAAGGGCCCCAGACTGCTACCAATTTTGGTTTGCAATTTTTGAAATGATAATTGAATGGTTTTAATTAAATGCCTTTTCTTTAACTTTCTGATGCAACTGTGATTTTGAAATTATATTCTAATAGTTTGAAAAATTACATGAATTTTTACATGATAATCAAACTGGCTATTCTTATAAAAATTAACCCAATTATTATAAAAATTACTTTTTCATATGCTACTGGATGCAGTTTCCTACTGTTGGTTTAAGTTTCATAAATTTATATTACTCAGAAAAAATTACCTCTTCTTTGTCCTATCTTAGGTTCTTTGGTACAATCTTTGTAGAGATTTAGTATCAATATTTTCTGGTCTTATGATGAGTTGAGAATATTTCTTCTCTCAATAATCTGTAAAAAAGAAAGGATTACCGTAATGTCATTCTCAAAGTTAGTGAAATCCAAAAATAAAAAAAAACCAGTGTATTTTATGTTATTGAAATTATAGATTTAAATTATTTATTATAGAATTTGGCATATTTCTTTCAATTTATTTAGGAATGTAATAGGAATGTAATAGTAATGATATGTAATATTTCAATTTTTTTTTCTTTTTCAACACATTGTTTATTGTCCTATAGTTAGTTATACAATACATATATTCTTTTAAATATAGCTACAACATTCATTATTGTGTAATTTTTTAAATTTATTTTTCTCACAAATGGGCTTGTATTATCATTCTCATAAGTTATTAATATATTATATTGTTAATTTATGTTAAAAATAGCTTTGCTTTTTCCCTATATTCAAAAACTCAGATTAACTACCTGAATCAAAATATCTCCACTCATGTTTCAAAATCATATATATTAAAAGGAAGAATATGTATATCCTTGTATTACAACTACTAATATGTGAAAAATTAGTTGATTAAAAACTTAAAATTACTCCTAGCTATGGAAATAAATGCCAACAACCAGCAGATTCTAGAAGCCAGGTCTATAGAAAGAATAGTGTGAAAATTTCAGAATACCCAATTTATGAAAGAGAAATGTTCAGGAAGATTGGATAAGAGAATACAGGTAAGATTTCTAAAGGAAAAATAAAACTCCATACATAATTGAAAATAGAAAAATTTGAGATCTTGAGAACTATGGCTACTGAATCATTGGAAGCAAAGGATCTAGGAAAATGTTTTGTCTCAGGGTGTTTTCTGAGAGGTACAATATCTAGGGAAAAGGGTGACGACCTGTGAAAAGGAGATGCCTCTTAGATTTGGTAACGAGTATGGGAAGGAGAAATCAAAGACCTTGCAGAGATGAGAACTACAAAATCAGAAGGTCATTAAAAACCACAGAGTGAAGAAACCTAGTTATTCTAAATGTTCAAATTGTGTCTATGTATATAATTTTGTTTCAACAACAAATATATTTTTAAAATGATTAAAATAGAAGTGAATATCCATAAAGGATTATTTACTAAAATAAATAGAATTTAATTTCAATCCACAACCTACCCAAACTAGCCAACGCACACAAGAAAGTTCTAAAATATTCAACTGAACAAGATATACACAAAAATAATGAGGTAGGGTGAGAAAAGTTATATTAATGAGTACATCAGAATG
>NW_004955428.1:11055985-11138906 GCF_000276665.1 Chinchilla lanigera
GCTGAGCTAAATCCCCAGCCCCTGTATATATTTTAGTAAAAGTGTTATATTTGTCTTTCAAAAGATTTGCAAAATTATTAGTCATTATGTCTCTTTTAAATTTAAATCAGTGCATTTTACTAATATATAAAATTATATGTATGGGATAACATGATATTTTAATAACTGAATACATTGAGTAATGTTTAAATGAGGCTTCAAATATTGGGCTTCTGTAATATTTATTATTTCTTTATAGTTTAATTATTCCAAGTCTTTTTTTTTTTGGAGTTTCTCATACATATAATACATGCTTTCTTACAAGTTTGTGATATATACATTAAATTAACAGTAACAATGGGAAACTTACTATGCAATAGAAGGCACTCTTTCTGCATATTGAGCTCCGTTCTTTGTTTCTGGTACTTAATTTGCAAATTCTTTTGAAATTTTCAAAGTATATCAAGTGAATATTCACATCTTTTATTTCTTTATATATTGTCATGGACTTTTCATGATTTGGCTTACACATGTTTTTGTCATATTATTTCTTATTATTTTATTCATTTTTTGTGTTACATATTATGACATTCATAATGATTTTTATCTCAGTTAAACTAATTTCCCAGCTATTCAACATTTATTTCTTTTTATATGGTTCCTATTCCTACAGTAATTCACCAACTTATAACTTAATTCCCAGAGCTCATTAATTAGGGTTATTAATAAATGCTCATCTAACAATTGTAAAACAATTACTTGTTGTAGGATACAGCGCCGCAGCATTGCAGTTGTGGTCTCTTTGGTCTGATCATCATAAATGTTCATGAAGTCTATTTTTATGGATCTTAAATGAGCTTTCAGTATCCCTATCAATGTATTCTGCAGAATAACTTGTTACAGGTTTAAAATATAAATTATATTGTACTGTTTTCCTAGTAAAAATCTTTCAGAAATTCACTACTTACAGAGCAAAAACCAGTAACGTTTAAGTGATCCACAATATCTTACAATGCTTGGGGTAATGTATGACAAGAATTCACCTTCTACTTTTTATTCCCCACCTCACTCTGCTCATTTTGGGACTCTATTATTCCACAAACACTTCTTAAAATATTACAATGGCTACTCCTTTATATGCAAGCAAATAATTTCCATCAATTATTTGTTAAAATGATGCAATATTGGGAGGCATATTTTAGATAATCTAACAAAAATTGCTGCTCTGGCATAAGCCCTGATTCTCAAAACTTTAATTATAATCGCTTAATTGCATATTACGTTAATTGTCCCAGTAATAAAAGCATTCAAGTTGCAAGAATTTATAAAGCATTTAACCATATTAATTTACCTACTCTGCAAATCTAAACTCATTTTATGGATAGGAAAATTTAACTACAAGAAATTTAAGCAAATTTGCACAACCACTGTGTAATGACTTTCAGAAGTAGATTACAAAACTAGGTTTTATCTAATTCTTTTATTGTTGCATATTTCCCATAATATATGAGGAAATTTGAAACAGCATTTTAAAAATATAATCAGTGAGCTGTTATTCAGTTATTTTTCCACAATGTCTGTGGAACAATACTCAACACATTACACAAATAGAGGAAATATTTATTATAAGAGTTTGATTAAGAAATTTGATAGTAAGAGTTTTCTAAATATAATATATAATACAAATGGCTAAAAATCAAATCAAAATATATTTTTAGGGTTCACTAAGGAGATGAAAGAAATGTAAACGTTTTAACACCATTTGGAGAGGTGACTTAAGGCCCAGCTACCATATTAAAAGTACATACGTACTAGAATCCTTTATAATGATCAATCAGAACTGCACTTTTTTGATTATTACATTAAGATGATCTATATGTAAAGAAAAGTTAATAATTAATTTTCTCATAAAAGTTCAATAAAAAATTAAAATGGAGTAATAAAGAAGTAGATGAATTAAATTATAAATTATTTCAGACCTCTCAAAACTCTCAGAACACTGTGGAATTTTATACTCTTTTTCACAGATTCTGTCATTTTTTAATATGTCAAATTGATAATATTTTAAATAAATAGTATAAAATTGCTACTGATAGAGAAAATCTCAAGTTAGTTTATTTTTCTTATTATATATGTAATTAATCTATAATCGGAAAAATATGTACTGTAAAAGAACAATATTTAAAATTAGACTTGATTATTTAAGACATTTTATTTTATTTTATTTTATTTTCTCTTTTTTTTTGTCTTTTTGAGATAGGTTCTTGCTACTCAATTTAGGCTGGTCTTGAGCTCACTTCGTAGCCCAGGCTGGTCTTGAACTTACAACGATCCTCCTGCCTTAGCCTCCTGAGTGCTGGGATTACAGACCTGTGCCACCATGCCGGGCTTTAAACCATTTATTGTAGAGAAAGTAAAATATAGCACAATGTATATATACTTTCTATAAGCAATTCTATTTTAACAGACATAGCTTTCTTAAGCACTATTTACTATCCACTGACTGGAAATATTTTTTACTATTATCTACTAAATTACATGTTTTAACATAACATTTTTTCATAAGCTATAGAATACAGAAAGGTGAGAGAAAAATGAAAAGAGAAAGAGCACTTATTATGCAAAAGAGCCTTGTAGTATCATGAAAAAGTCACTGAAAAATTATTTCTGTATTTCCCCACTGAGACATATTTTCTATCATGTTGTACATGTGTATATTTCAGTCATATGAGTTTTCTTGTCAGATTGAATATATATGTGTAATAAGGAAACATGTAGTGGATTAACTAATAGTCAATTTGTAACACCTGGCTGAGCCGAATCAGCACGGTTCCGGGCGTGGAAGGCCCAACTGAAGACTGTTGGCAGCAACATACTAGAACTGGAGGGGAAGATGGTGTGCTATTGATCATCCTTGAGAAGTCTGCTACCAAGGTTTTCCTGATGTGAACTCAGGTGTTTTCATCATCAGAGGAGCTTGAATCCTCACTCTTGCTGAGGATGGCTGTGATTGTCTTCAGGCAAGCCCTGGTCCTTACCTTGAGCATCACTTCCTGGTTCCAGGGCAGATCTCTCAGTCTGGTGGCACAGATCCTTTACACCACTGGCACAGATTTTCTAGCATCCACCAGTGGCCTCTGGGCTTTCTCAATGCAGATCCTTTATACAGACTTGCATGAGACATTGCCATGAGTTCTAGGCCTCAGCTAGTGTCATGCAGGACATTGCCATGGGCTCTAGGTCTTCAGTTGTATTCTTTGTTCTCCAGTGTGTGGACAGATCTCTTGCACTCTATTCATTCTTTTAATTTTAAAGAGAAGAAGAAGAAAAGTAGAAATAAAACATGGTTTTCAATCAGGCTAATAGGAGAGTAACAATAATTAATACCTTCCTCATTGTTATCTTTACAGTACTCAGAGTACAAGATATAGGCATGAAACAATATCCAGACAATATTAGCACAGGTCTTTCTTTTCAGTGAACCAAGAGAAACCAGCTGTATAACTATCTTAATTGTCTTGTGTGTGTGTGTGTGTGTGTGTGTGTGTGTGTGTGTGTATGTGTGTATGTGTATCTTCCTTTCTTTCCAATTTCCCTCATGTGTCTCTTTTTTTGAACAGGTTCATCCCAATTTAGAACATCTGCTGTACCTATTGGATCTTACTATTTAATTCCACTTCTCACACTAATGGACAATGTGGTGTTTACACATATGGGTCTGATTTGTTTCATGTATAAGTAAGTCTCAAATTGCATCCATTTACCTATAAAACTCAAGTTTTGTGGAGTAATACTCCATTATATAAAAATATAAATCTTTTTTATCCATTCTTTGGTTGATGGACATTTGGTTTGTTTTCAAGATTTAGCTATTATAAACTATGTTGCTATAACCACAGGTGCACAAATGTCACTGTGGTATCATCTTTTTAATCATTTGACTGTTTGGGTGAATATTATGAAATAGTCGTATAAATCATGTGTCTTGTATTAAATCTATTCCCTTGCAAATCCTGACTAAAATAACCCATTATAATAACTACTAAAAGTACTCTGAAAACAAAGAAATTCAACAAAAGAGCAATTATCATCACTCACAATTAGTTCTTGTGTCAAATTACATTAATTTCAAGTCAGCTTACACTTTATTTTTTTCGTTTCTTTTCAAGAGCTTCTCCTTGCATTATTGCTCTTGTATGGAACTGTGGTCCACAACACCATGTACATCTCAGATTGCAATCACTTGCATTTATGAAACAAATCATTTGTCTTCACTTTCTCTCTGTCTCTCTCTGTCTCTCTTTGTCTCTCTCTGTCTCTCCCCCCTCTTTATTCTTCTCTTTCGTTCTCTGTTTGGCCTCTCAATTTAGGTTGAGGATTGACAAAACTTGGTATCAGGAGTGACATGCAAACAGACCAGTCCGTTTCTGAAAAGTAATCCCTGAACCCATGTGCAGTAACCTTACTAAACTGTTGTGCTCTCAAATTGCTTCCCTGATTAATTTTTCTGCTTCATGGTAAATTGTCCTCTAGACATAAACACCCTTCTTCTGGTGAGGCATTTCAACCTCATTTGGAATCTAGTTTTGTAAAGGCCAACATGCCATATCTGATGAGTGCTGTTTTAGCATCTTTTTTGGTTTGATAGGTTGAATTTAAACTTTCTTTGCACATTAGACTATTTTACAAATGTTAATGAATTTGACACTCGTTTTTCTGCCATTGATATTCAAGTTTTCAAAGCCAGGGATATAGCCCAGCTTCATAAGCACCTGTGTGGTAAAGTTTTCTACGTCATTATAATTTGGTCAAAGCTTTTAAAATCAACTTTAGAACTGAATAACTAAAATTACCTCCGGGTAAAGAATTAAGAAATTGAAAAGAAATGTCTAAGAAAATCGTGTAATTGTGAACAGCAGAGAAAAAGCTTCTTTGAAATTTCTTGCCCAGACATTGGAATATAAAAACATGAAGATGAGGAGAAGGAAGTGGGTCCCTGGAACACAGGAAAGTTCTGAAGCAAGAATTGAAGCCCAAAGGGAGAATAAAGAGAGAGACTTCAATGAAGAAGAAGGAGGTGGTAGGTGGTACTTTCTCCCTGAGCCCAGATTCACTGTGTAGGAGGGGCAGCTGGAACTTGCAGGCATGGTTACTACATGTGACCCCAGTGACTTCCATGAAGAAATGAACTGGTGGAACAGACCACTCAATACAGCAGACTGCAGTGGCTGGTGAATTACTCAGGTTCGAACATCCCCCTGGGAAGGGCAGTTGGCCAGAAGCCACCCTGGGGAGTCCTAACTGAGGTCATCACTCAGTGGAACTGCTGACTCCATCTACTGCCTTCTAGGGCTGGGGTAATGGGGCCAGGTTCCAGTGGGCAAGAAGTTAGGGAGCAAAGCTGCAGTTTGCAGGAACCCAAGTTCCACCTAGAGAGGCTGCACAGACCACTGCAGGCTGAACTGGTCTGGTTCTAGCCTCAAGGCCAGAAACCAGCCTGCACTTCGGTGGAATTAAAGTTGCAGGCTTACAGAGATTATCCAAAACTCCTCCATAATGGTACATCTGTCTCTTTGGAATTAATCAACTTGAATCTGGACTTTGGCAACATTGTTTAATAATGACAGCAGAGATACCTTGATAAGGACATTTTAATTTTTTTTCTTTTTTTTTACTCTGATTTTTTATTTTTTGTAATCCTTTTTCTTTGTTTTTGTTTTTATGTGAGTGTTAATATGATTTCTAGTTTTTATTAATGTTGTTCTGTTCTGTTCTTATTTTAATTTCTGCCTTCTTTCTTCCCTCAGCTCTTCACGTTTCCCAAAGTTTCCAATGTTCTCCACCCTTGCTTCTAGTCTCTACCTCTTCTTCTATTTCTCTATTTTCCTCCCTCACCACTTTTAAATGATCTTTTCTGAGGGTAAAATCATTATATTGAGGGCTTATATACTGCCTACAATTTTCAGGTTTATTTTGGATTTTGTTATATAACCATATATCTAATTCATATGGTTAAAGGTGGCAAATTCAGTTACCTGAGTTTGTCATTTCCTGGGCTGTGTTTGATGGTATTGTTGTTGCTGATTCAACCACTTTAGGCAAAGTGATATAATTGTTCTAATCAGTTCTTCCTCATAATATCAAGGAAGATTGGCAGAGTCATAAACATACTATAGGCCAATGTCTAAGAACCACGGGCTGAACCAAGTAGGCAGAAATTTACTATTCCCAATAAATTGAAGAGGTAGGATCTTGCAACAGACACAAAACCCAAAAGCCAGTTATGCCTGGGAAGCATCTCTGAGAAGCAGTCATTTCCTGAGATTTTTAAACACTAGCAATAAAGCTACTAGCCATAGGAAATTTAAAAGCATCAACTCAGGTATTAATGTAAAAAATAAAAGAAAATGAGAAGCAGTGGAACAGTCTGAAAGCCATGCCCTTGGACTCTCTGAAGTGGTATTAATAGAAGTGACAAAGTAAATAAATGAAGATCTAAGATCAAATAAATGAAGAAAAAAATTAAATCAGAAATTATTTCTCAGGTAACTACAGAGATGGTTACGATAGTGGAAAGAATGCTTAGAACACACAGATTGAAAATAAATGAGCTTAGGAAAATAATGAAAATCATGAACTCTCAACATAGGAAAGAAATGGAATCCATGAAACAGATCCAAGTAGATACTGAGGATTTTAAAAATTTCATTGAAAATATATACAGCCAAATCAGTTAATATGAAGAAGGAATTTCAGATGTAGAAGACAGGATTGCAGTTAGAGGTCATGAAAAGAAAGACTTTTTAAAAGTAGCAAGGGACCAGAGAAATCAGTCCAGCAGGTGCTAGATAACACAAAGAATAACATAAGATTAATCAGAGTCAATGAAAAAGCAGGTAATAGCACAAATGCCAGAATGAAACCTGGTGTGTTGTTTTCAAGATTTCATAGAACTCACGAAAGAAAATTTCCCAAGTAGGGAAAAATAATTTGATCTACAGGTAGGTGAGGGATACAGAACTCCAATAAGCCATGATCAAAAAAAAGTCTAAAGCAAGGCATACAATAGTCAAGATTCCAGAAATTCAACACAAGGACAGAATGTTAAAAGCTATTAGAGAAAGAAAGCAAATCGGATATAAAGAAAAAACCATCAGAATTTGAGCAGACTTCTCAACACAAATCCTCAAGTCAAGTAGATCTTGGAGTAAACTATTTAAAGTCCTAAAAGAAAATAGTCTCCAACACAGACTGATGTACCATATAATAATATCTTTCAAAATGGATGGAGAAATAAGAAACTTCCATGACAAAAACACCTGAGGAATTCATGAGCACCAATCCAGTATTCCAAAATATCCTGAAGGACCTTCTGGAAAGAGATAACAAGGATTAAAACTTCATGAACTTCAAAAGAACGTATCCATCAGAGAAAGCAAACAATTAAACAAAGGGAAAAAAGGGAACCAACAAAAGAAAAATAACATAACAAGGGCTTTAACACATATCAATTATAACCATCAACATTAATACCCTCAATTCACTAATCAAAAGAAATAGGCTGGCATAAAGGAACAAGGAGCAAGATCCAACAATACAGTGTGTACAAAAAACACATTTAATTCAAAAAGAAATTCATACACTAAAAGTGTAAGGTTGGAAAACACTACTGCACATGACAGAAACCCAGAAAAAAGCAGGGATAGCTATATTATTTACAAACAAAATCTATTTCAAACCATGACTGATAAAAATACACAAAGAAGACCCCTTTATCCTTGCAAATGAAAGTATCCAAAATGAAGCAATAACAATCATAAATGTATATGGACCTAACATCAGTGCATTCCAATTTATAAAGCAAATATTAATGGACATGGAAAGCCAAATAAGCACTAATACACTTGTAATGGGGGAATTCAATACACCACTGTCACAAATGGACAGATGAACTATACAAAAATTAAAAATGAAATGTTAGAACTGAACCAAAATTTGAGTGGACTTAGTAGATGTCTACAGACTGTTCCACCCCATATTATCAGAATACACATTCTTATCAGATGTACAAGGATATTCTCCAAAATAGAGCACATGTTGGCTCACAGAAACATGCTCAAGTAAATTCAAGGAATTAAAGTTCTCCCATGCATATTATCAGACTATAGTGCAAAGAAGTTGGAAATCAATAGAAAAAGAAACCACAAGAGTTTAAAAAACATATTAAAATTAAATCACACTCTCCTGAAAAATCCTGAACAATCAATCAAGAAAATAAATTAAATAAGAAATTAGACAGTTTCTATAATTAATAATAGTGCCAGTACAACACACAGGAACTTATGGGGCACAATGGGAGCAATTCTATGAGGGAAATTTATAGAAGTGAGTCTCCATATTAGGAAAACAGAGCAAGCTCAAATAAACAACTTAAAGTTAAACCATAACCTTCTAGAAAAGAAAGAACAAGTCAAGACCAAAGCTTGTACAAGGTTTTAAAGATTAGAGCAAAAATTAATACAATGGAAATAAAAAAGAAATATAAGAAATCAATGAATTAAATAGTTGATTCTTTGAAAGATTCAATAAAATTGATAAACTCTTAGCCAACCTTATTAGAAAAAGGAAAGAAAAGTTTTAAAGCCATGTAATTAGGAATGAAAAGGGTGAAATCACAAAATATCCTACAGAAATCCAGAAAAATTAGCAATACTTACTATATTAATTTGTATTCTAATAAGATAGAAATCACAGAGGAAATGGACAGATTCATAGATATATATGAATTACCAAAGCTGAATCAATTAAAATATAAAAATAAAAAATTATAAATAACCCAAATCAGTTTATGAAATTACATATGTAAATTAAAAACCTAAGAGTAAAGAAAAGCCCAGACCCCGATGGATTCACTCCTGAATTCTACAAAAATTTAGAACAGATATAATGTCACTGCTTCTCAAACTCTTTAATGAAATTGAAAGGGAAGCAATACTCCTGAATTCATTTTGGGAAGAAAGTATTACAATGATACTAAATTAGAGAAGGAACCAACCAAGAAGAGAACTAAGACTACTATCCAGAATACATAAAGAACTCAAAATTTTCAGACCCATAAATTTAAAGACTCAGTTAAAAAAATGAGCATCTGAAATGAACAAACACTTCTCAGATGATGGAGTAGAAATAGCAAGTAAGTATATTAAGAAATGTTCACCCTCTGTGGTCATTTGAGAGATACAAATTAAACCGCTGAGATTCCATCTAACTTCAGAAAATGCAATTATGAAGAGATCAACTAATAACAATGCTAGTAGTGCTGTGGAGAAAAACGAACACTTCTCACTCTTGATGGGAGTGTAGACTGGTCAACTACTGTACAAATGAGTGTGGAGATTCCTCAAAAAGTTAGGATAAGAGTTCCCATTGAACCTAGCTGTTCCCTTTCTTGGTATCTTCACAAAAAAATTAAAAGTATCACAACACAGCAATTCATGCACACCCCACATTGTTGCAGCAGTTTGTAATAACTAAATCTCGGAAACAGCCCTAATGTCATCACTAGAAGAATGGATAAAGATATGGTTCATTTTATGCAACACAATACTACCAATTTTAGAGAAGTGTTATCTTAAAACATTTCTAGGTAAACGGATGCAGTTTGAGAACGTACTCTTAAGTGAAATAAATTGGACACACATATGTAAGTGCCAAATTGTTTCTCTGGTGTGAGAAACCAAAAATGTAAATAAGGGCCAAAATGTATAATAGATATTGTGAAATATGAAGAAAATATTTGAATATTTCAAATATTCAAGTCAGAGGAGAGAAAAAAGGAAGGAGAAAGAAAAAACAGAAAAAGAAACAAAAAATGAATCAAAGCTTCTGCAAATAGGGAAGGGAAGCGTGTTTAAAGGGAGGATAGAGAATAGGGAAAAAATAATCAAGATATATGTTGTACAGATACAAATATCCTATGATAAATGTGATCATTATGTATCCATAACATATACCAATAAATTTATTTAATTAAATAAGAAAGAACAGCTAAGATGAGGGAAAGGAGAAAAGAAAGAAAACAGGAAAAAAAGAAAAAAGTGTATGTATATATACAGAAATTAGCTAAGATAACTGTACTACTAATTTCTATTAGTTTTTTGAAAGGAACAGCTAATGTTTACTTGTTTGATCAATCTTGCATACCTATATCTGCTAATCTGAGCAACTACTTTGAAGATAATAAGTAATACAACAACCATTATTGATTTCCTATCATCTTGTTTTGAAATTCTGTATCATTTTTACAGTTTTTGTGTTGTCTTGATTTTGCCTTAATTTTGGTAATTTGGTTTCAATTTTTCCCCTTAAAAAAAAAAAAAAAAAAAAGAAAAAAAAAAAATAAATTGAGGAGTTGATAGGAAAATGTGGAGGAGGTACATTTTTTAAAAGATGGCAAACAAAAATCTTAATGAAAGCCACTGAATCTGTTCTTTACATAGATAGATAGACAGATAGATAGATAGGCGAGAGAGAGAAGAGGGGGGATGGATTTTGTTTCATTTTCCTACCTTGAAGTTAAAGAATTTGTGGAAATTCAAATGGGAGAAGACAAATAAGGGTATTTCAATTAAGTATCTTTCAGAAATAGCAAGTAATTAACTGCTTTTTGGAACATACAATATTTGATACATAATTTTAATTTTAAAATTGTTGAGAAAATAAAACTTGACTGGTTTATTTGTCAAAAAATAAGACAGTAACTAGATTTGTTTCCCTTTAGCATTCAAATGCAATTATCAAAATGAGTACTTTAAGTGAATAAGAAGAGGATATTTTTTTAAACATACTTTAACTGTAATTTAAAATTTTCAAGTTCTGTTGCTTTGAATTAAATGACAGATATTATAAAATATGAATGATGACTATGTTAAACTTCTGCAATATTAATTTCTGAAAGTAAAGTGTATCTGTATAGGTACATTAGGATTTTATTTTGATAGACTACTCTGATTTAGATGAGAATATGTAAAAGTTCTCTGTGTAAAAACCTAGTGCTCAGGGTGTGTGTGGCACTATTAGGATGTGGAATTTGTAGGTGGTGGGACTGTCTGAAAGGTCCTTTGCTTATTAAGAGTGTGGCCTCAGATTTGAAGTAGAGATATCCACTTTCCCTGTTTTTTTCAGCTTGATATAAATACATCCTCAGACACAGGCTGCCTGTTAGTATTTTCAAACTGTTCCACATCACAGGTGCAAGGTTCCTTACTTCCTGTACTTGCAACCCCCAAAAGGAGTTAAATAAGCACTTTTTTTCATCATTACTAGGCTGCCTCGGTCATTCTATTGTAGTAATGCAAAGGTAACTAAAACATATGGTATAAAGAATCTAAGAATATTTGAATCTTTCAACAAAACACATGCAAAATTATATTATGACATTGTATTCAGGAACAAAATGATTATATAAAAGTGCCCATTGTTTACAATATTTGCCTGGACAATAAAGTAATAAGAATCAAAAATTCTAATTGATATATGGAAATAGAAATTAAAATTACAGATAAACTCCTTTGCTTTTCACCAATTAATCTAAAACATAATCAATAAGAGCATAAATAAAAAAACAGGAAATCTATATTTTTTTTATTTTCACTTTAGTCTGAGCTTGAAAAACTTTTTAAAATTAAGGAAATATATTAGCCAATTTCCACAGAGTATATTTTCCCTTTACAATAACTTTACAAAGCTAATAATAAATGATAGTTATTTTAAAAAGCTTTTATTTTTGGTAGATATATTGAGATTTCAAATCTGGCCGTAGAAGTAGATTTGTTTTCTCATTTCCTGGAGAGTTGTAATAGGTAACTTTTATGTTATTGTTATTTTTGTTTGTTATTCTCAAATATCCTTAAACACCAATTAATATGATGGTAAATTTATATTTGCTTATTCTTTCCAAAATTAAGCTCTCTGTGGGTACTATGGTAATTTCTTTTTATAAGAAGCTGAAAAGAGTTATCCATTTTCACATGAAATGTTACAATAAAATTTATTAGTCCTTGCTTTACTGTTTTAGATAATGCCTGCAAGCTACACATATATATTTAAGTATTAATTAATTACAGGAAGAAGTAAAATTAGAAATTCAATCTTTCCATGACATTAGCTAAAATCCAAGTACTCAGTAGCAATATAGCACTAATTTATATTACATAGGAAGGCACACACATGAGATATTTTCAACAAAGCACAATGCCTATTTGATTGCATCTATGTTATGTAATTGATATGAAAATTTTCTGTATAAAATTGTGATATTAAATGATATCATTATTGAAAGAATTAGTACTCTCTAGTTTTGCACTGCTTAACTTAAAATTTCTTAGGTTTTTAGGAATATATTTATACATTCTTTAAAAAGAAAAAGCAGCAATAATATCACACTTGTTAATACCTTCTTTAAAAATCAATTTAATTTACATCACAATATAAATCTTTTACATTTTCTCTAAAAGTATCTTTCTTTACTTTGTTATCTTTCTCATAGTTACACATAAATATGTATTCTATAGATATTACCCTCTTAAATATGTTTTAGTATTTACTAATTTGTGCTGAGCAAAGAATGAGAAACTTATAAAAGTGCAGAATTTGTTTGACTACAGAAAAAGAACAGTAAATTTTGAAATAAAGTGGAATGACTGGTTTTTTTTCCAAAATGAATAAGATTTAGTATAAAAGCAAAAGGACAAAAATGTTCTAACAGTAAAAATGTTGTGTGATCACTCTGGATAACTTTAGAAGAGAATTTTTTATAAGTTTCTGTAAATATTGAGCCTCATTTTCAAAGGTACTAGTTATCAAGGTTTTATAAAAAAAAAACTAGAATTTGACCCCTATTAAGATAATTTTGAGAGATTCTCTCAGAGCTTCCTCTGCTGGAAGTTTAGAGTGGTTGTCAGGAGTTTTAGACAGTAATTTCATCTGAATTCCGGAGTCCAAGGTCAGTCCTTCTACAGTAGTCATACCCTTTCTCAAAAAGGAAAAACTGCAAAGTTTTAAATCTCAACGAACTAGAAAAAAATAAAAATGACAAAGTCCCCAAAAATATATGTTAGAAATAATAGTACAACATCTTTATTTATTTATTTTATTTTTTGGTATGGGGAATCGAGCTCATGACCTTGCACTTACCAGGCTGGTAGTGTACCACTGAGCTATAATCCTGGCCCAAACATTTTTAATTTCCAAGATATAAACACAAATTGAGCTTTTTTATCTTACCAGTGCTCTAGTGATCTAGAAGTATACTTTATCTTGTTCTAGCTCACACTTTATTTTCCATCAGAATTCTTTCCTTGAAAAAAAGAAAGTAGTATTTAATATTTTGTAGACCAATGGATTGTCTTACCTCACCATTAATCTCTCATTGTTAATAAAATCCTGGAAAACTCTGATAAAGTAGTCATCTAGCCAATATCAGTCATTACTCAACTTATAACACTGCCATGCTACACATTAAGAAAATCTTCACCGTGGAATTTTCAATTTTTTAACATAAAATGATGTAACAAAATTAATTTGCCATTTTCTTTGTGTTAGTAATGTAATATATTTAATGTGTTTTGTTGTGTATTGTGGTAGACATAGGCAGAGAAACATATATTCTACGTCTCTTAACTTAACTCTTTCTTTCATAAAATGTAGTGTGTTTGCTCTTTTGAACTTTCATGCACGGTCATAAAACTTCCAAGGGATAGTTCTTCTTCATATCACAATGCTTTATAAGTGGTTTAATATACTTTGTGTTGAATAAATATCTGAGTGAACAATAATGAATCTTATCTCACTCCAGTGATTGAAAACACAAGAAAAAGAAGATTATGTGTAGTAGTCAGTAGATATTTGAATACAAAATTTTAAACACAATATCCTTCAAATGGTTTTGGTACTGTATAACAAAGTGCAGAAAATTAAAAATAACAGCATGAGTGACTACTAAAATATAAACTCAAATTTTAGTTTTTGAAATAAGATCACAAAAATATGTGATACTTCAATGTGTCCTAATCTTAATAGATTTGTACTCTGTGAATCTACATAAGGGTTACACTAACATTTGAAAAGACAGACTATCCAATCAGGTTAAAAATAAAATGTGAAACTAATTCTTTCATGATAATAACATTTTTCCTGTTGAATGTTTGGCAGTTGTGTATGTTGTACAAGGGGGTATGGTATGAACCAGTGTGGCTTTTGATGTTCCCAAAGGAAAAAATGGTGAGAGGATGAAGAAATAAAGAGATGAAGGTGAGTCATGTGGAGCCCTTTCTCTCCTGATGGGAGGAAAAGAACTGTTCAGCCACCATCAAGCACTTATTTATATTTTTGACAAAGTTAGTATCACTAGACACAGGGTTGTGTAGCAACTAATGGCTGAAATTGTCTCAGCCAAGGTGTTTTCAGGCCTGGAGCAGCTTGATTGCTTTAGGAACTCTTCATTCTTAGACGGGCCTTGCCTTACCCCGACACAAGTGACCAGTTTCCAGCTTTAGCTGCTCCCTATAGGGGTGAGGATATTGTGCCCTTAGATGAGGTTCAATATGAAAATGTAGACAAAAAGGCAGATAGTGAAGAGTTTATGAGAATACCAGGGACAACAAAGAGAAGACATTTAGTGTGAAAGGTAAGATGGGGGCTCAGTCACTTAATCAATTTTCAAAATAGATGTTATTAAAAAAACAAATTAATACAAGTACTTTTTAAAGAATTCACATTTTAGGGCTCTTCCTGTCCTAATGATGTAAAGTATATAGTCTAAAGAGGACCCTAAACACGTGAATCTCACAAGTAGTATCTCCCAAGTGTTATATCTTATGAAAAAAAATTAATCTGATGTAAGTAGACTGTACCTTACCTTCCTTAGTCCATTATCTAATAAATTAAATGAGTCATCCTTGAATCTTTCTAGAGGATGACAATGAAAACTCTGAGAAGAGAAACATAATATTATACAAAAGAAAATAAAGGTGCTAAACCACATAAAAAATAATTTCACCATTCTTTAGGAAAATCATCACAAATATTACCAACACTCAAGTGGATAGAAAGTGAATACTATTTAAATCTTTGTGTGTATAGATTTGACAAGTCAGACGTTAACATTGTAAAAGATATTATTTGTTTTAATAGATGTTGTCGTTTTGCACAAAATTGGCAGTCTGCTAATGGGTAAGGATTCTAACAAATCCAGAAAATGCAAGAATTTTCTTAACTTGACATTATAAATTTTTTTTTTTTTGGTTTTTCTCCGGTACCAGGAACCGAACTCACGACCTCGCGCTTGCCAGGCAGGCGCTTTTGCCGCTGAGCTAAATCCCCAGCCCCTGACATTATAAATTTATGATAAATGTACATTCAACATAATACTAAAAGTTGAGATTGACTAATATAAGAAAAAGGATATGAATGTTTAATATTTCCACTTTTAGTTAAGATTATATCATAGAAAATGTCTAAAAATTAAAATTAGGACAATAGAAAAATTGAATAAAACTACAGATGACATATTTAAATACACAGATTATTTTAAGGATTCATAAACAAAGATAAAGAAACTTAAATTGAAATAAATAATAGGTCAATACAACCATATAATTGAAATGCCTTTTAAATTATCAGAACATGCAAAAATTAAAATTAAAAATACCTTTTAGTAGCTTGACCTTACATAAACTATTAATGAATAAATGTAAGAACAAAAGTGCATGAGGTCTGTCTTTATAGAGTAGAAAAATTTGTTTTTGTTTTTTTTTTTTCTTTTTTCCAGTACCAGGAATCGAACTCACGACCTTGCACTTGCTGGGCAGGTACTGTGCTGCTGAGCTAAATCCCCAGCCCCTAGCGTAGAAAAAAAATGATAACTAAATACTAAAAAATAGAGATGTATTTTATTTCTAAATTAATATTGTTAGTATATTCATTATTCTTATGCAGCTGAACAGACAACTCAATCTAAAATGTAGTTACAATTTACAAACAGCTCAAATTTATATAAAAATTCAAACAACTTAAAACACAAAACAAATATTGAAATAGAAGGCTAATTTTGGAATGTAATGTTACTTATTCCAAGGTGAACTTCAAAGCTATTATAATCAAGATACTGGCAAAATTTGTGTAAGGAAAATACCTTATATTAATCTAATCGAAAAGGTCATAATAAATAATTCAACTTTTTTAAAAAAAAGTTGTGAAAATTCAACAAAAATAATTTACAATAAAAAGAGTTTTAAAAAATCTACATTCAACTTGTGGAGAAAGAACTTCAATCTTTACCTGAAATAACAGACTGAAATAAATTTAATCTACAAAAACCTAAGGTTTAAAATTTATTGAAAAGCATATAAAAGAGTAGTTATATCAAATCTAGGTAGATAAAGACTTCTTTGATGATATTAAATAAGTTCTAATAATAAAACAAAATCAATGATTGCATAAGTCTTCAATAAAAACTGGTCCATGAAATGACAGTATGAAAGGACTTAGAAATATGCACATGCAATAAAATAATAGTATAATATTAATATACAATAAAATGCTAATTATTATATAGTAAGTATATAATAAAAATATAATAATTTATAATATAAATATATATAATGTATAATAAACACTGTTTTCATCCATCACTGCTCATACATGAAATTTAAGACTACCAGGACATATGTTATGTTTTCACTGGAATGAATCAAATTAAATATGCACACACTATTAATGTTAATGATCACATGAAACAATGTAGATTCCTTTACATTATTGGCGAGAGTGTCACATTTTGTGACAATTTGGGAAAACAATTTTGCATAGATTAAACATATATTAACCATAAACTTACCCAACATTTCAGTAATTGTATTCTTAAGAATTTAGTGAAAGGAAATGAATCATATATCATGTAATCACACTTATAGAAATGATGATCATATTTTTATAGTAGCCAAACATAAACTCAATAACAAATGTCCATTAAAAAGTGTTCTAATTTACATTATTTTATGTTCATATGAACAAATGATAATCAGTTTTAAAAATATACATTGACTATCATGTGTACATATTTACAAAGTAAAATCACATCCATAAAAATAAGAGTATATTTTATATTTGTTTTTGTATTACATTAGAACAGGTATAAATGATTATTCTATTTTTAATTGAGCAGCATGATGGAAAGGAGGAGAGCAATGATTAATTTAAAATGACATGACAGAACATCGGGATGCTGCTATTAGTTTACATCTTAATAACTATGAGATTTAAAGGTTACATGTTGCCAAAAATAATATATTATTCAATTTAAGAAACACAATAAATATCCCAAGAAACAACACAAACAATATCAGAAACTTCATGAAGTTAATATACTGGGAGTTTGATATAATTTTTAAAAAATGAATGAGTGTAGCTCTGTAATAGATTTTCTTTGCATACACAAAGGCTGGGTAGAATTATCTGTTTTGCAAATATTTTTAATAAATTAAGTTGAAAATAGAAATAAAAGGAGAAGAAAAAGAGCATTAGGAATAATTTGGTTTATAATGTAATAATATAAAAATACATAATGCAATAACAAGTAAAATGGTAGACATAATTCAAGAATATGTGCCTTGCTACCTAACTTTGCAAAATGAAAGAAGACCAAATCTTGGAGGAAAGGATTTTGGAGGGAAGGGAGAGGGGACATAAAAAGAATTAAGATGTCTTGGTTACTTTTCTCTCGTTGCTAAGACGAAATACCTGATGCCCAAAATGAAGGAAGGAAAAGTTTATTTAGCTCACAGTTTGCGGAGATTTCAGTCCATAATCAACTGTCCCAAAGGCAGTGCAACAAGGCACAGGGGCAATATTTCAAGGTGACACAAGACAGCAAAAACAACAAGAGCAAAAAAAAAGGGCAGGGGCAGCAAGCCTCTTTTCCCTCCTTATATTTTATACCAGCTACCCCCATACCCACACCATCTCGGTGCCCTCCTCTTGCACAGGCTCAGGATATAGACTACCAGGAGCCTCTAGACTCCTCAAGTTGACACAATGTATCAACCATAACAGATATGTTACATTCATTCAAGATTAACCAATTCAAGATTAACTGTAATCAAGATGAATGTAATCATTATAAACTACAAGCATATACCAATAAAAGTAAGTTGGTTTTTTTTTTTTTTTTTTCTGTACCAGGAATAGAACTCACAACCTTACACTTGCCAGGAAGACACCATGTTGCTTAGCTGTATCCCTGGCCCTTAAAAATAATTTTAAAACTGAAGATGAAATATAATAATAAATTATCAAATTAATCAGGAAGTAGGTCTAAGAAAAAAAGAGAAAATAGCAAGTAAAATAATACAATAGTTTAAAAATATAGAAAAACTTTTCCTTCTTGCTTATAATTCCTCTCCTAGATTAGATTGACTTCTCATTGACTTCTCATTTTTGCTTTTACCTGAGAAAGTCTAGCCTATCTAGACAAATTATAAATTCAGTCTAATAGCATTCAGTATGTACCAATATAAGGACTTCAGAAAGTACAGTGAGTTGAGAATCATAAGTGGGTAAAGTATGTACAGTCAATTTTTCACTGGATCTGTACAAAATTTTTAATTGCAGAGATTTGTTAGGCAAATTTCTGCTTTCACATGTGTCAAGAAAATAAGACAAAACCTTTTGCCCTCTTGTGAGCTTGTGTGACAAGATTTTATATAAATATTTCTAACAAAGAAAATTTTATTCTTAATATATTTGCCAAATTTTCAAACTTCATTAGAAATCATAGACAGATTAGTTTAACACTTTAGGAAAGAATAGAAATTTTTTTGATGTTAAATATGCAAAAGCTTTACCCTCACGACCTGCCAGAAATGAGCAGAGCAAGCTCTCAACAGAAAGCTCTGGAAGTTACACAGAAGTCAACTGGAAGGGAATGATTTTATTTTTTTTTGTTGTTGTTTTTATTTTTGTGTGTGGTGCTGGGGGACAAACGCAGGGCTTTCTCACTGAGCTATATCACTCACTGTGTTTCTTTATTACTTTTGAAATAAACTCTTGCTACATCACTCAATTGCAGAGGTTAGGCTTGAACTTGCTATCCTCCTGCCTCAGCTTCCTATAGTGCTGAGATTACAGAAAAGTGCCACTACACCTGGCAGTAGATTTTTACTAAACCTAAAATATAAAGTCAATCTAGATAATGACTGGGTTGTGGCAATGAACTACTTCTATGTGCATAGCATAGAAAAGAGTAAACTGCTACTGGTGGAAGAATATTTTTTGACTTTGGCCTTTAGTGCATATAATGGCTTTCTATGCGCACGTGTGTGGCTGTGTGTGTGTGTGTGTGTGTGTGTGCATGCACACCTGTGTGTGCGCGCATGTAAGTCTGTGGTAATAGTTCAAAAAACAAAAAAGAACATTTTAATTTACTACATTAAACCAGAGTTATATCCATTAAAGAAAGAATGTAAATCAGGTTTGACCTACATAGCACTGGAAAGACTACAAGAATAGGCTATTTCTGGTGTATTACAATTAGTGCTTAATGTATATATACAGTATATACATGATATTGTATACTTGTAGTTCCAAAAAAAAAGAATATCCTAACTTATTTTATTAGATTAGAATTACAGGATTCTTTTTGATAACAAAATGTAATGAGGATAATTCAGTAAATTTAAAATTAGAAAATCATCTATCATACATAAACTCTCAAACATTTTATATTAATTGATAGTAAATTTTATTGAAAAGCATAAAAGAAAGATATTATATCACAGCCCAAGACAATTCAGTCCTGGAATGTGTTTAGATAATAAATTATGTAATTTGAATAGGAAACTACCTAACTCACAACATGAACACAAAGACAATTATATGGGAACATTTCCCACACACAACTGACCACAAGTGATACCACCAAGAGGTCAGAGCAGAGCACACTTTCACTCCTTGTACTCTCACAAAATGCAAAAGTGAGAATAGGCAGTTAGTTGTACACCTCAATAATCCAGAGAGTGTTCCAGAGCCCATTAATTTCAAAACTCATAGTAAAAGAGTGAAGAAAACAAAAGGAAAATATCCATGTGGACACAGTAGGCAGTGGGATCTGCACACCTTCAGTGGCAGGAGACAACAAAGACCAAAGGGATTAGGTAGAGCTTTTCAGGGTTCGCATGTAGCAGGAAATACTACACTACATACACGCCTATTCCATCTCTCTTATTACCTAGTTTACCACCAGCCGTCCCAACATGGTAAGAACGGAGAAGGAGACCTCTCTGCATTCCCTTTCTTGATGTGAGAACTACTGTTAAAAAGAAGATGCTATCTCTGCCTATCCCATAAATACCCTCATCCTGGGGTCTCAGCTGGTTTCTGAGTTTCCAAACTCCGTACCAGGTCGCAAAGGCACCCTCACCCTGCCCAGAGTCAGATTTTAGAACTCTGTGTCCTGAAGCTAAGACCTAAATGTACATGCATGTGCTCCAAACATTAGCTCCAACACAATGGAGATTCAAGTCCACATGAACCAAGAGATCATGTATCTCTGTAATGCATCTGCTTTCTGGATTCTTCACAAGTACTCACATATTGTGTAGTTTGACAACATGGCAGCATTATTAACTTCTTCCCCAGAAAGTAATGCTGTTACATCCTGAGGTCCAAGAGCTGTCATTTCTCTGTCTCCGCCCATGCTTCCAGCTTCAGATCGGTGGATGCTCTACAGGCACATCTCAGCAGACCGAGTGGTCTCACACACTGCAACTGAGCCCAAGAGCTAGGCACAGTGACAAAGAGGATTCTCTCAGCAAGCACTGCCAACTAGAACCCTGAAACACCTGTAGCCCAACACTAGCCATTGACGATCCCTGCATTTTTTATCAGCACTGAAAAACTGGAAAGATATTACGCACTTGATATCTCACTGATAACAGAATCGTAGCACCCTTTCAGCAAGTTTCCTTGGGCCCTTACCATATAGGAATGTCTTTCCATAGTGAAATTAGCCTGTAATGTCTACAAGAAGCGAGTGCTGCAACAACTGCCCTGGTATCCATATTAGACAATCGTAATGTGCAAAATCAAGGAGACATAACACCATCAGAAGAATATCATGATCTTCCATTTACCCATCACAGAGAAAATGATATATCTGTACTACCTCATAGAGATTTCAATATAATTTTTCAGGGAAATCTAGTGAATGGTAAGAAATGGCAGTAAAACAATACAATAAATTCAGAAGAGAAATCACCAAAATATACTTGAGAAAATGTGGAGTTACTTGAAAATATCCCACAGAAGCTCTCAAGTTGAAAAACTCAATGAGTAAAATGAAACATATTCTGATTACAGGAGTTCAAGAAAAAGAGAGAGACAAAGGAATAAAAAGTTTATTTTTTACAAAAATAATGATTTCTAACCTTAGAAAAGATATAAGTTCCTTTACATAAGATTGATGATACCCTGTGAAATTCAATACATATGAGATTACACCAAGACATATTATAATCAAACTGTCAAAATCAAAGAGAAGAAACTTCAAATAATAAGATATAAATTGCATATCAAAGGTTAATCACTATTAAGGCTAAGAGGAGACTGCTTAAGATAATTCTTATAGGACAAGTGAAAGAGGGGTGATATATTCAAAGTTTTGAAGGACAAAAACTTCTAACCAAGGATACTGTAAATATTGAAACTGTCTTTTATTAAAAAAGAAGAAGAAGGAAATTTTTCATCATCCAACATGTCTTACAAGGAAGGCTAAACAGTGTTAGACAAACTACACACAAAGATATTAATTATTTGCATGAAAATATAAAACTCACTATCAAAGTAAGTAAAAGTATACAGTAAAATACAAAATACTCTGAAGCCAATGATATTTTGCTAACCATTTGTACATTTAAGATAAAGAACCAAACTATGAAAATGATAGATACAATAATTTGCTAAGAGATAAAAAGAAATAAATTATGGTATCAAAATTTTCACATGTATGGGTGGATTGAAGTTATTATTTGAAGTGTTATCCAAGTTAGTTGTTATCACCTTAAAATTGTCTAAGATTCTTTTATAAGTCTCATGGTAATCACAAAGCAAAAACTGAACTGTAGATTCACAAAAGACCAAAAGTAGGAAAGTTTACCAAAGTTTAGCACAGAAGAATATATGTAATCATCAAGGAACTAGTACTGCACTTGAGGTGGAGTACAGCAAAGGAAAAAAATTAAAAAGGAATTTATAAATAGAAGCCAATTAATAAAATGACAGTAGTAGGTCTTTACCTATCCATAAACTTGAATTACCCTCAATTTGAATGAGTTACATGCTCTTATGAAATGACAAAATGGCTGAATACATGAAAAGTGAGACCTACCTACAAGTTGCCGAGAAATATTATCATCTTTAGTGACACAAAATTTGAAAGAGAAAAGATGAACAAATATACGTATTTCTTGCAAGAAAGAATGAAAATAGGAATGCTATTTATAACACAGACCATACACTTTAAATTAAAATTCAAAAAACAAGGCTCTTATGTAATAATACAGGGGTTAATTCAGGAAGATATAACAATCACAATTATATTTGCAGGACTGTAAAATATAAATGCATTTTCACAACAGAAAATTTGGAACACCTAATATATCAGTGTTAATAGTCAATATTAATAGACCTGAAGAGATAAATACAGTACAATATTAGTAAGAAATTTCAATTCCCTTTCTTAATAATAGGTCAACTGCATAAAATATACATATAGAATAATAAAAGCTTGACTATACCTTAGACAAATCTCACTAAACAGAAATGCAAAATATTTCATTCAATAATGAACTATATAGCCTTTTCTATTGCATTACAATGCCATAGTCAAGAATAGATCAACTGTTAGATCACAAAACAAATTAAAAAAAAAATCATATTATTTCTTTTGACCACACTGGTATGAAACCGGAAATCAGTAGTAAAAAAAGACTTATCATTCTAATTTGGTTAAATTTATTACTGTCTGATTGTTCTTTGTGTGCTATTTTGAAGCAAATTAAAATTCATTTCTGTTCTGGATTGTTAGTTCATTGTTAAAATATAAAAATTTCACAGATAGGGGCTGGGGATTTAGCTCAGTGGCAAAGCGCCTGCCTGGCAAGCGCAAGGTCGTGAGTTCGGTTCCTGGTACCGGTAAAAAAACAAAAAAACAAAAAAAAAATTTCACTAACTATTATTGATATTTTATTATGCAACTTAACTGAATTTGTTTAATTCTAACAATTTTGATGCTATCATTAGGGTGTTCTGTAAATAAGGTCATGACCTATGCAAAAGAGTGAAAATTTAACAACTTTCTTTCCTATTTGAATAGTATTTATTTCTTTTGTCTAATTGCTTGGGTTAGAATGCATAGTACTTTATTAAATATAAATGTTGACAGTGAACAATATTGCTTTGTTGGTGATCTTAGTGAAAGAAATTTTATCTCCTTAAAACTGAAAATGATATTAACTATAGGCTTGTTACATATAGCCTTTACTTTATTGGCATATTTCCTTATGTACTTAAATACTTAAGAACTTTTATCATGAAAGAGAGTTAAATTTTGTCAAATAATTTTTCTGCATTCATTCATAGTATTATCATATTATTTTTGCTGTTTATTCTTTAATATAGCATATCGGATAGGTTGACTTGCATAAATCACACCATCCTTGCTTTCTAGGGATAAATCATGCTTGATAATTATGAATTATCCTTTCAGTGTGCTGCTGAATTTAGTTTGCTAGTATGTCAATTGATGATTATTATATTTAAATTCATCAGATTTATTGGCCATAATTTTCTTTTCTTGTAGTCCTCTAGTTTTGATATTGGAATTTGGTTGGCTTCATAAAATGAATGCAAAATTATTCCATTATTATCAATATCTTTGAAGGGTTTTACAGTAATGTGTATTTGATATTTTTTATATACATGGTACAATTCAGCAGTAAAACCACTGGGTTTTGGCCTTGTTTTTAATGAGTCTTTTCATTTTACTAGTTCTATCTCCTTATTCATTATTAGTCTGTTTAGATTTTCTGTTACTTCATTTATAATAATAAAAAGTGGATATTTTATTGAATAGGTAAATGAACAGGGTTGACTTAACACTGATCTACATATAACTAAAATATTCATATTATAAACATCTTTATATATCACTGAATGGACATATAAAAGTTTTTCCACAGCTACCTCTATTGTTCTTCTTCATTACTTGATGAGCTCATCTCCCAGGCTCTGCCTTTCTCTGCCTCTTTGGTTGTGTCTGTCTCATGTTGTTACACAGAGATTCTTGCACATCTATGTGAGTGTGAGGACTGAGATAATGGGTGTCTCATTTTAGAAACTGAGATCGTCCACATAGGCATCCTTTGCACATCTGAGTATCTTTCCATGATCAGATTCCTTGGCCCCTTCCCCTGGGGGCCCAGAGAGCCCCACCTCATTATTTCCTCAACCTTCCCTGGTTCATGTGACCCACAATGATTCACTGTACCCTCTGCAGATGTTAGTGATGGTCCCGGTTCCTTTTTACTTTAAGTAGTGCTGTGACAAAAATCTAGAGAAGTTGTGAAACTCTCTACAGGGCTAAATCTCTAGCATCAGTCCTGCAAGATAAAAGGACACACACGTAGAACTCTGCAAGGAGCAGCTACCAGGCTCTGCTCTGCCTCCACATTCTCACCAGTGCTGGCTGGCACCACCAGAGTTTATCTATATGATTACTAAACAGAACATATTGACTGAGAAATACTTGCTTTATATTAAGTATTTCAAATTAAATGATTTTCAAAATAAAATGTAATCATTTATGCACCCACTTCTTAGATGATCAAATGAACATTGTATAGTGATTATAGAAACATTTTTCATTGGTTAGTTACTCTTTTACTGAAAAGTAAGTTTTCTCTACATGTTTGTGACAGAAGTCAGATCTGTCCTACCCTGGGCACATGACAGGGCAGGATGGGGAAACTTTGAAGGCCATAGCTACAGGAAACTTTGAGAGTGATAGATTGCTTTGTTTTCTTTACTGTGTTCATGGCTTTATGGGAATATACGTGACAAAACTTACCAACTGTATAGTACCACTATACGCAGGTCATTTTATAGCTACTTTATTTTAATACAGCTATTGTAAAAAGAAGCACAGTAAAGTGTTCCATGTAGTCTACCATCAAGAAAAGGAAGTCCAGAGCAGCATAGGGTGTGTTCATTGAATTCTCCTGCAGTTTGTTTCCACAGGCTGTCACAAATACGGCTGCTTCCCAACCTCTTTCCTCGGGCAGAGGACATTTGTATATAGTCTGGCTCACCATTTTATCAATTGTCGTAGTTACATTCTTATTTCTAGGATGAAATATATGACACCCATATGTTAAAGGATGAAAGGTTATTTAAGCTCACAGAATGAGGAGGTTCTGGTCCATAGCTGGCTGGCTCCAAGGCGGGGTGGCATGGCAGAAGAAAAGCAGTCCATGGCAGGGTAGTTAGGAAGCAAGAGGAAACAAAACGGATATGTACCATTCTAGGCCACACTCAGTGACTCACTTCTTCCCACCTGGCTTCCACTCCCCTGATCACACCGAGGTATAATCCCATCAGTTGACTAATCAATTACCACACACTCGTGATCCAGGTCCCTCCCAAAACCCCAAATGTGAGCATGTGAGGCTTTATGGGGACATTTACATTCAAATCGTATCTGTTACTTTGTGATTAAGAGTTGATAGGTGGTGTATATTCAAGAACTTTATCAATTTTTGTAGTTCATTCAACTGTCTTCTTATACAGATATTCATAGTAATCTCTTGCATGCTCTGCATTTTCTGTGGTAAGAATTATAATGACTATCTCTTCATTTCTGATTTTATTTGAATCTTTTCCAATTTTAGCTACTCAAACTTCTACAGAGTTTAATTTTTCAAATAACAATTTAACATTTCAGTGATATTTCGATTGTTTTTCTGATCTCTATTTTATGAGTTTTGCTTTCATCTATATATTTTTTAAATGTTGTCAACTTTGGTCTTTTTTTCTGATTCCTTGAGATATAATATTAGATTGATTATCTGAAATGTTCCTTCTTTTTTTCTCTTTATCTTCTCTATCTGATGAGTATTTATTTTTATAAACATCCATCTAAGGTCTGCATTTTTGCATTCTGTTTTGTTATTTAAATTTTTTATTCTTATTTTTTTAAATTACTTTTAATTGCCTTTAAATTTCTTTTTGACACATGGTTTAGAAGCATAATGCTTATTTTCCACATATTCATAAATTTATTTTCTGAAGCCAGTAGAAAAGATGACAAAAACAGTGAAAATATTTCAAGAAAGCTTACTAAATTCTCATTACATTAAACAAAAACCCATGAAAATGAACTCAACAGTATTTATCATTAGGAAAGTGAAAACTCAAATTATAATGTTATAACATCACACACATAAAAGCAAGAGGTACACAAAAATTGCAAAAAAATTTCATATTGTGAAAAAATGTAAATAAATTGGAGCATATATTCACAGTGAAAGGTTTTTTCTATTTGCTTTTAAAGCTGTCAACATCTATATTTTAATTATGCACATACATGTGGTTGAACAATTCCATTTTTAGAATTGCTCAAAAATTTTATGCAATAGAATTATGCAACAGAAATGTGATTCATTTTCACCAAAATTATCTACAAAGCTGGTACCAATCATTTTTTTAGTCTTTTAAAATTATAGGTTCATAAGAAGGCAGATTCATAACATAATCCTTCTTCTTAGTCTTAACCAACTTTAACATCATGAATAATTCCAGTTTCACCTAAAAACTAAGAAATTGATATCGATTACACCCATGTAACTCACTAGATTTCACGTATGTGTGTAATGATATAGTGCTATTATATTTTTTATTATAATGAATATAATGATTGTTAACTATTTCAACCATGGGAATGTTTTGTTTTTCTCCTTTACCTGTATGTTCATCCTCCTTCTCTCAATCTTAAAAGCTGACAAACACTAACATGTTCTTTCCATATATAATTATAGTTTTCACAGATGTTAGGTAAATGATCCATTGTATGAATCAATGTAAGAAATGCATTTCTAAAACTAAGTATAATTTTTGCTTATTCATTCAACTTCTTGAATATATAATCACTTTTTATTGCAGTTTTGTATTTCAAAACATAAATGTATCATGTCTTAAAAGTAACTTTGAAATACATTTAGGTAGTATCATATTTGCAGATTTTCTTAGTCAGCTTTTCATTACTACAATAAAATGCCTGAAGAAGTTAGCATATAAAAATAGAAAACATTTATTTAGCTCCTCTTTGGTGGTTCAAATCTAAGATGAAGTGGCATATTACCCTGGCTTCATCTGAGGGCAGTGGGCAGCAATGGTGAGACACTCCCTAAACCACATAGCAAAACAAAGAGGACTAGTGAGAAACCACAATCCATTTTGAGGGCAGACTCCCAGGGACCTCCATGAGGCCCACACCCGCCACCTCTTACATGCTTATAGCACTGCTCTCTCGCTTTAGCACCAAAGCTTTAGAACTTTAGGATACACTCATTCAAACCCTACCGGGCTAAGAAAGATGAAATTGTTATGAATATTAATAAAACGACTTTGGCATGAGCTTACATTTTCATATCTTTGAACTACATCAATGCCAAAAAATGAATTTGCTGAACACTGTGGCTGGAATATGATGTGCTGCCCAGTGGGTGTTGGAGGCTTCATCCTCTGTGACATAGAGTTGAGGTCATGGAACTTTGGAGGGGTGGAAGCTTATTTGTTATGGGGATAAAACTTTGGTTGGGATCAATATCCAGCTCCAGGAAGTGGATAGGTCATACTGAACTAGATGATTTCTCAGGGAAGCAGGTTGATATAAAACAAGAAATCCTCATTCATTTTTGTTGTTGTTGTTGTTGTTCTTGTTCCTTTTCATGCAGATGGTTCCCTTCCAACTTCGCAACCATGTTGTGATACAATCTAATTGGGGCTTTCAACCCCAGAAACATAAGCCAAAGAAACCTCTTTTTAAATCATATTCTACTGCTGCACTTTGTTACTGAAACACAAAGTTAACTTAGACACCCAGTAATATAATAATTCCCTATTTACATCTATAAGAACATAATTTTTTAAAAGTGATTACACTGGTATACATTGTCACTGGCAAATTGTGAAAGTTCTGGTATCTTCATTTTTCCCAGTATTTTGATGTTATTGGAATTTATATTTTAGCTATGTCAATATCATTTGCTATTGCGTTGTGGTTTTAATTTTTGTTTTTCTAAAGCTAGTGAGATTTAATATCTTGTTAGATATTTATTTACATTCTACTGGTGAACAATCCATGCAACTTGGTCAGTTTCTTATATGGACTATTCATTTTCCAATATTAAATTTTAGGAGTTCTTTATAGGTTTTTAATATTAATCCCAAATTCGGTATGCTATTGGCAAATATTTTCTCACACTGCAATTTATCGTTGCAAACCAACAGGTTATTTTGCAGATTAAAAGTTTTAAATATTGATCCCCTACAATCATTTTTTTCTCAAAATAGAGAGATTTTATTATCTAGTAGCAATAATGGTTTGGATGTCATTCAAGATCACTTGTTCTGGATATTGTTTGTCACTAATGTTTGTCAAATAACACCTTGGTCTCCACTATGATGTTGATGAGGTAGTTGGATCTTTTTTTCTAATTTTAAAGAGAATTAAAAAAATATAAACAATACAGAAATTTGAAAACAAGATGATAGGAAATTAACAATGGTTGTTATATTGGATATTTTATCTTTCAAGTTATTATTCAGATTTCCAGATACAGGCATGAAAAACTGATCAAACAATGGAATATTAACTGTTCCCTTCAATAAACCAATAGAAATTAGTAGCACTATTATCTTAGCTATCTTTTATATATATATAATTTTCCCTTCCTTCTTTCTTTCTTTTTTCCTGTCCCCCGTCCCAGTTGCTCTTTCCTTTTGAGTAGGTTCTTTCCCTTTCACAATACCTATCACACCTTTTGGATTTTATTTACTCTTTCAGTTTCTTACACTAGGGAGACTACACAATGTTTACACATGCTGCAAATTAAAAAAACACTGAGATTCTATCTCACCCTAGAAAGAATGGTTATCATCAAGAAATCAACCAATAACAAATGCTGGAGGGGCTGTGGGGAAAAAGGAACACTTCTCCACTGTTGGTGGGAGTGTAGACTTAGTACAACCACTATAGAATTCAGTATGGAGATTCCTCAGCAAACTAGGATTAGAGGTTCCATTCAATCCAGCTCTTGCCCTTCTGGGTATTTTTCCAGGAGAATTGAAATTATCATACCATAGCAATATATGTGCACCCATGTTTATAGCAGCACAATTTGTTATAGTTAAAACTTGGAAACAACCCAAATGCCCATCAACTGAGGAATGCATAAAATGTATGTTGTATTTTTATACAATAGAGTATTAATCAGCTATAAAGGTAAATTCAAGGCCTTTATGGGTGAAGGATGCAACTAGAGACCATTTTCATAAGTGAAATCTATCATGTTTTCATCGATCATATTTTTATATCATGTAGTTGCCCTTTGCCTAGATCTAGCTTTCAAAAATTTCTTCTTTTATCTTTGTAAAATAGGCTTTATGTTTTTCTTTTAACATTTAAAGCTATTTTACATTTTGCATTAAGTTGAAGTATAAAAACATGAAATGTAGATTGATAAATTCTTTACCTACTGATGTCAAACTGATTGAAATGGTATTATTTTGTAGTTGCTTTTCTTCTATGGTCAAAATAAATTTGGCATAACCATGTGGATTTACTTATACATTTTATGTTGTAACTGTATTTTTAATAGGCATAAAATAGACCAAATTCAAATTTGCATTAATAATAGAAAGGCTTAAAAATAATTGCATAATCTTAAAGTAGAATATTAAATGAAAATCAGTTTATTCTTGTAAAAACACACATAACTGATGAATTAAAGCATCACTGAGCAAAAAGCTTCAGGCAAAATACATTTTAGACAATATTAAGATGATCAAAACTTAATGATTTTACATGTTAGAATATCGTTACATCTGTCAAAAAATAGTGATTAAAAACAGCCGTGAGGGAACTTTTGGGAGGATAATATTATTCTATACTTTATGTATGTTTTGGGTAGCTAAGTGTTTCACTTTGTTAAACACATATCTGTGCCGTTTTTTTTTTTAAGTTATTACATTTAAATACAATAAAATTGAATAAAATATTAATCTCTGTTTTATTTTGATCTGTTTACTTGAACAAAATTAATACTTTTCATGGTCATGTGGTAATAAATGAAGAAAGGATTTAGAGGTTTAGCTTGTGGATTTCTCGGAGTGCTGTCAAAATTTCTCTTTCATAACTTAGAAATGAAACTTGCTTGCATCAGTTATGACAATTTGTAAAAAGTTTGTTACTTAAATATTGATTGTGATATTATAAAAATTGGAAATTAACTATACATGATCAAACTGATTAAAAGAACAAATTTTAATCAGAGTCTGCCAAAATGTAAACACACATTAGGAAAAGGAAAATATTGTGATGTTTTGTCAACAGATATTGTGACCCTAGAAGATGTCATATATCTCAGAAAACCCACTGAACTGCTGGCCGGTGGAGGAAAACTTGAAAATGCATGTATAGCAATCTCAGTGACAAATGTACTCAGACAGCAGTTTGCCATACTAATGAATGTCTGAAAGCTAATGGCCATGCAAGCTAATGGCCATCACCTCTTGTAAGTGTATAGGCCCAAAGGTACTCATATTAATCTCATGAAGCATCACTAATTTAGCATTAAATTATTCATACAAGCCTTTCTTTTTTTGAAGTGTGCATACATTTTTGGAAGATTATACAATCTGCATATACGTATATGAAATATTTAAATATTTTGGCATGTAATTTGTGCACTATTTAGGTAGAATTAGTGAAAGGTAAAAATGCAAAGATACAAAGTTGAAGTTTATTCTTTTATACTTTAAAGAATTTTGATGAAATGAAAAAAATATGGCTTAATAAAATCCTTTGGTGTTTCTCTTTTAATGTCTTATAATAGCATTGTGAAAAAAATGAAATACACTATGATGTCACTGCTCTTATGTTGAAATATATAAAGTGGTGTAATTTAGATGGAATTCATCAGTTTCAAAACGTCCTTCCTTTTTAAATCTCCTGTTAAGTTTTAGAAAACATTAACTGTAATCTACAAAATTAATGCAGTGTATATTGTCTTTATTCCTGGAACGACTTTACAATTATATCACATATAATGTGTAAATATATCTGTCTTTGTACCAAATAATATGCATATATTTTTTTCAAGCTGGTAGTACTTGTTTCCACTTAAATTATTATGTAGTGCTTCAATTTCTTTTGTTTTCCTGCCTTCTTCAGACTTTCATAATTTAAGTAAAAACCATAAATTTATTGCACAAAAACCCTGTCAATTTTTAAAAATACACATAATGGTCTTTGATTAAGCTTTTGGAAAGGTCTCAATTTCTTGCAGTTTCTGTTGAATGTGTTACACATTATGGTGATTCATCCAGGTATTGAAGAAAAAAATTAAATGACAAAGTAAGCTTGGTTTGTTTCTCCAAGAATAATTAAAGTGTTGATGGAAGATGTATGGTCAACAGTAATGCAGGCAGTGCATATTCAATATATTTCAAGTGCCACATCCTGGAAAAAAAAAAAAAACTTCAATAAGTAATTCTAGCTTAAATTAGAGAAGCAAAAGAAAAATAAGGCATTTAGTAATTATTTGGCAACATCTCTCTAGATGAAATAAAAACACAAGCACTAGATTTTACAAAGCATGTGGAAAATATTGCATTAGACTAAAACAGAAAGAGTAAAATTTAGGCCAGGTAGGCCCCCAGAAAAAGCATGATGCATTGCTGATTCTCTAGAATATTGACATATTCAAGAATAATTGTGACATATTGCTGATTTAAAAAAAAAGATTAGAAATTTTCAGAAAAAAGCTGAGAATTGGGGAGAGGGAATAATTATATACATTAAAAGAGAAAACTCCTTTTCTGTAGCTTGCAATTGTTAATCGTATTTGAGATGAGATGTTCTGGTTATTTATGATCAGTCATAGGAAATGACTAGGGCCTTACTAGGCACACATCAGTGCACAGATGCAGAAATATAAAACAGATCTACAGTTTTTGTTAAAATTTTAGTCTTGATCAGCCAATGAACTTTGATTAGCATTTTTAAAAATGTAGTGGAGTGGAAGTAGTATATTAGAATAGAAAATATCTGAATGTATACTGGATTGTAGATGTGTGCTATGGTCTGAACGCTTGTATCTCTCCAAAATTAACCTGCGGAAATGGGAATCTCCTATGTAATGGCGTTTAGAAACAGGATCTTTTGGAATACGATTAAAGCATAGGGGCCAACTCTCAAATATAGGATTATTGTCCTTGTAAATCAGGCCCAGGGAAACTCATTTGCCCCTTCCACCTGTGAAGACACAGCAAGAGGGGACCAGCTGAGAAGTAAGGGCTTTACCCTCACCGCTATTAGTAGAGATTTTAGCAAATACCATATAGGTCGGAGGGAATGAGATCATGTGATTGAAGCAATAAAAAACAGTTAAAAGTAATACTTTTTCAAACAACATACAGGGAGTTAATAATTATTAGATGTACTTTAAGAAATATTCACTTTTATACGTTGAAATAAACACAATAAACAGCAACATGAGAATATAGCAAAGTTTAAGAATAATTAATAAAGGAAATGTAGGTGAAAACAGAATATTGTGTTAGTATATTAGAGGCAAGTGAAATACCTAATCTAACTTTGAGAGGAGAAAGTTTTAAAACTGATAATTGAAAAACATAAAATAGATATGTTTCATAAAAATACAGTGTGAAAGCTGAGAGGTAAAAATGAAGAATTCTTATATGTGAAGAAAATTTACATGTTATCAGTTTAAAATAGAATATTACACCATATTTTATTTGCCCATTGATTGAATTTGCTGATTTTTTTTCTTGCGCTTGAGACCTTAAAAAATCCATCCTTTTCCTACTTTTGTTCTCTTTTTAATTTTTCTCAGGAAGATATTTATTTGGAAAAAATTATTCAGATATTATGCATAATAACTGTTACATATTATTATATAAGGCTAAGGATAAAAATTAAATGATTTAAAGGGTTATTTTTTCATTTGATGAGTTCACTAGAAATTTACTATAAAATAATATAACTGTACAGAGGTAATATGAAAGGTAAACACAAATGAATAACAAGGAAATATGAGTAAATAAAACAAACGCTTTCAAGTAAAAGAATACATGAAAATCCATAACTTTTAATGAAATCAACTGAAAAATGTGGCATTTTTTGTACTTTTTCACTTTTAAAAAAATACCTACAAGCAAATCAATTAATGTGTATACTAAATTGATCATCTGAATAATACAGTACCAGGGACTATAGAGATTACCAGAAGCAATTTTAAATTGGAAAATTACCCAGTCAAAATGCTATGATTCTAGCTATGAATGATTAAAGTAAATTACAGTAATGATAGAGGATAATCCCAGAGACAATGACGTCAGTATCTTTTAATACATATCTACTGAATAAACACAGTGTATCAGACTAGTTCTGGTGAAGAGAAAAAAGAATGTCAGCCAGTGGCTGAAATATTGCTGTAATAAGTTTTAGTTTTTTTATTTACAAGTATAAATTAGTAAGTCAAAAAACAATTACTATAACAAAAACTGTTAATAACACAGATGTAGGGCTGGGGATACAGCTCAGCGGCATAAGCGCCTGCCTCGCAAGCTGGAAGTCATGAGTTTGATTCCCGGTTCCAAAAAAAAAAAAAATCCCAAAAACCAAAAAAAAAAAAAAAAAAAAAAAAAAAAAACAGATCCAAAGAAAAAAATGCTTAGCAGTTATTTCTAGATGAAGCGGTGTTAGAAGCAAGGATTCCCTTAAGGCAAACTTAATCTCCATAAGAGGATGGGTTATTCTTTTATCAAAGAGTCAGAACAGGAAAATATGAAACATAACTTACTGTGGAAAGAACTTCAATGCAGTAAATATCATGTAGTTTATCAAGTAAAAATAATAAAAAATATGACTTTATCCAAAGCTATCTTTTTAATTTAATGTGATGTGAGATTTAATTGATTATATATAATACCCTGGATTCCAAATTTTATGTATCAAGGAGAAAATTTGAAAATATAAATTGTACCCTTAAATTAGTATTATCACACTTCTTAAAACAATGAGGAAATAATTCCTAAATATTGTAATACTCAGCTATTTAACTGTGCAGTACTTTTGAAGTGTTTTCAGAGCACACCGAAGTTGCAAATGTAAGAGCAATGGTAATCAATACTCTCTTGCTAATCTTTCTGTAATGCAAGTGTAATGCGTTAAAAACCCACTGACCTGTGACTATTAAGTGTTTGAGGGAAGCAATCAAATAAGAAAAACCTTAATCTTTGGGTGTATGTGCATGCTGAAGAATCTATTCTCATGAACCTGAGTTATTATTAGGCTATGAGATTTTTATTCAAAGAATAAGATTATATTTGAATATGGGAATTATAGAATAAAATCAGTTTTTTTTTAAATCCTATATCTAAATGAAAAATAAGAATGTTTAGCAAATATATTTCCTCTCACGGCAATTATATTTTAACTTGGGGTTATACATTACGATGTGGAATTGCTTTTAGAAATCACGTTAATTTAAAATATACAAACATTATAGAGTGAGACTTTCCTGAGAAAATGTGATGGGAAAACATTGAATGTACTCTTTTAACACATACAAAAGCACTTGTAATTGTTTATTTCATAGGTTAAGCCACTGTGTGTGCTTTGACCCTGGACTCTGGGTTTTTTGGCATAGACTTAAGTACTTTTGTGAAAATCTTCTGTAAGTGTTTAAAGCTCACAAACCAAGCAATTTATTAAAAAAGGGCCAGTTAGCAGAAAGGAAACTCATTAGGCTATTGCACAGAAGAAATTTAATGTAATTACATTAATTTAATTTAATGTATTGTTAATTTAGTATAAATTGCTTAAATAAACAACAGAAAATAGAAAGGGGCAATCCTTAGGTTTTATGAAATTAGCAACCTTAAGTAGCACCATTTACTCCAGACTGAAGGAAGAAAGGGAAGAGGTTAGAATTATTACAATTTAGACATTAATTGGATGGGGGTGCTGAAAAGCGGAAATTCTTCCCTCTGAGAAGAGAGTGCTGCTCAGCCTGCACTCTAAAACTCAGAGGAGCCCTTTCTAGCCGTGATCGGACCTCTAAGGAAGAGATATCTGCTAGCTAGTTCTGCTGCTTCCAAAAAAGTACAATGAGTTTGTTTGTTGGCAAAAACTGAAAATTTGAATCAGCTGCTGCTTTGGGAGGAAGATTCTTCTGGTGTGAACAAAAGAGGGGAGGGTTCAGAAAAGGCAGTTAAAAGGAAAGCAATAGGAGGAGAAAATTTCATCCCTTCTTTCTAGCCTTATGGTCTCCCCAGCTATTAGCTCTTATAAGAGAATTTCACAGAGCTAACATTGAATCCTGTGCATCTAGGGGCAAATAAATTTAATTTAAAAATGTGATCTAAGGGAAAATAAATGCAATATAAATATGTAAAACAAGATATTCATTTCTTCATTCAAATGAATCCAGTAGCAGTTTGACCAATCAGAGCAAATAGCAGCGTGACCAAAAACCAAAACTAAGACCAAACAAAAAACAGTGTAATTACATTATGTTTTAATATTGAAAGAATATCAGAGGATATATTTTTAAAGGTAAAATACTTCATGGAGTCATTACACAACTCACTCAACATCAAAATGAAGATTTATGATTGGAGGAAAATTAAAAGTCAATTTCTTCACATTTTTTTTGGAACTCTTAGATGCTAAGGCTCTTTTTCTCATATACATGTAATATTCATAGCAGAAAATATTTTTAACATCTTTAATTTTGAAATTAAAAAAAACCTAGCCAGCCAACACTGTTGCAGTTCATGACCATGGCACAGCACCAAAGATGAAAGATGACTAGAAGTCAATGTCACATCCAAACTCCAAGAGGACCCAGAGGGGTTCCCCTTAACTGAGACAACTCAGCATGAGAAAGTCATAAAGATAGTTCAGAATTGAAGCCTCTGTGGATTTTTATTGACAGAACCAGGAAGATACTGTCTTTAACTGTTCAATCAGTCCTACATTCTTAGGTCTGGTAGACTGAGCAACTACACTGACAATAGCAGTAGGTAATGTAGCAACCATTGTTAATCTCTATCATTTTGTTTCAAAGTCACGTATTGTTTTTATTGTTTTCATTTTGTCTCCATTGTTGCTTTGTTAGTTTTTTTTAATTTTTAAATAAATAAAATAATTTTAGAAAAATAGAAGGGTATGTAGGTTGAAACTCATGTAGGACACAGGGGAAAGTCAAGAATGGTCAGAGTGGTGTGTAAAACGACTAACCTTGAGACCAATCTAAATGATAAATTAGAGTATGGGCAAGACAAGGGCCAGAGCATTCATTCTTCAAGGTAATGCACTTTGATCCCACTTAGACTTGTGACCCAGGAGGCTATCTTTCAGTTTCTAACCATGCATTCCTGGAGATTTTGGGCGTGTGGCTGCAAAAGTGTCTTACCTCTACATATCCATCTCATAAGTACATTTGACCAATGCCCCCACAAGAAACAAAACGACAACAAAAATGAGCTTCCATGCAGTAATCAGTATTTTTTTAACTTAAATATCTGCTTTCCCTTTGCCTCAATCTATCTTTTCTGACACTATAGTAAATATGACTAAATTATAAGGAAAATACAGTTATTGCTGACTTTTGTTGTATTAATACTGACTAATTGACTATTTAAAAATAATACTTAGACCTTAAATATATGAAGGTAGTTATAAGTATGCCATGTCATCTCAGAATACATCACTTAGACAGAGTAAATCTTAATGAACTGCTCCCCAAGTCCAGAAATTTAAATTTTAAAACAAACTGGTGATATGGAAAATATAATCTATGTTTGTTCTAGCTTTTCATTACTTTGTAACCAATTATATACTGAATGTCTTAAAATTTTAAAAAGTTGCAATCACACATGTTGTTTTCCACATCAGAATTAAATGTGGTAGGACTGAGTCTTGTAGCTTATGAGTGTGTGACTTTTAATCGAGACTGCCAACTGGGTTGAGTTAAAACACCACTAGCAGATAAGCAAAACACACTTGTGGGTGTGTCTGAACCATGGGGGCATGACCTTTGGTCTTTTCTGATTCCTGTCCATTTCCTCGCTGGCACAATCATTGAACCTCCTTTGTTTCCCTGCTGCCATGAGTAAACATCTTTCTCGGCCATGCTCGTTTGGCATGCTGTTCCTGACTTGGAGCCAGTACACAATGAACTGAAGCTCTGAAACTGTAAGCCAAATGAAACCACTTTTCATTTTAATGGAAAGTGTAAGGCATTTTGTTTGGCAATGAGAAAGTTACCTAATATATACTTGATCTTAAACATGCAATCAAACTACTGACTGATGCTACAAATATCTTAAGGTATGACTACAGAGAATCAACTTCCAAGCTGTTGGTAGGCTGGATATCCTCATTCACTGTTGATTGGCATGAGAAGATTCATGTCCACTCAGTCACAGAACTGTCAGTAAGGCTCAAATGCTTACTAACTCCGGGGCAGTTATGCCAGCTTTTTGCTCTGTGGAATCTCCACAGGGCACTCACATTATGGTAGCTTGCTTCTCCTAAAGGCACACATTATCTATTAGTAATCTTTCTCATGAGTAGGACAAAATACCTGCTATATACCACATAAGGGAGGAGTTAATTTTGGTTTACATTTTCAAAGAGTTCAGTCAGTAGTCACACTGGTTCCATACAGAATTGCATGGTGGAAGGGCTTGATGTAGGAATGTGGCTTTCAAGAAGCAGAAAAGTAAGAAAAGCCATAGAAACAGCTCCACGCTCCAAAGGCAAATCACCTGTGACCCTCTTCCTCCAATGGGGCACCAATTTCTAGTAGCACATTTAACTATTGGTTAATCCACTGATGAGAATAATGCCCCCATAATCTAGTAATCTAAAAGCCCTTCCTCTAAACACATAAAAAGTTTGGGGAATATTTTAGATCTATACCACTATCCCCAAAATAACAAAGGGTAAGACAGGGTCATAAATGTTTTCTACATAACTTTAAATATGACATCCATTCATATTACTATTCATTGTGTATTCACTAGAAGCCAATGACCACAATTAGCTCAAATCCAAAAGGACTGATTACACAAGACACTAACAAGTGCAGACCACTTGAAGTCACTGTGGAGGTTTTTCTGCCTCAGGTCTGTCTTCCCCCAAAGAAAGACAGAGCAAATTGTAGTCATAGTTAATGGTCTCTACTCATTACAAGTTCCTTTGCTAAAAATTGCTATCCAGACATCTTAGTAAGTTTTTAGAACAGAGAAGATGAGGCAAAGCATTTTGAAATTTGACAGAATTATCAAAAATACATCAACTAGATAAACCATAATTTTTGAAATTAATGTCTTAGTACTATAGTTTCTGCAAGCATATAAAACTTCTAAAGGTTAAACATAATAGGTTTCAAAAAAATGTTATGTAACAGTTCCACTAAGTCACATCTCATTAATACAAATACTTATCTATGAAACTATCCTTTTTTAAAAAATGTTTTCAGCATATGCTTTACTTTCTCTGAGTTCACTTTCTTCAAAATTTGAGTTTTAACAAAACTCAGACTTTAAAATATACTAAACATATTTAAATGTTTTAGTTCACCAAGAATTTTTTGAGTTGTTAATGCTTATTTTTTCATTTTATGAAAAAATATAATGTATAATCAAATAATAAAAGAATAACAATACTTATCATACTGTTAATCATCATTGTTAAACAGTGAAGACCTAGTAAAGAACATAGCCGGTCTGAACAGGGGGATCTGGGTGGGATATCCTAGAGTAGTGCCAAAGAGGAATCCAAGTTCAATTTTCTGAGCTGGGTCTTTTATGGTGAACATAGAGGGATTAGTAGAATGGACTTGGGTGAGAGGACATGAAAGGCGTTTGTGCTTGAGGTTGGGGAGTAGAATGGTTGAGTACATGGCCAAAGCCATGGGTGCTGTGACCTGGCGGCTTTGTCACATTTTAGCAGACTAGTGGAAATGGGCTGTAATTGTTCTCAGAGCTCAGGAACTCTAGCAGCTGGGGATTGGGAGAAAGATGGGGGTCAGACCTATCATTTACGTTCAAAGTACTGTAGTTACTCAGAGGACAATTCATAAACCACAAAGATTCTTCAAAAATGTAGGAAGCAACACAAATTCTTTTCAATGAACTACCAATGTAATTGAAACCAATTTTTATAGATATATACATATATATATATATATATGTATATACTTTGAGATACATCACTACAATCTCCATGATTTTAAATGTTTTCCAAATGCCTATATCATTATTTACTATTTCGGTGGAGTGATTTTATTTACAATGTGAAAGTGATCAAAATTTAAAAAAGCACTCCTCTAATTAAAGTAGTCTAATTGTAATTTTTATTTCCTTTGCTGAGTGTTATTTTTTCAAATAAAATAACCTAATTTTGCTCTAGACAGTACAGTACTCAATGATTTTCTTATATATGGCTACAGAGGTGTTCGGTTTGGTTTTGTTTCATAAATAGAAGTAGTTATTGGACTGAGGCTTCTGATATTTCATACTCCCCCTGTTATTTGTTCATATCAGAAGGCCATCCTTTCTGTTGGTCTACCAAGAACAATCAGACAAAGATTTTGAGAAGTACATTTTCATCAGGCGAGACACTCTATAAGTGACATTAAAGCTAAGTAAATTTAGTTTTAGAGAACTAGAAAATTAAATCATGAGGTCATTTTTGATTAATTTAGTTGTTCCTGAATAATGTCTTCCTGAGTAATCCAATCCAATAAAGTAATATTCTGTTTATTATGTTTCCATTAAGCACAGTTGATAAGATTTTGTGGAGTTTACTATGTGGCAAAATCCAACTCATACAACTTGTTAGCAAAAGGGGGTTGAATGCATTAATTTTTATCTTCCTTGTACAAATCAGCAGTTTAAGTAAAACCAACTGTCCACCATATATCAGTTTCTGGATACTTTAATTTAGATATGAATATTAGAGAAGCATAAATGATTTATTCTTAAATTTAAAAAACGAGTGCCCATTTAATCAGTCACACCTTTACGCAGCACCTAGTTACTGGGGAAATGGTGTACTTTCAATTAAGGATCAAACTTTGGAACAAATGGAGACATGTTTAACTGCCATTTGATATATTAAGTCACAGCTACATGAGGAGGGAACATTTTCTATTAACAACTGAAATAATGAAAAATGTGCAATTGAAAAACAGCCCAAAACTATTTCACATGAAAATTTTAGCATACTTTTAAATTGTTTTCAGTATTCTCTTGACAGATCAAGGATGCTAATGTGTATAGTTGGAATAAAAATATTTTAATGTAATTAAATGTAATACATAAGCAGGGATAACACCCTGTAGTGAAAAAGCTGTGTATCTTCAGAATTATGTTACCTCTCTAATATTTAAAAATCAAGCTATTTTCTTTAAAGTAATTTGGTGGAACTTATTTCAAGGACTGTTCCAGTTAAGCCAACAGGAGATTCAATGAAATAATTTCCAAATAAAATATTGAAAATGAGATACATATTATGTCATCATTTTACTTCTAGTTTTTTTTTTTTTTCTGCACATGCCTTTGAGCTATTAATCATTTTAAAGTACAAATTTAAAAGTCAAATATTTAAAAATCCTAGCTGGGTGTGGTGGCCCACGCCTATAATCCCAGCACTCAGGAGGCTGAGGCAGGAGGAAAACTGTGAGTTTGAGGCCAGCCTGGGCTACGAAGTGAGTTTAAGGCCATCCCAAACTGCATAGTGACACCCTGTGTCAAATGACAAAAGTCTTAAATATTTGTTTTTGCATACTTTTCCAGGCTCCTTTTCTTTTTCCTCATTTTTCTCTTTGTTTCATTCTCAAACATTTTGAACTTACTTTTGCTCAGCTACTTTCTATCATATGTACCTTGCAAATGGCAGGATTTCTTTTTTTTTTTTTTTTTTTTTTTTTTTTTTTTTTTTGGTTTTTCTCCGGTACCAGGAACCGAAATCACGACCTTGCGCTTGCCAGAGCAGGCGCTTTTGCCGCTGAGCTAAATCCCCAGCCCCAGGATTTCTTTCTTTACAAGCTAACCGTAAATATTCTTGTCTAAACTTTCCTCCTCTTTTTCATTACTTTAAAGGTTAGATCATTTTTTCTTAAATTCCTTAACACTAATCAATTTTTTTCACATTTATGTAGAAAATGCTTTTGCCTTTTTATTATTTATTTTTAATTTATACATAAAAATTGTACATGTTTGTGATGTAGAGTGTGATAATTTCATACAGATATTCAATGTGTAATATCCAAATCAGGGTAATTAGAGTTTCCAGTTCCTTAAAAGTTCATCATGTGTTGGGAAACTTCAAACTCTTCATATTCTCTGTAAATTACTTTTTAGTAAACTATTATAAACTATATTCATCTTATTCAGCTGTAGAATAGTGGAACTATAAATCTTCTATCTAAATATATTTCTTTCTTATTACTGGTATATAGAAATTATTCTGTGTTCATTTTCTTTTGGACTGTATCTTAAATTCCTGAATATTGTCCCCTAAAATGCAACTTTGGCTCTATTTTCTTGCTCCATATTTCATTTTTGCCCTATAAGGTTATAGTTTAGATAGATTTTTCTATGGATAGCATCTTAATCTTCATCATTGTTTTAAAATATTTTATTTTTTAAAGTTTTTGAACTAAAATATACATATATCTATTTATGTATTTATGTCTGTTATATATAAAATATATACACTGCCAAAGTCACAGCATGATGTTATCAAAATAAAATTCCACATGACAGACATAGGATATTAATAGAATTTTAAGGTTCTACTCCTCTCTTTTCAAACATTATTGCTTCTCTTTAGCCCCAAAGTCAACATAACTCATTTCTAACCTCATAACTCAGTCTCTTTTCCTTGAATTCTGAAAAGTGATATCATGCTTTGTGTGTCAGTTTTGGCTTGGCTTTCTTTAATCCAAATGACATTTGCAAGAGCCTTAAAATAGGATGTCAGGGATGAAGTATATTTGCAATTGCTTTATACCATTTGTCTCATCTAAGTTCATCTCTCTTCATTGGAGTAATATGAATAATGCTTCCACTGTTTGGTCTTACACATACTTATATATTTACAAGCATATACATGGGTTCACATAGAACTGGATATGAAATCAGTGAGTAATAGAGAATCCTTAAATAAATAATTTCAGATAGTTTTCCATACTAATTGTATTTATTTGAGTAGCTTCCAGAAAATAGATAACATCCAATAAATGCATTAATTACTCTGAAGCCTAGTGGACATTAAGGTTATCTCTTTCTTTACTTTACTCTTTTTGATGCTTATGTAGAGTATCACAGTCTGAACTTATGTAAACTCTTATGTAAACAGATTAACACAAAGCACTGCAATATTAATTGAGATTGCTTTGAGTATACTGATGAATTTGGGGATTAAATCACACCATTCAAACATAGTTTTTTTTAAATAAATATTGATACATATTTTGTTTCCCTTTAATTTTGTATATTTTTTCTTATAGAGATGTTATACTCCTTATAGTGATTTTTAGACTTCCTACATTTTTGAATACTAAAAAATAGTATTTCTAAAATTTTTGGAGCCCAGAGTGGCCCAGTAGAATCTTGAGCAGCAGCAGGAGAAACTCCAGCTCAGTGCAGCCCAGCCTGGTCCAGCAAGATACAAGAAATTCATTTAATGCAAAAAGGAAATCATAGACTGAAAATCAAAGGATGGAAGACATTACTCCATGTGGCAGGCTCCCAGTGAAAAGGCAAGGATAGCTATACTATTTGCAGACAATGGGATAGTAAAATCATGTTGACTGATCGAAAGAGACAAAGTAAGTCATTACACACTTGTTGAGAGAAAACTCTAGAAAGAAGAGATAACAATCATAAATATATATGCACCAAATACAAGTGCATTTAACTACATAAAACAAGTAATAGCAGACAAGAAAAATCAAACAGGCACTAACATAATTGAAATCGGGGACCTCAGTACCCCGCTGTCACAAATAGTCAGATCAATTAGACAACAATTCAACAAAGAATTATTAGAACTAAACCGAACCTGTGGAGAAATGGATTTAGAGACCGGGGATATAGGTCAGTGGCACAAGCACCTGCTTCGCAAGCACAAGGTCCTGAGTTTGATTTCTGGTACCAGAAAAAAAAAAAAAAAGAAATGGACTTAATACATGTCTACAGAGTGTTCCACTCCACAATATCAGAATGCCCATTCTTCTTAGCTGTGTACTGGATGTTCTCCAAAGTAGACCACATACTAGCACAAACAACATACTTGAGAAAATGCAAGCAAATTAAAATTATTCTATGCATACAATCTGACCATAGCACAATGAAACTTGTTATTCAATGGCAAAAGAAACCAAAAAATAAATGAATAAAATAGTATGAGGGAAAATTAAAACATAAGAGCAGAAATTAATGCAAACAATACAAAGAATCAATGAGTGAAAGAGTTGGTCCTTTGAAAGACTAAATAAAATTGATAAATACTTAGCCAACCTTATCAAAAAGAGGAAAGAAAATACTCAAATTCATGCAATTAAGAATGAAAAAGGTGAAATCACCATGGATTCTGTGGAAATCCAGAAGATCATCAATATCTACTTTGAGACACATACTGTAGTGAGATGGAACACACAGAAAAAAATGGTCTAATTTTTAGATACATATGAATTGCCAAAACTGAATCAAGAAGATATATATATATTCCAATTAACCCAATATCAGTCAATGACATTGATAATGCAGTGAAAAATTTACCAACAAAGAAAATCTCAGGTCCTGATAGATTTACTGCTGAATTCTACAAGAAATTTAGAGAAGATTTAATGCAAATACTCCTCAAATTCTTTAACGAAACTGAAAGGGAAGCAATTGTCTCTAACTCAATCCTGGAGGCAATCATTACTCTGATATTAAATCAGAGAAACACCCAACCAAAAAAACAGAACTACAGGCCAATCTCCCTAAAGAACATAGCTGAAAAAATACTCAATAAAATACTAGCAAGCAGAATGCAGGAAATCATCAAAAGATTATACACCTTGTCTGATGGTTCAACATGTGCAAATCAATAAATGTAATACACCTTATCAACAGAGACAAAGACAAAAATCACAGGATCACCTCAATAGATGCAAAAAAGAGTTTGATACAGTCCAAAACCCATTCATGATAAAAATCTGACAGAAAATTTGAATAGATGGTCTTTATCTAAATCTGAAAAATGCCATCTATGAAAAACCAACAATCAGCATCATACTAACATTTATAATATAGTAATTAAGTGTATGTAAATTCTCAGTAATTCACTGCTTTTGAAAAGTAGTGACAGTTCAGCATTTACTGTCAGTATTTTCATTCCTGGACAATAGTTCAATAACTGGAAATTTAAGCTCTTCTCATTTTATTATCAAATATTTCAGTATAAATTTTATTTATATGTTTGTTTCTTCATTTGTAAATAATTAATATTCATCCTAAACTGCAAGAAGAACTGAACATTTTTGTTAAAGATATAGAAAAATGTTATTACATATTTATACAGGGCACTCATGCTTACTCAATTTCAGGAATCCAATATAATGTAGTGAGCATTCAACTAAAATTTGAAATAAACTTAACACTAATAAATATAGAAATAGAGAGGATTTTGATTTGTTACGATGTTGCATAGCAGCATCCAGCTGATTTCCTGTCTTTTCCTTGGGTGCTTCTTAGAGTACTTTATTTTCCTTGTAGGGTGTATGTTTATGAAGTTGATCAGATTTCAGTCATATCATCAAGCAAACCTTCACCATTTGATTATATCATTTAATTTACTTTTTGAATGAAAATGCATATATATATTTTCATCTTCACATTGAATGTTAGTGTTGTACAATTTTTAAAAGCGTAAGTAAAACAATTTAGAATATTCTTCAACTAAGATTTTTTTTGCTAATATTTTATGTAATATATATTATGGCTTGTGACTAGATGTCTCCCCAAATCCTCAAGTGTTCATAGGTGGGTTTTTGAGAGATGGCTTGACCTAGAATGTGTGATGCTAGGATTAAGGGTGTGATATTATGAATAAGGATATGTGATTATGAAATTAGTCTACTGGATTGGCATTGTTCTGTGAATAAAAGGGAAGCCCAACCTGGGTTTAAGTAGCCTGGACAGAGTACAAAGGACAGAAAGAGGGCTGCGGTTGTAGCTGATTGTTGCTTGACGATTGTGATTTGCTACTTCACCACTTTGTTGTCTTCTGCCTTCCATGCAGTGTTTCTCCCCTGTGATGACTCTCTGTCAAGCCATCCTTTTTGGATACAGCCAGTCATGGATTGCACCCTTAGATACTCTGAGCTATGGTAAACCTTTCCTCCTTTAACTTTCAGTATTGGGTGTTTTGTCTCTGCAAGGAGAAAAGTGACCAAAATGTATATTAGCAAACAGAGATAACTGATGATAAGATGACAACAATGTTTAGAGTTTTACTGAGCTTGACAGAGATAGATAGAGATGACAGAGATGTAGATAGAGATACAGAGAGATTGAGAAGAATGGAAGAGAAAATCTTTACTAAAGTAAGATTGATGTGAATATATCTTTAATATGATAAGAATATTTACTGTATCTTTGACAATACAAATTCACATTATTTCATAGTTACTTTGAATATTGGTGAAAGCTGACCTCAAAAAATTGAAAGTCTATTTCATTTGATTGTTCTTTGCTTTATTGTGCTTTACATATTTTGATGTTTTATTTTATTTTTTTTAAATTTATTTTGATGTTTTATAATTTGAAGGTTGATAGCATTACTATGATCAAAAGTCTATGACTGCCTTATTTCTAACACCATATGCTCACATGTGTCTCTGAGTTACCATTTAATAATTTTTACAATATTTCATTTCTTTCATTTTATTATATCTGTATGGAAATCTGTGATCAATAATTATAAGTTCGCTAGTGTAACTGCTTTGGGTACCCAAGCTACAGCCTTATAAAAGCAAACTTAGTAAATATTGTATGGAATCCAACTGCTCTATTGACCTCTCATTTACCTATCTCTCCTCCTTTCCATGAGCCTCCTTATTACCTGAGACACACATGTCTTGAAATTAGGCCAGTCAGTAACACTTATGACCTCTAAGTCTTCAAGTGAAAGGGAAAGTCACATGCTTCCCACTTTACATTAAAAGCTAGAAATGGTTAAAATTACTGAGGAAGGCATGCAAAAATTCTTGATAGACTGAAAGAAAGTTCTTTTTTGCCAAAGAGCTAATTTATGAATGAAAAGAAAATTGTCTCAAAGGAAATTATTCCATGAATGATTATCCCATGAATGATAAGAAAACGTAACGGACCTACTGCTCATACTGAGGAGGTTTCAGTTTTCTACGTAAGTCAAAACAAATATGATATTCCTTTAAGTTACAACCTAATGCAGAGCAAGGTCCTAACTCTCTTCAACTCTTATGGAGGATGTAAAACATAAGGATGCTGTAAAATAAAGAAAAATGACAGTAACAGAAGGTTGCTCATGGGTTTTAATAAAAGAAGCCATCTTTATAATATAAAAAAGTTTAGGGCAACACAAGAATTACTGATGTAGAAGCTGAAGCATGTCATCTAATAGATCTAGATAAGGTTAATGAAGGTGGCTACACTAAATAACAAATTTTCAACATAACCCAGTAATCTTATATTGGAAAAAATGCCACTTAGGACTTTCATAACTAAAAAGGAGAAGTCAGTGAAGGGCTTCAAAGCTTCAGAAGACACGCTGAGGATGATTAGCTAATGCTGCTGTCACCTTGGCTACATCTCCAACCCAGCCAGTAACTTTAAGTTAAAGGCAGTGCTCACTTACCATCCTAAAATCCTACAGCAACGATGAATCACACAAACTATTGTTTTATAAGCTGAGTAACAAAAGGTAGATGGAAGCACATAACCAGTTGTGACTGATTGTTGAGACTGACTTCCATGAAAAAAGCATGTCTTTCAAATTATAGCTCACCACTAATAAGGTATTTGTTCTCCCAGATCCCAGGGGAGATGAATAATGATATTAATGATGGATTTTGTGTTACTAATTCCACATTTACTCTGAAGTTTATGAATAGAGGAGTTATTTTTAACTTCTAAGCCTGGTTATTTAAAAAGTTTAATTCCTGAGTCTATTGATTTTATGTACAAGAATTCCATGGACAGATTGGGTAAACTAAGATGAAATGGATCACCATTCTAAATGCCACTAAGAATTTTGGGATTCATATGAAGAAGTCAGTATATTAACATTAGTATGAGCTTGGAAAAAATTGCTTCACTCACATGGGTGACTTTGAGGTCTGAAAATTTCATGGGAGGAATTACAGATACGTTAAGACAAGAGCTAGAAGAAATAGAGCTTGAAGATGTGAATGAATTTCTACAATCTCACTGTAAAATATCTCCATATGAAAAGTTGCTTCTTATGGATGAGCAAAGAAAGTGCTTGCCTGAAATGCAGTCTATCACTCATGAAGGTGCTATGGGTATTTTTGAAAAGTCAACAATGGATTTAAGTTTTACATAAGCTTAGCCTATGAAGCCACAGCAGGATTTGAGAGGATTGATTTCAATTTTGAAAGCAAATGCATTGTGAGTAAAATTCTGCCAAATGGCATCACATGCTGCAGAGGAGAGTTAATTGATATGACAAATATCCTGGTTATATTTTTTAAAAAACTGACTAATCTGCTCCAACTTTTAGCATCCACCAGTGTGATTCAGCAGCAACCACCAACAGCAGCAAGACCTTCCAGCAAAAGGGATACAAACAACTGGAAACTTATATTATCATTAGAATTTTCAGCAAATAAGTATTTTATAGTTAAGACAACACTTTTTTGACAGAATCATTTTGTGCACTTAATAGAATATAGCATAGAGAATGTAATATAATTGTGTATGCACTGAGAAGCCATAAAAAAAGTACGTGACTCATTTCATCATGATACTTGTGTGATAGCAGGGGTCTGGAACAAAGCTCACAATTCCTCCCAGATGTACTGTAAGGTATTCATTAACAAGTTCCTGTATGGCCTCATGAACTATGCCGATATAAAATGAAGAATGTCTTACTCATTATAATTCAAAATATGCCATTGCTTCAAAAATATTGCTCTTTGTTTCAACTTTCTTTTTAAGACTTATAGGAATGTTTACTTTTATACTTCATAAAGCATTTTCCAGACTGCTAAAAATCTCAAGGAAAATTTGATCATAGCTTAAATAGACTATTTGCCTTGGGGTATGTTTTCTCAAGTTTTCCTTTGTAATTTGTAGAAGCAAAATTATTCATTTGTCAAAAAGTTATATATATATATATATATATATATATATATATATATATATTCTCAGAGATGAGTTTCGGTAATTGATCAGAATGCAAATGAGTTTTGGCTGAATCATTTTTCTTCTGGTGTTTATAGAAGGTCTCAGAGTTGAACAAAGTTTGGTTACATTACAGATATAGCATATTATTTCAGCTTCACTACACTCAAAGTAGATCATATAATTTATATGTACATATTTTAAAGACTTATATGTAATTGCTACCTGCACAGAAACGTTGGTTTCAAAACATAGTCATATCTTTGTAAAAATAGTTCTGTCATGATTAGTGAATATACTTCAGTAATTTTAATTGCAGTATTGTTAACCAAAGTCACATAAGTTCCTCTGTAATTGTAGTAGACAGTGTAGTAAATTGTGTCATTCATTAACTGCAATGCAATTTTTTCCACGTTTTATATTTTGTGGCAATTATTCTTTAAGAATAAAAAATATATGATTATATCCCTTTGAATCTAATGAATCCATGGTATCTGATCATAATACGCTCTTATATTTAAAAAATGTTAGCTCTTCAGAAACATTTTAAACAAAGAATTATGATTCTAGTTATTAATCCATTTGTAACAGGATATGAGGTATTAATTGAGAAAATGTTGGATATTGAATTTGTTTCTTTAAACTTTTATAAGAAACTATTTGAAGTAGGGAATATTTTTCTACATTTCCTTGTTGTCTCTTTAATTCACTTTTAGAAAAGAACTAAAGAATAAGTTGGCCAAAGTGGCACATACCTGTACCCAAGAATTCTGGGAGGCTGAAGCAGGAGGATCTTAAGTTGGAACACAGTCTGGTTAACTTAGCAACTGATCAAAGTTCTGCACTTAAAAAGAAAAGTGAAGAGAAGAGAAGAGAAAGAAGAGAAGAGAAGAGAAGAGAAGAGAAGAGAAGAGAAGAGAAGAGAAGAGAAGAGAAGAGAAGAGAAGAGAAGAGGGAAGGGTTGTAGCTCATAGTAAATTCGTAAAGTCTCCAGATTCAAGCTTATGGCAAAAAAACAAACAAAATCAAAACTTAAGAATTTAGACCTTGATATTTTTAGATATCTTTCAGAGATCAGGCACTGTTCCCAGCTACAACCCTAAATAAGCACCACATTTTTACCTAAACCTATATGAAGCATACATCCATGTTTATTTGCTATAAAGAATGTATTTTTATGAAACTCACATAGGAAAATTAAACATAATCTAAGTTCTAAAACTTGTGCTTTTGGTATTAGCTTAAGCAATTTTAAAACTTTGTGACCACACACACAAAAAAACTTACAAATGAATGCTAAAAAGAACTGTTTCCTAATTGCTAAAATTTGGAAGGAACTGATACATACTTCAGTTGATTTTGCATGAATTCATGGTGTTATATTCTACTGTGTCGTATTGTGTGGTCTTGGCTTTCTTTTTCATTCTATTTCATCCATGTATTTTACCAGTGCCATGTTGTCACACATACCACAGCTTTATAGTAAGTCTTGAACTTAGTAGCTTCAAATTTTCATCTTTTCTCTTTGAGTATTTTGTCGGATATTCTCAGTGTTTAGCATCTCCACATAACTACTCAGTTTGTTGATATCCACAATGCTTTCTTAGGACTGATATAAATGGCTATGGTAACACACACATATACACACATAGAAATATATAAATGCTACAAAAAAAAATGAGCCAATAAGCCTTAAAAAGACACAGAAGTAACCAAAATGGGTAGCAGTAAGTGAAAGAAGCAAATGGGAAAAGACTATATACTTTGTGATTCCAACTGTGTAATATATTTTTGTCTTTTTAAGACCAAGTCTTACTATGCAATTGAGGCTGGCCTTGAGCTCACTTTGTAGCCCAGGCTCGCCTCAAACTCATAAAGATAATCCTGCCTCAGCCCCCGAGTGCTGGCATTACAGGCTTGTGCCACCACGCCTGGCCAATTGTGTGATATTAGGAAAAGACAAAATTACTAAGCCAGTAAAATGATGGGTGGATATCAGGTGGAATGGACAGCCAGAGCTGGAGGATTTCTAGGGCAGTGAGTCTACTTAGGGTGATTCCATTATGGTGGACACAGGACATTCTACCTTTTAAAACACACATACAATATACACTATAAATGGGAAACACTAATGTGAATACACAGAGTAATAATGATGTGTCAGTATAGAGTCATTAGTTTTCATAATAAACATCTCTGGAGGGGCATTTCAATCTTGAGCCACCTGTGCATATTTGAATTTAGAACTAATTTAAAAAATATTCAATTTTTTTTCTATAAATTTAAACCTCCTCTACATACACAGTTAAATACCACTAAGAACATTAGTAATAGTATTAATATAAGATTCCTAGGGTCTGTACATACAATCCAATTTAAACAGTATTTCTGGGAGTGGTTTTGCAATACATTATTTTTTGCCCTTTAGGAGAAGGTACATAGTAATGGTGAAATATACCATAAGTGCTCTATGAATATATATGTTCAACAATCACTGCTACATTCCATAAAACTGATATTAGAATATCATATAACTCATTGCTTAAGTCATTCACACATCTTAAAATACTTTAGACAATTTGTGATGTTAGAGAAATATAATAATGCTCTAGGTAAGTTTGAGGCCAGCCTAGATTACATAGTGAGTTTATAGCCAGCATGAAATATGTAGTAAGACCCTCTCTTTCTCTCAAAAATAAAAAAAAAGATGAATGTAATTACGGAAAAGTAACACTTTAAAATTTAGGTTAAAGGTATAATCACACACATGTTTGTGAATTATTTACATTAAAGGGCTATTAAAACTATGTTTATTTTAGTTTTAAATAAACAAGACACTACATAGTCTAACACTCTAATTTTTAACAAAAATAGACATTTCTACTCAGCAATCATATTCTATTCATGTATTTAATTTATATATTACAATACTACTTTATAAATATTTTACTTGTCAGATATGATTTTTAAAACTTTTATAACTTTATCTTTCCCACATGAGTATTCGATTGAATCTCAAATTCAAATCAATGCTTTTCCACCGCACACACTGCCCATCTCAAGCAGCTGTACCGCCGGTCCTTCCTGCTGGCATTCCCACATTTCCTCAAAATGTAAGAGTACAGTACCAAAAACCAAATAAATAAAATGAAGTAAAATAACCCGAACATTATAAAAACCTCAAAGTCAATTAAAACCAACTATTCAGTTTATGAAACCATTGGAATAAATTATTGAGAAGTGTAAAGGGGTTGTGATAAAAAAAATCAGTCTCTAAAAATTATACTGACATTTTATTTTATTTCACCTGTTAACATGTGGACTAATGTCATAAAAGTGGTTTCTATCCAAGAATGTCTTTGTGATGGCAAGCAGAATCAAACAAACATTTCCTGTTAATTGGAAAAGATGTTGAAATAAAAAGTTGCAAAGCTTCTCTGAAATCTGTAAAATAATTTATACTTTTTATGATGGAGAAGTATGTATTTTTTTTCTTTTAGCTGTTAATTCACTAATATATATGTTTATGTGTCACGTTACAGTTAACAAATTTAAATGTTTATTGGTCTTGGTTTATAATTACAATTATTTAAACACTAAACTTATCTTTATTAATTTAGGTCAGAAATTGAATTTAAAATCTGTCAATTATATTATGTAAAAGAATTTAGTAGCACTGTTCAACCAGGAAATAGACATTTTCTTATTAATTATGCATTATAATTATACATGCATATATACTTGTATATATACACATACATATATACATACATGCATATATATCTGTATATATACATATATAATATACTTACATACATATATATGTATATACATACACACATACATATACATGTATATATATACACATACATATATATACTTAAACTTCATGTATATGTGTGTATGTGTATGTATGTGTGTGACGAGTGTCAGTGAGCGTATCTAGTTGTTACTGCTCTCTTTAGGTGATTGTTATTTCTCTTTTTGTAATCAGTATTTTCAGATATTTTAATTGTTTTCATGTGCACTTTTATTTACTTCTTTGGGAGTTGGATACACTTCCATTCTCTGAAGGACATGAGAAGCTCTGGAAATTTGTAAAAAGTGTTCTTTGTTCAATCTTTTTTTCTTTTGTTTTTCCTTTCTTTCAATTTTCTTTTAACTTTTTATAATTTCTTTTTTTTTTTATAATACTGGACACTGACCCTTGGGCCAAGTGCACTGACTGTAGACAAATGACTCCCACTAAACTACATTTCTGACCCCGCTTCTCCTTTATATAATAGTTTGGAAAGCGTTTATATGACTGGAACATTGAACTTTCTCCACAGATCTTCCAGTATATGTTTTAATTTGCTTTGAATCATGTTTTTACATTGTTGTAAAATTTATAACATTTCTTAAATGTTTTTTCTTGCAACTTTCCTGTTACTTTCTTTTTCATTTCAGAGAGAAAAAAATAATGACAAAATATCATAATAATAAAAAAGTAAGAGTTTAATTGTTTGATCAATCTGTTACTTTTTTTGTCTGTTTTTTGAGACAAGGTCTGGCTATGCAATTCAGGATGGCCTTGAGCTCACTTTGTAGCCCAGGCTAGTCTTGAGTTCACAATCATCCTCCTGCCTCAGCCTCCCAAGTACTGGGATTACAGTTGCACACCACCACACCTGGCTGCTACTTTTTTTCTTATTATGATACTTATCATTTCCAGGAGATTATAATTGATGTGTAAGTATTCCTTTCAACAGACTGGTTTTTGTTAAACTAGTTGATACCTCTGAAGATTTCAATTATATTTTAAGTACTTAATAGTTATTTCCCCACACTTACTTTTCAAGAGTAAAATATTATCTAGGGCATCTATCCCATCTCATTCTTCGACAAGACTTCTAGAAAGTAGATACACTTTGCAAAAGACAAAAGACATCACCATTCAAAAATGTCCTCAGAAATGGTCACAAGCTATTTGGAAGAGTCATCAGTCTCTACGCTCAAACATAAATTATATGCTAGCTTTATTTCTGTAACCCCCCTCTCCTCCAGAGCAGAAGGAGCTTAGGAAAGTGAAATTGAATCACAAGCTGTGAATCGACAATATATTTCCTTGAAGAAGGAACCCTTTGAACAGGTACCCGACTCAGACCTGTGATAGGAGAGGGAAGGATTACCTGGGGTAGAATTAAAAAGAGGCTGAGCTCATTCATGAGTAGTGATTACTTGAATGATGAAAAAAATAGTCTTCCATTGCATGTGTGCAGTGTTGTATGAATTCTACTGCAGTTTTCAGCTAATGTCTATTTTTAGCTGATTGACCTATACTCACCATCAAGTTATGTGGAAGTCACGTGGTTGTTGTATACTGCTGACCACATGTCCTTTCTGCTGTATTTTAAACTATGTATGGATACCTCTATTGCCACAAGTAAATATTCTATGAAGTATTACATTTTATTGTGAAATCAAAGATTGTATATTCCAAAAGAGAGTGAGTGTGCAGGAATTAGAATGACGCATACTGTGCATCATGAATTACAAATTTCACACAAAGCAATTATAAAGCTACGTAAAATTTGTTAGGCAGATGCTATTGTGGCATTTCATTGATTGCAATATTTAAAATAAGGCACACAGGCTCAGGAAGGTGTTATGAAGGACTTACATAAAATATTTTTGTTCTGGAAATTCAGTTCTACACACTGGGTTTTGAGTTTGCCAGTCATGTGACTCTAGATTTGTTGAATGAGAGTAAATACAACTCATCTTAATTCAGTCATATTTATAATCAGCATGGCTCTTCTCAGAGGTACTAGTTGAGGAAAGATCAATGAGGAGAGAAATATTACATAGAACCAATGACCAAGGTCTGAATTTCTTGATTTTTTTTTTTTAGGAGCAAGATGAAAATAATAAGGCTTTGACAAAAGCAAAGAGGACAATGAAGAAAGGTAGAATAGTTACAATGTTTTATAACCCTAACGCAGGAAGTGGTGAGGACTAGGAAGTGACTGATGATGCACTCATGTTTAGCAGGTGTCAGCTGAAAATGTGACATTTTAGAGTTTTGTAGACATTTTAATGTTGACAGTGGAAGCTGTCTACTATAACAACCACCCTAATCCACTGAGGACATTTATGACTATAGTTTGACAGAAAAAGAGCAACCTATTGACTCCTACTTCTCCTAGGAAATAGCAGGCTATCCAACAATCTCTAACCCTGACATTGCATAAGTCTTCCTCTTCTGAAAAGTCAAACTCTTCATTTCTCTTTCTGTAGCCAACCAATGTCTACCAGATTTAGTGTCACATCGATGAGAATTCATCTCCTTTCTCAAATTCCCAATATGACAGAATGTTTGTAAATCAGAGACCCCCAGGATTTTTTTTTTTTCCTTTTTACTGTATGAAACTTTCATTCTCCTTTCTAAGACAGTCCAACCCCTGCTGAAAAATAAGTGATGCCAGACAGGTCCCCTTGTTGCAAGCTTGTAAATAAGCAGTCTCTATAAATGTTGTAGTAGATTTAGTTTTGTGTTTGACATTGGAAGAAGACCATACATTTACAAGAAGAATAAGCTTAAATATGAAATAAGATACTATACAAATTCCAAATTCATGCAATCATACTATCTAACCTTTTAAAGGTCTGGTATATTCAACAAACTGTTTTCCTTGAGATGATTTACACTTTGCCAGAACCGAGAGACACAATCACCCATTGTAAGGTATCAGAAGTAGAGTGGATATACTGATTTTTACCATCGCAAATTTAGTAAGTGTGGCCTACAAGACAAGTCTATAGGTGTGAATTCTTACAATGTTGCACTGACCTTGGCATACACTTTGAACACAAATTTAACATTCTCCTACCAGAAATACTGGGTCACTCTTGTCATTTTCCTGCTCTACTCAACATTCAAGTGTCTCAAAGTAGTGGTCTATGGTAAAATTTAGACATCTCTCCTGCCTAACAGACTGGGCTCTATATTTTCCTACTCTCTTGAAAAAGATACTCATCCAGCTCCTTTCTTAGGTGGCTCACACTATTTCCCTACTGTAAAGCTACTCACTTCACTATCGTTCTCCCTGCTTGACTCTTCCCTCCTTCTTCCCATAGTGTGCGTGGGACACTGACCTCCAGACTCATCATGCCCCTCTTTGCTAAGATCTATAAATAAACTCTTGAAGTTGTTTCCTAATGTGCTATACTGAAATTGTACCTTCCATCTAAACAACAAGCACTTGCAGAAAGCTTGGTTATTCCTGAAACAAGAAGGAAAACGCAGAGGTGGGCTGCCAGCACCAGGGTGGTGGTCAGGAAAGCATAAGGAAGACATGGGTACGATAATAGCTGCAGGGCATCTGCAATCATTAGCAAATTTCCCATATGAGCGAATCTCTGGTGGTAGATCTAATACCAAAGCATGAGATGATCCAAGAGGTAATAGAAGAATCTGAAAATGTATACACCTTTGGAGAGGCTGCCTTCATTCCATTCCAAATGGGTAGCTCTGGTGGACTCCAATACATCTGAGCATCTTGGAACAGTATGTCACAAAACCTAGGTCAGGGGCTGGGGATTTAGCTCAGCGGCAAAGCGCCTGCCTGGCAAGCATAAGGTCATGAGTTCGGTTCCCGGTACCAGAGAAAAACCAAAAAACCAAAACAAAACAAAACAAAAAAACCTAGGTCAGTGAAAAAATTACCATATACTTCATGCCACATTTTACAATGGCCACCGTAAGATACTGTTATTCAACAATGGGGATGCCTGAAGTGAGAAATACAGCCAAGTTTGATTTGTGAAGAAAGTTAGCTTTCACTGGGAATTTTTAAGTAAATGTGATTCAGACAGTGAAGAGAAACAGAAGAGAAAAATGACATTAAAACAGTGAGTTATGTGAAAACTAACTTCAAAACATAAATAAGAGTTGAAGATTAATTCCTTTTAAACTTTTAAATATGAAAATGAGGTAACATAACAACCATTGTAAATTTCTAATATTTTGTCTTGAGGTCATGTATCATTTTTGTTGTTTTTGTGTTGTTTTGATTTTGTCTTCATTATTGTTTTGTCAGCTTTTTAATTTTTAAAATAAAAACTGAGAAAACTAAAAAATGAGGTACATTGTAATTTATTTTTTACTTAAACTATTACAGGATCATCAAAAGATCAATAGCTACATCAATATTTGGAGAAAGGTTAAGAGAGCTTCATGAATACAAACATGATATTCTTACAGAACATGTATAACATTTACTTGGAAATATCCGGTTTTACTCTACTTAGAGCAAGCAGTCTTACTTAATACTTTTTTTTTTGTATAAAATTTTTCACAAAACTAGGACTACATTTCTGACCATTAAGATACCGGGATGAGAAATCTGAATAAACAACCATGAATGTCAACTGATTTGCTCTGAACTCCACATTAAAAACTGATTTGCTCTGAACTCCACACATTACTCACATCAAAAATCAGTTTAAAATTTATTCTTGAAGCTCCTAATGCCTTTACATTTCTCTACATGACAGAGAAAAGAAAATCTCACAATAATATCCCGTCCTAAAAGTTTCAGTATTTCAGAAGATGAATCTTTTGCTGCTTCCCCCAAACTGAGAGCATTCCTTTTAAACTGATCATTTCTAGTTCAGTTTTATGCCTTATTTCAAAAATTTTATCCTATGATTATTACATTTGAAGACCCTTAGGGATGCAGTGTAAGAAAGTTTAAAGCTTTTTGAACAAATAATAAAAGCAGCTGATTTCATAAGCATTTTGCAAGTGATCTATAAATATATTTGCATGTTAGAACTCAATTCTTGTTGAAGAAGAATCCAACATTATAAGTATCATTTGAAATTTTATGAGAGGAAAGAGACAGAATAATTTTGGAAGGAAAAAATCCCATTCTACTTTGGAGATCAAAAATCAATTCAACCAAGTAGAATGGGAATTTTTCCTTCCAAAATTATCAGCCCTTGCTAGTTGCTACATGCAGAAATCAACTCTTTGGAAACAGGGTTTCATAGTGTGCACTGATGAAATAATTCATAATTATGATCCCAGGTGTCCCTAAATGTGTCTTACAGACACTGAAGTGATGTCTTAGGTGATATACTTTATGTGCCAAATTCTGGATGAGGCCAAATATCTAGGAAGATTACTTTATTCTGAGGAATTATAAATCTTAGTGTAATTATTTTCTTTTTCCCTCAGGTCTTTATATTTCTTTTCCTTTACTATATTTCATTCATATAAATGTGCAAACCTGATCACACCATTTCCATTCTTAAAATCTTCCACTAACTTCAGGGTGAAATTCAAACCCATTAATACATAAAGGTTACATGTGGCATTACAGAATAATTGTGGTTGGGGGTTTCAGCAAGAATTATGAATACATCTGAATCAGTCATTTTAAAAGACTCAGTTTCTTCCTCTTTAAGATAGCTGATTACAGGGGAAAGAGGTGCGTCTGTGTAGCGTGGAGCACAGCAGACGCTCATTAAAGGGTACATGTTAGTATATATGTTAGGACTTTCCTTTTATGCATATCTCTACCCTCCAATAACTGTCAGATTTTGTCTGTTAAAATGTATTCACAGTATCCTTTAAGCCCTTGCTTTTCTGCTTTCATGCAGAATTTTACACTGTCTGACCTAGCACTCACCCACTTGGATATGGAATACAGCAAAGGTGCAGAGAAGAGAACGCAGAGGTGTGAGGAAGAGTGGCAATTGACCGATAGTGTTTGATCACTATGAGATGAACCTGCAGAGCGGATGTGTTCAAGGGAAATAAGACAAACTCTACAGATTAATTTTGTCTCCATCAAATGAGAAATAAATTCTGGGATAAAGTTCAGATATTTGGTTGTTATAAAGCATTACAAATTTTCCTGTATAATATTTGAAGCTGTGAAATAATTCGTGTTTGTTCAAATAACTTCAGTTTAAGCTTAGTAAACTTTACTCCTTTCAGTTGTTTTCTCTTAAAATATTTTAATTTCACAGTCATCGGAAGTATTCTGTAACCTTCCCTGTTACCTTTGGTCACTGTTCTAGTTTGCAAGAATTTCATAACACAGTACTGTGCTAAGTAGCTTAGAAAAAAACCAGAAAATTGTTATAATTCTAGAGGCCAGAAGTCAGAGATCAAAATGTCATAGCTGTTTATACCGAAATCTCTGTTTGGATTGTAGATATCTATCTTCTTCCTGTGATTATAATTTTTCCTTCTAAAGCTGTGACCATATTCTGTTCTCTAAGGTTACCATCACATTGGATCAGGAGTCATTTATGACTTTATTTTAATTGAATTAATTCTTTAAAGATTATGTCTTACAGTTACATTTTGAAAGACTAGGAGTTAGAAATTCAACATATGACTTCTAGGGGACCACAATTAGACTGGGAGTCACTACATAGATATTTAAAGTTCTTGGAATGACATTGATTGACCAAACACAGTTCTATGGGCACACGCAATTGCGCTGCTCTTAGCATAGTTCAGTCTTCATTTTACAAATTTAAAGAGTTTCACTATCTCACACAAGGTCATCAACCTACAGTTTAATGACTGGCTTTGTGTGTTCTGACTTTTTATTGTGATCTTACCTTATTCTTGTACATGTTGGATTCTGACTTGTAATACCCATTAGCAATGTGACATATTGAAAACAGTGTGGAAAAAAACAAAGAAAATATATTTATTTTTTAAAATATAGTAGAACTCCAAAACACAGAGAAACATATAAAGTACTGTTTTAGGCACACAGCTCTGTATTTACAGTTCATATCAGCATCGTCATTTGGCAGAACTTTTCAATGATTTGTGAAGCAAGAAAACTGAAAATCGTATTTGTACTTAGGAAAGGGGAAGTCTTCAGTGATTACAAAAAACTGTTTTTAGGTCTGATTGCAATGCATTTAAGATGAAAGCAGTTGGGGCTGGGGATTTAGCTCAGCGGCACAGCGTCTGCCTGGCAAGCGCAACGTCATGAGCTCGATTCCAGGTACCGGAAAACAAACAAACAAAAACAAACCAAAAAAAAAAGATAAAAGAAGTTGCATAAAAAGAGAATATTTTTTCCTATTATGCAATTTATGTAATTTATATTTGCATAATTTGAAATTTGCATAATTTGAAATTTGCATAATTTCCTATTATGCAATTTATGTAATTTATATCAACTATCTTTTTTATGAAGTTCAGGCAATTTTAAAGGTAGGAAAAATTAATTTTCTGAAAACTATTTTGATCTGAAGTTATATATATATAATCAAATCTATAGACTTCTATCTGGCATTATTTCTGATTTCATATATTACTATATTAAATATAAATTGTCCTTCCTAAAATGGTCCTATATTCTATTCTCACAATATGTATTTTGAGTTAATGAATGTAATTACTTTCATTCTTCTCTTTTATAGTTTGTTCCTACTTTAATTTCTTATAAATGTGTATTGTTTCTATCAAAATTATCATTTAATTAATATTACTTTTTTCAATGAACCAGGTAATATAAGAAAAGGTAGCTACTTCCTTAAATAGTTGAATCTTTACTATATCATTTAATCAGCATACAGGAAATAGAAACATCTCATTACATAAAGTATATTTCAATAATTTCATTATATTATTTACACGAGAATTTCACCTTTTCTTCTGTATTGTCAATAATTTTTATTTGATTTAGCATACTTAAAATGGATACAACACTTTATTACACTTACCAGAACTTCTGTAAGGCCAAGCATTGAAAGGAGTTGTACAGCGAAAATTATGATTTACTTAAGATATGTGGTACTGTATGGATGGTTCAGGAATGTTACAAAATTTTCAATGTATTTTTGAATTCTAGTAAATGATTATGTCAAAACATTTGTTTCAGGTTTTTATCATGGTACTGTTTATTTTTATCTTAAAGAGTAGTAAATGAGAAACAAACAAACAAAAATATAGAACAGTACCAGCGTACCAGTATCACAAACATAAATAAAAGCAAGAACATTCAAAGTGTTGCAGAGTCTCAGGTTAAAGTAATACGAATTAACAGTGGTTGTTACATTACATACCCCTATCCTCAACTACATTGCTCAGATTACCAGATGTGAGAATGAAAGATTGCTCAAACCATGATAGGGAATAAGAAAATAATTCTTCGATATAACAGTAGAGATAATACAGAGTTTCATGAGACAAGATGGTAGGAGTTCACCATTGTAATTTCATTGCAATTGTTACCTTCAAATCAGTTGCTCAGACCACCAGAGACAAGCTGCATGCAACTAGAGACCACACTCATAAGTGAAATAAGTCAGACCTAGATGGGTAAACATCATATTGTCTCCTTGGTGTAGAAACCTGAAAGACTAGGTAAAACTCAAAACGCACAGTAAATGACAGGAAAGGGAAAGAAATTGCTCAAAGGAAGGAACTAATGGAATGAGGGAAACAAGAAAAAAGAAAAAAGGAACACAGAATATAAATATATATAAGAATAGATGAGGTAACTGTATTGCTGATGTTTGATGGGGTAATGATATGAACAGTCATAGTACGGTTTAAAGTGACTACATTTGTACAACCATTGCATAACGGAACAACATTTCTGATCATTTCTGGATTTTGGCCCTCGGTCTTTCTGTAAGTTTCACATTCCTTTGTGTCTTTGAGCTTGGTTTTGGGCAAGTCCTTGCTAGCCTCCAGGTCTGGTGTCTTTGGAAATTCAAACCTAGTACTATTCCAGCCCAACATGCTCACACTTCCTTGGAAACACCGGAATTCCCCATATGCCCAATCCACCGTCAGAACTTCATGAAAGCTTACTCTGCTCTTCCCACATCTGCTGTGAAAAGAATAACATTTTGGATATTCAAACTTCTGAAATTAAAATTCGTATATCTTTCTCAAGAATCATATCCCCCTATTACTTTTCAGTTTCTCCATTCAGGAAACAATTGCCCTCCATTCTCCAATCCCATTTGCAGTATACATTACTTTGTAATTAAACATGCACCTTCTCTACAGGATCACATTGTAATTTCCATTCAGCTCAAAAATATATGGATTTGCACTGAATATGAATTATCACATCACTTATATATTTGATATTTTATAATGTATTGTTTATTCCTTCCACTTAATATTCCTGAATCCCTCCCTTTTTAGTTTTAACCTTCACTAAAGATTTTAGCTTTTTTCTCCTTTGAACTGAGGACCAAAATACAATGAAAGTGGTTTCTTTAGGAAGAAACCAGAAAATATTAGGGATAATGCAGCTGATAATTAATGAACATTTATTAACAAGCAGGAGATGTATTTAGATATATGCAGAGAATATCCCATTAATCCCACCCTTCACAAAGTTCTGTGGAGCAGTTGCTGTGATCACCTTCTATAGCTGAGAAATTTCAAGAAATATATTCATAAATTTGATAAATTAGAGAAAATGCAAACATGATTCCTCAGGATCACTCAGAGCAAGAAAAGATATTCAGTCATTCACACCTGGCTTTTAGAGTCAGTGCTAATAAAATCCATAGTACATGTGAATATAATGCTGGTTAAGCAAAGTGTAAAGTGTATGGCATGATTGACAATAACCATATCTTGTAACTTTTTTAAAAAAATAGATTTTAGGGGGCTAAGGATTTATCTCAGCACACAGCACCTGCCTGGCAAGCACGAGGTCATGAGTTCAATTCCAGGTACTGGAAAAAAATAATAGATTTTGTTGAAATTCAGTCTGAATTTCCAGGATAAAGTTAGGAAGAGATGTTGCTTCCTTTAATAAATTATTTAATTTTCTTAAATTCAACTTCAAAACGTTTTAGTGTTTATAAGTTTTACTTTGTGTATTCTAACCTAATAAAACTCAGTAAGTACACATTTATATGTTATCAATATATTTTAACAATTTAGATCCATTAGTTTTAAATTTTAAGGAATGGTAAGATTCAAAATCACCATTCACGAGCTATTCCTATTTATTATACATTTGAAAACATTATTAAAGCTGATCAAGAAGAAAAATTAGTAACTACAAATATCTTATCCATCTTATGTCTACAGACCAAGACAATATACACTACAGAGGAGGAGGAAAACAGACCTAGAACCTTAAGTTTAAAGAACTAAAGACAGAGGAAAAAAACACTGTAGAAGTTATGATGTTTACTAAACTGATACAGTAAATTATGACTTTAGAATACTGTAGTCTCTTTGGCTATTAGTTCATTTTAATTTACTTTATTTGTTTAAATATAATTTTGAACTCTTGTTTACTAAAACATTTGATAAGAAATAGATTGTAATTTAACATTAGTGTAATTACCCTTCCTGAGAACACACCTTTTCTAACACTGAGGCTAGCCTTACAATTATCTGAGTAGTTTCATGTTTAAAACCCTGCATGCTACTTGTCTGTAAGTGAATAAAAATTACCTTAATCTTTGCATTGTAAAGATTGTAATGCATATTTATTATTATAATCTGTAGTCCCTCATGTATTATTTAATTTCATTAGAGGTAATTGGCAAATTAACACTCAGGACACTTTCCTACTCTTTATTACTCTCACTGAGGAAATATAATCAGCTTATAATTAGATAAGTATTATGGAATTCATTGTCCTTTGTTGTAGATACAGAGGTGTCTTTCCAATTTCTCTCTATTGAAATGTTTACCATTAAAAAACATTATAAAGAGAATTTTTCAAACTTTACCATAGTGAAAAGGACAGTACTATACTAATAAAAATCATTAAATTTTGCATGTAGTTTGAAATTTTCTTAATTGATTTATTATATAAATATAATTAATACCTGGAGTTGTTTACTAGACTGAACAATTTATAATCTTGTAGTCTTATTGACAAAATCTTACTTGAGAGTTAAACACCTTGGCTTGACAATCGTACAATTTATTGAAATATTAGAGGTCATTGATGATTAAAAAAATAACAGCAGTGGCAAAGATCAACACTTAAAATTTAAAGAGGATATTTATTCTTTCTGGTCTTCAAGGAAAATAAAAAGGGGTCAGATCAGAGTAGATATTTTTAAAATAAATAACCATCACATGTATGATTTTATTAAAAATATGTTCTCATTAAAATGAAAATAAAAATACAATCATATTGATGCCTTTCAATGGCTGAAATGACAATTTAAAATGTTTGTTGCAAAAGAATAAAGCAACATAGCTATTATGACAAAATCCTAGGCAATAGCTGTAGAAACTCACATTAAGAAAATAGTCCTTATACATTATTATATGTGGGTATACATGTGCCTGCGAATTCACACACATACTATAGCTTTCACAATTCCAATGATATAAATATTGTTGTTCACTGTATCAAGCATATGATAGAGAAATACTTAAACATAATATTGAAAGAATACAAAAGTGATTTAAACATTTTCAAAATATGTTTTAGGTCATAGATACTCTTTGGCACTTCACACTGCTATTCATTAAAATAAACAACACATAAAAAGGAAGAAATATTTGTTTTACAGTTAAATGCAAATTTTTCATGTGTTTGTAAAACTGTGGATAATTATTAAAATGAAAAGTGTCACGCTTCTTTTGACAAGGATATTTCGTCCTAAGTATCAACCATAGAAAAATAAATGGCTTTCACATATACATGAGTATGGTCATTTACATGAGTCACTGAAAAATATTATTAGCTGCAAAATTATTTAATGACAAAAGACTCTGTCTGTCACTTAGATAATTCAAACCATGAGTAGTATGCAGCCTCTACAACAATGAATCAAACTCCAACATTTGTAATATTTCCCAATGGGATTGTAGAATATAAAAAACTGCATATAAAAGAGCATTTACAATATAAAACATTTTTGCCTGTAAATGGCCAAGAACTATGTGGTGTGTATGTATGAATATGCTTTTATAATTTTATGTGTGTGGAGAAAAATATGAATCTCTTCATAGTAGGATATTACCATGAATTAGAGATTATTGGGTATGTTAATAACTGAAACAAAAAAATCATAAAAATGCTTTTGAAATTTTATTATATGAAGATGTCTATAGTTTTATATAAAGTACATATATATATGCACATTTATATAATGAAAGGAACATAAAATCAATGACAAACATAGTTTCAATAAATATTTATCATTACACATTCCACAGTTCCTGAGAAGCATTTAGCTTCAAGAAATGAATATGCCATGTAATTCATTATTTACACAATCTGAATAATATATTCTAATTTTGGAAATACTTTAGTCAGATAATTCCTTGTTCCATGACATAATTTTTAACAACATTATATTAGATGACAGTAGCATACCCCAGTGGTGACACAAAACAGTGTCTTCTATCTTTGTCAAACTCCTCATCACACAAAACTGTTTCATTGGAGAACCTAAAATCTGAAACATAGTAGTAAAAATATAGTCTACATCTACAGATTGGAGGGAACAAGGTAATTTTTCAGATAATTACAGTCATATGATGAGAAAACCTAATAAACTAGTCAAATATTTAAAAACTCCAGCTAGTGCAAATCTGGACTAAGAATACGTCTATGTGATCAAGTTTTATAGCTTCCAGAAAAGAGAGAAAACATGCAGTCTTCATCTTTCTGGGCCTGACTTGCATTTCACTTAATCTTATGTCCTGGAAGACCACATATGTTGCTGCAGTGACCGGATTTCATGCTTTTAAGGGGTGAATAGTATTTCATTCACTCTGAGATCTTATAGAATTGCGTTTATTATTCATGTTTTATTCTTTCAGTTTTGAAATTTAGGTAATAATTAATTTCATTTAATTTTTCTGTATAATATCAAGTATTTGTACATATTTATTTTTTGATGTGTGGATATCCAGTTCTTCCAGTTGAAAACATCCTCATCTATCTATGTATTATATTTGCCCTTATTTGAAAAATCAATTGATCATAGATGTCAGAGTTTATTTCTGGGCTCTCAAATATTCCTTTTAATATATGTATCTCTCTTCATTCCACTACTGTGCTTTCATGATTTTTGTTGTAATAAGATTCTATATTCAAAAAATATATAATCTAATCCTATTCTTACCATTATTTTGAAAATTTTAGGTTATTTGCATTTCCACATTAATTTTATACTCAATTTATTAATTTGAATAAAGCCAGAAAAATCAAGCAATAATCCCAGGCAGTGCTTTGAAAGTCATTGATCATGTTGACTATGTTGTTTAATGGCTATCTTAGCCATTCTAAATTTTCTGCTGCAGAAACCATTCAACATCATATTATTTAGATCTTTATCAATTTCCATGCTTTGTAAAAATATTCCTAAATGCTTGATTTAAAAGCTATTGAAATAATGATTTTTTTTTACTTTTAGAATATTTATTATGTAGAAATCCAATTATATATTCTTAAATTCTGCAACATTATTGTTCACTTATTAATTTTAATAGTAGATTCCATAGAATTGTTACATAAAAATAGAAGTAGTATTGATGCATGAATATCCTACTTGCTTGTTTGAGAGTAAAGACTAAAGAAGGGAAACTTCAGTCTAAGTTTTTGTTATTCGGAAAGTACTAACCCAAGAAAAGCTGTGTGCCTGAAGTAATTTGGAAATAATACCACACAATCTTCTAATGGATTCAACCAACTGTGGCTAGAAAACATTCAGAGAAAAATCATGTCAGTACTAAATATGCACAGGTTCTTTTTCTTGTCCTTGTTCTCTAATTAAAATAGTGTAACAATTTCTTACTGTCGAGTGAAAATAACATTAAATACAATATATAACTCTTCTACATTTTCTTTTTCTTTAAAATCTCTCAAACAAATTTGCATAAAGATGAAATTGTGTTCTACTTGAAAGTAATCACAAACATGCCTCTGAGATGTTGTCGTTTTATGTTACCTTATCATTTTCTAATGCAATTATGTCTATTTATCTTTCCTTTTACATCATATTTAATCAAGATCAGATAAAATTTGTAATTTCATTGTGTTTGAAACTACAAAGTCAATGAAACTTTGTGTTTTGTTACGTTTTTCTATATTCAGGTAAAGAAATCATTTATGTAGATAATTCCCCAGCTTTATCATATGTAGAATAATTTGGTGAGACTGAATGAATAAGTCGTCATAAATAAATATAAGAATATTCAGCTGTGGCTTACACATGGCTAGAAGGAAGCAATAAGACACAATACAAAGGCCCAAATGCTGAGTATGTGGATTTGGCCATGTAATAGACATGTTTGTAATATATTTCATATTCTGTTACCTTAATAGATAAAAGAAGATGAAAGTTATCAATTGTAAGTTGTCTACATGAAATTTTAGAGATATAGAATTGTGGTAGAAGGCAATATTTCTCACTATGTTTCACAGCAAAGTTCAGTACATCTGTTTCACCCTCTCATGTCAAACTTGTTAAGGTTTGACCTTGAATAAATAAGTTGTCCAGTCTCTGAACACTTATATGAAAATTATAATATTAGTGACTACTTTATAGAACATTTTGAGGAATGGAAGATATATTACATAGTAAAGTAATTAGAAGTGGTTTTGGCACATAGCAAGTGTCTTGTGTCTGTTATTATGAAAAATATAAACTAATATATTCATGTAGCATATTACCTTAGGATTAAAGATCTAATAATTTGAAAATCTACTAAAAGTTATATCCTAAATGATAGAGACAATATTATACTTTGATTCCCCATATTTTAGAACAGTTAATTTATTACATATGATAATAAAAAATAAATTCCTCTATACAGGAACATTTTTATTCAACCAAGAAAATTTCAAGTACAAGAAAAACCTTCTTTTGAAATGTAAATATAAAGCAAAAAATTAAAATAATACATTTAAAAATTTTAAATGGAATATTAGAATTAGAGATGATGTACATCAGCAAAATTGAGAAAAGTCATTTTTATTAAATATTTAAAATGTCTGACAATAAATGCTATTATTTTAACACATGCTTTAGACAATGGTAAACATATATTCTATGTGTAAATCATATTGAGACATAATCAATAAAATATTAGAATTAATTCTCAATTAATAAAAGTTAAAATTAGTTTTAATATATACATACATTCAAATCATATGTATATATTTCATATATGAGTAATTAATACAATCTTGCTAAGAGATTTCATGCTACAAAAGAAATGTGTTATCAAAGATCTATCGCAATGTAGCTCTAGCATTTTCAAGAGCTGTGGTACTGATGAAGTTGCTTGATCAAAGTGAAAAATCTGTTCACATTAATCGGTTTAAATTTTAAATTTCTTGTTGTTTCACAGTCTTTAAGTCAGGAACTTCACGTTGTGTCTCACTATTTGAATATGTAAACTCCTATAATAATGTCTAACATGTATAATTATAATCCATATATATACCTATATATGTAACAGTCAGATGCAAGATAAATTCAGGAAGTCTAGATGACATTTACGTAGGCATGTTATTAGTGTAGAATACTTGCAGGTTTCCACGAAAATCACCAGATAATACAGAGAGTTTTCTTGTACCTCACCACAGTCAATTTCTACCCTATAAGTGCCATTATTGTATGACATTGAACATGGAATTCCTGTAAAGACTTAGGAGTAAACGCAATATTTAGATTGTAACAACCATGGTGTCTAATTTCTATATGCTAATTTTTTTGTTTTCAGTTTAATGTCTCTGCTATAAGCCAATATGATATATGACAGTAACTTTGCCTGTGGCTTGATTTCCCTAACCTAAAAGAATAAAGTAGAATTGTGACTTACTGAGAAATTTTATCAGATTGTATGTAGAATAATCATGACTTCTAGAAATATTATTAACAATGTATTTCTGCACTTAGATATTTTATTCATGAGATATTGAACTTAATCTAAATTATTAAGTTTTAAGAAATAGAAGTATATTCTGACAGTTTTTTTACAATTTGAAATTTTTGAAGATTAACAGTGATTGTTGAAATACTTCAAAGCACTGAAGCAGAGTAACAGTGACAGCAGAGTGACTAATAACTGTAGAAAACATCATTTCTTACTGATCCTTGATTAACCATTAGCTATTTCATGAATTTTAAACCTGACTTGCACTATATAGCAATGGAAGAAAAAGAAAATTTATGGGCTGTGATCTTAACATATTTTTCAAGCCACTAATAAGGCAAGAAATATCCTTGTTAGTTGTTCTAGTCTTATTACAGCCTTAACACCTTTATATTTCCCTCTTACTCTGCATTATGTATTGTTGAATGTGGGATGATTACCTGTAGTCAGCTACTCCAGAAATGAAATTAAGTGTGTGTATGTGCATATTGTGGCTCATTGCTCAATATTAAACATAAAGCCTATTTAGCTATTGGCTTTATATATAACAGTTAAAAAGTAATTTTATTTCTATTGAAATGAAGAATATCTATGCCTTACACATGACTGCAACATTTCCTTTTTACTTTTATGCTCACACATGAATCAGAGTTTACAAGAAGACATAAGGATAAAATGTATGTCACTGCCTTTGGTGACCAATATTAATTCCCTGGACATCAGCCTTCTTAGCCATCCTGGTCCTATTCTCAAGCTCCCCTCCCTTCACTCCTTTTAGGGAAAGGTCTTTATGTGGTTAAGGTAGGAAAAAGAAAGTAGATGAAACATACTTTTAATATGTATACAAAATAGATAAACTCCCTTAGCATGCAGTGTTGCCCATCAAGTGTCTTACTTCCTTATGAAATTGCTTCATTCTTTTCTTTCATTAAAAAAATATTTTCTACCTCATGTTTTCTTCTTTGATCTTCTTCCTGGATTGGATATTGTTTCACGAGACCCTGATTGTAAAGTATTCTTCCTTTTGTTGTTTCTTGGCCACAACTTGATATCATGTTTCAGGAAAGATACAAAAAGCATTCATATGCATTCTTCCTTGTCCAAAAAGCCTTAATCAATTCAATATATAGTGTATTGAGTTATATGAGGACAGCACAATGCAATAATATGATCACACATTCAAGGGGTTATAACTAATGAAAGAGATAATACAGACAGACAACAAGCAACCCAAGAAAACTCACTTTTAAGGATACAAAAAAGATGGTGAAATTGCTATGAAAATCCATAGGAAAGAAAAATTAATTGTGGCTGAAGGAAACAAATAAAAAGAATACATAAACTGATATATAAATCATTCTGCAAAATACTAAGTTTAAAACAGTCTTACTTTTTGCATAGATTTCTATAATTTTATTATTTTAAAGACAAAAGAATAAAAACAAATTAACAGAAACAAAGACAAAAGCAAAACAACACAAAAATTGTAAAAATGATACAGAATTTCCAAACAAGATGATAGGACATCAACAATGGTTGTTGTATTACTAATTGTAGTCTTCAAAGTAGTGGCTCAGATTACCAGATATAGGTAGGCAAAATTGATCAAAAAATTAAATATAAACTGTTCCTTTTAATAACCAATAGAAATTAGTAGTACAGTTATCTTAGCTATCTTGCATATGCATAGATATATTTCATTTCCTTCTATCTTTCATTTCTCCTTTCCCTCACCCTAGTTGTTTTTTCTCATTGAGCAGTTTCTTTCCCTTTCACAATATCGATTGTACTGCTCAGTTTTATTTACTTTTAGGTTTTTACATTAGGGAGATGATATTGTGTTTACACATGTGCATCTGATTTATTTTACTTGTAAGTACGGTCGCTAGTTATACCTATTTACCAATAAAAGCCTAGAGTTTGTTTCTTCGTAGCTGAGTAATGTTCCATTGTATAAAAAGATCACAGTTTTCTTATCCAATCCTTAGTTCATGAGCATTTGGGTTGTTTCCAAGATTTTGCTATAACAAATTATGTTGCTACAAACGTGTGTACATATATCACTTAGCCAAGCTTATCAAAAAAAGGAAAGAAAAGGCACAAATTCATGCACTGAGGGATAAGGGTGAAGTCACTATAAATCCTGAGGAAATTCAGAAGATCAATACCCAGTTCAAAAATCTTTGCTTTCATAGGATGGAAAACACAGAAGAAATGAACAGATTCCTGGACACATATGAATTACTAAAGCTGAATCATGAAGATATAAAAATTTTCAATAAGCAAATGTTAGTTAATGAGATTGAAAATGTAATTAAAGACTTACCAATGAAGAAAAGCCCAGGTCCTGATGGATTAACTGCTGAATTCCACAAGAAATTTAGAGAAGATCTGATGCCAGTACTCTTCAAATTCTTCAATGAAATTGAAAGGGAAGCAGATTTCTACAATTTTAAAACATTCCCTTTTCAAAACTCTAAGCTTTATGCAACCAAGCTCTCCTTGTTGCTGGGGGAGTGTTCCACAGTGACCCTAGTGACCAAACCTTACAGATCTTAGACAGAGCACACTGCACAGTGCAGTGGAAGCTCATGGAGGTAAAGACTGCACTCTTCCCTAAAAACAAGAGGAAAAAGGTCCTGGGACAAAACAAACAGGAGGAAGTTGTGAGAATAAGGGTGCACCTGAAGGTTTTATGCAGAATGATTATCAGTCTTTCTGGAGGTGTTCTGCACCACAGTGTGGAAGAATCTGAACAAAGTGTCTGAATGAAGAATTCTCTGGAGCAACACATTAAAATTAAAGAGCAGAAAACACAAAAGCTGATTCTCCTTGGGAAATCGTTTTCTGCATTTTCTATTTTCACATTACATGCATTTCATACTTGACCTTTTCCCGTTCTTAGTTTTCTACGAAAATAATAAGATTCTATCAAAATTACACAGGACAAGCATTAGAAAATACGTGTTTAGAACGAAGTCACAATATAGAGCATTTCTCTATGGGTGATATTTTGGTCCAGCACACCTCCACAACTAAACCACAATGATACAGAGTTTTTGAAATTTTAAGGAGTTTCATGAAATGTAATCATGATGAGGATGAAAAGTGTGAATTTGAAATACAAGTGATGACAACAGTATCAGATGATCTATAGACCAATAGAAGTTTACTCTGGCAAAGTGCACATGAGAATCTATGAAGGAAAGGAATATTTTAATAAAAATACATTTACCACCCAATGTGAATCATACCACTAAAATAATAAAAATCTGTCATAATAGTTTCTAGTTTTTGAAACTAGTTTTATTGACTTAAGGTTATATGTATATCGACGATTACAAGAGTACCTTATGCATATAATATTATATATTACCTATATGTGAGATTGAGAATACTAAACTCTTTTGAATTTACCTATGTCATCTAAAAAAATTTGAGTGAGCATATATTAAAAACACCTACTATACTGTATTATTACATTTATTACAATAATAATTCTGAGCATGTAAAAATATTCTTAATTATCTGTAAAATTAAAATGCATTTCATATATAATAAAATCCCAAACATAGATGTGAAAAAATGACTACATAGTATATGTCAAACCTATCATAAGTGATAATGTCTGTAACATGAAAATAAACTATTGTGGATTTTAATATTTCAGTGAGAGAATCTAAATTAAAGAAAACTTTAATACTGAGAAAGTCTTTCACTTCACCTTAATTATGTAGGCCATTAAAACTGTTTACCCTTACTTAAGTAGTTAAAAATAAATGTGTTGCTAAGATTTAAAAAAAAAAAGAGAGAGATCTGTATTGGTACTATGTGATGAACCTTCTCCATATGGCTCAGAGCTTTAACAGTATGAAGAATAAAGCTCCCTTATGCTAACAATATTACATTAGAAACAAATTTAAAGACACTCTTCTATTTTCACTTTTTTGAAAAACTATTCTAGTTTCACATAGTTTATAAAAAATAATATTTTTATTAGATTGCTCAAATAATGAAACATCTGTAGTGGAAAGAATAACCCAGCCACAAAAAATATATGAATGATATGAGCTCATTCTTAGAATCTGAGGTTGATATCACAGAACTACATAATAAAATGATAGCTATGGATGGCTAAGAACTAGGGTGTCAAGAAAATGCTGTATTTATGAAAAGATACAAAATTTCATTTAGGATAAATAAGGTCAAGGAACATTTTATATAACTTAGTGACTATAGATGATAATATATTTTGTTGTTGAAAAATGTTGAGAAAGAATGTAAAGTTATCTTACATATAAACATATAATTATCCATATAATTATACATGTCAATTAGCCAGAATTAGTCATTCTATAATGCATAAGCTTCAAGATGTCATGTTATGCACAATATATATATAAAATTTTATCTGTTATTGTAAACAATAAAGTAATTAATTTTAAATATATATATAAATAAAGTGTGAATATAAAATAGAAAATACTTTAATTTGTCTAATATCTTAATTTGTCATTTATGGATTTACATTTTCCCAGAAGTTAAAACTATTTTAATAGAATAACTTCCTGTCAGAGGTTTGCCAGATGTGAATTTGAGGCTCTGTAACTCTCACCTTGTGGGTATCTGTTTTATTTTTATACAATGCAGCCCTACTCAGCTATAAAGAAAGATAAACTAGAGGATTTTATAGGTAAATGGATGTGACTAGATATCATATTCATAAGTGAAATAAATCAGAATCACATGTGTAAGCATCGTATTGTCTTCCTAATGTGAGAAACTGAAAGAGTAAATAAGATCCAAAAGGTACAATAGATACAGTGAGAGGGAAAAAAAAACTGTTCAAAAGGAAAGAACAACTGGGCAGGGGGGAGAAAGAAAAGGAAAAAAAGATATGTATATATTCACAAGATAACTAAGATAATTGTACTACTAATTTCTATTAGTTCATTGAAAGGAATGGTGCTCATATTGTTTGATAAACTTTGCATACCTGTACTTGATCATATGAGCAACTACTTTGAAGATAACAATATGCAATATTATAACCACTGTTAATTTCCTATCATCTTGTTTTGAAATTCTGTATCATTTTTATTGGGGTTTTTTATCTCTTTAAAATACATGGAGGATGGCTTGCAATACAATTCAATATATTTCTTCACTCAAGGATCTAGGCTGAAAAAGTAGTAATGTGATATGTGCTGTTTTCATAGAAAAGACCTGGAAAAAGAGGGAAAATTATACCAACATTCCTAAACACATTTCACATTTTGAGCAAACACAGCATATATTATAACAGCTTGTAATTCATTGTCCAAGACACCTGAGATGAAAAGCACCCAATTCAGCGAGGAAGAGAACATAAACATTATTATCGAGGAGTACATTAAAAGTGTGTAAGAGTTTAATTATGAAGGTACAAAAAAACTACCACATTTAACAGTGAAATTTGACATATCTTTAGGTCTTCAAAAGTAGTCTCACATATCTCATTACTGTGATCTGTGTAACTACATAAAAACATGAAGTGACACAAACCAAGTTTCTGCCTATAAACCACTTTTGGCCTAAATGTTGTAAAAGCAATGTGAACAAGATGTAAGTACATCAAGCTTTGAAAGGCTGGAATTCCAGTGACAGATAATGCCAGAGAGGGGTGCAGGGATCAGAAATCTCCAAGTTCTTAGTCAAATAATATGCCTTACATTATCAGATAATATGCCACAAATAATTCTGATAGCAGGAATGATAACTAAGATATGATAAACTTAAAAGAGAGATAAATAAAAGCCAAATAAGGCTGAGATACACTTGAACTAGTATTAATCACAATTTTAGAATTTCTCAAACCCACTAGAATTTACTTATTACCCTTGAAAAATCATGCATTAATAGTAGGTCCACACTAACAATAGGATAAGCACCGCATGGACCTGTAATAGCAATAATGACACTATTTAGATTAAAATTAAACTAGTACTATATTTAACAATAAGTCATAGAAAGATGTCTCTGAAAATAACAAGATTCTAAATGAAAAGAATTAATAAACAACTAAATCGAGTTAATAATATGTCTTCGATAATATCCAGGATATAACACGAAAACACTCTACATATGGTAAAGAAAAGCATCATTCATAAGAAAACATGTGATTCATAAGAAAAATAAATCAATAAAAGCATAAAAATGATTAAAATGTAATTATTACAGTAAATTATTACTAGAAAGAACATAAACACTTAAATAGAATGTGCATATAAAATAGTATGAGACAAAGAAGAAAAGTAAACTCAAAATGAATACATTTTATTATGGATATAGTTTTACAACTCTGTTAATGCACCAGAATCTATTGAAGTTTGACTTTTAAGTTTGTGTATTGTGTGGTATACAAGTTTTTCACTCAGTAAAGTTGTTATTAATAAAAAACTAGATATCTGAAATAAAAATATGTGTAAGTAATAGTGTATGCTTCTGAACTCTTTGGATATGTGTTGAAAAATAATCTCAGTGACCATATAGCAGTAGAATCTCAAAGAAGGAGATAAAGTGTACCTTAGTGGCTACAGGAATAATAACAAATAATTAGTCTACCATATGTGTAAGTGGAATCCCACAGAAAGTGAAGAGAGATCCATAAAATCATATTAAAGTGCTTGAAGAAACAAATGTTTTCAAACTTTGATGAAAATGTCAAGTCAGAACTCAGGCACATACGATAACATAGTCAAATGCAAGTAAGAAAAATGTCAAAATTAGAAAAGAAACACAGACATGTGACATGTAGAAAACACAGTAGAATGCCCCACTGAATTGTACTGAGAAATGATGCAAGTCAAAAAAAAAGGCACCAGTGTCTTTACAGAACTAAGGGGAAACCTGTCAAAAACAACAACAGAAACAGACCGTAAAAATATTAAGGTAAACTAAAATGAAGGTAAAATAAATAGAATAAGAAAATATTATACATGCGATAAAGATAAAATAGTGAAATAATTTACAATCATAGTCACGTTTTATGAAAAAGAAAGCTCATAAATGAAACTTCCAATGGAGACACAGTTTTTTAAAGGGGTTGAAATATAATGCATATTGCAAAAGGGCTCATAGATTTTACACGAACACCAGATTACTTCATTAAGGATGGAGACAAGTTAAAGATGATATAAAAACAATTAAGGGTTATTTTATACATATACCAACTCTCCATGATGAATCTAATCATTATACACTGCCAAAATGTCCTAATAAAAATAAAACCCTAGAATAAATCATGTGCCTCCATGTTTACATAAACACTTGTTTGGTTACAAAAACATGAAATATAATACTAGAAAATAAACAAGCAATTCAAATTACAGGAGAAATTAAAATAAAAAAGAAACTAAAAATATGGTGATAAAGCTCAAACAAAAGAATACTAAGCTAAATCACCTATATTTCTAATTATAATAAATATTAGCATAATCCTGTTAAAATTAAAAGCAAAAATCTTCTAACTAGGTTAAAAGACATAGAATAAATTTGTTATGTATTCTCTCTAAACTCATACACATAATCACAAGAGATTAACAGTAATAGATTGTAAAAACATAACATGTAAAATTAATTATAACAAAATCTGAGTGGCTATAATAAAATTGTATAAATGATATCAAGACAGGTAGTCTTAGAACTATAGAAGGATATGTTTAGTGGCAAAATAGTCAATTACTCATGAAGTCATAATAGGAATAAAATTAATTTGCCTTAATACAAAGTTTCAAAATACCTCATCAATACCTAAAGGAACTAAGGATAAGAATTCACAATTACAGATTAAATTTTAATGTGTATCATTATGGTTTATACTTAGATGCCCTCCCAAAGCTTCATGTGCTCAAAGGTGGGGATTTAGGTAGGTGATTGAGTCATGGGTATGTGGTACTCATCAATGGATTACTCTGCTGATGTTTTTATAGGTAAATGTGATATTGGAAGTGAAGCCTGGTAAGAGGAGGTGTGTCACTAGGGTCATTGTCTGGAAGGATATGTCTTCTTCCCATCTCCTTTAATCATTCTTTGCTTCCTACTGGCTTGCCACTAGCTATTTCTCTGCTGCAATGTCCCTCTGCCATGCCACCCTGCCTTAGAGTCAGCCAACCATTTACTGAAACCTCTACAAATTATGAGCTAAAATAAACCTCTCCTTTTTCAATTTGCAAGTGTCAGGTATTGTGTCTCAGATTTGAGAAAGTAACAAAGACAGATTTTGGTACCAGAAAATTAGGGATCATTGCTGTGAAGCTACCTCACTAAGTGTTTAGAAGACCTGAATGTCGACAGTAAAGCAGCTGGTAAACAATGGGATCAAGAGGTTTCAACTGAGAAGGACTCCCTTGGAAGTTGGGCTCTCTACCATGTGTGTTATGCTCTGGCCAAAATTTGTCTGAATTTGGCTCATATCCCGACAGTTTGCAGGAAACTGAGAATAAGGGCAGTGTAGTAATTACTCAGGCAGGGGAATTTTCAAGGTAGCCCAATATTGAGGCTGTGGCTTGGGTATTATTGGGGATTTTTAGCCAGGTCTGTGTTGAGAATCAAGAACGATTGTCACATGCAAACAATATCAACAGTTCTGAGTTAAGCCCTAAAGAAGTTATACAAAGATGGAGCAGAGGAGATCTTGCTTGCCAAAAAGATTAGCATTAGAAAGAAGCAAAATACTTGGAGCTGGACAAAATAAAAAATGCCTTGGGTAAATGTGAGGAATAAGCAAATGTCAACCCTTTACAGGCTCAAAAATGCAAAGGTAAGGTGGCATTGAGAAAAGGGACCCCATGTATTGAGCCACCAGGATTCAATTCAACAGGCTCAGCCACACAGCCAGTCAGAGGCCCCTGCAGTGATAATAGAAGGAAGCCTGGTTGGCAGCAGAGATTTGCTCCATAAACATGGTAATGATTTTGTGAGCATGCCAAATGCAAGAGTCCTGGGGTCAGGAAAGTGTCTAGATTGGTTTCTGAAAAAGCCATGGGAGACCAAACAGTGTATTCCTAAGAGTATAAAGATGTAAAAATGAAGCCAAAAGTGCAATTGGAAAAGGCAGGAATGTGGTCAGTCTAAGGAAAACTGCAAGGAGTGAGCAAAGCTGGACCAAATGAGAAAGCATGAGAGCTGCAACCATCAGCAGGGCCTTATGGATGGGACCATACAAACACTCTGAAGCTCACATCTTGCCAAAGATTTCACTGGGTGCTGGAAATGGAACTACATGATTTAATGTTTGCTCTTCTGGATTTGAATATTTCACTGATACTATTCCTTCCTACCCTCCTATCTAACCCTTTTGTGATGGGAACGTTTATCCTGTGCCACTGTATGTTTGAAGCATTTAATTTTCTTTTCATTTTTACAGGGGCTCACAGCTGAGTTTTCCAGCCTCAGAGGAGAACTTGGATGTGGATTTTTCAACAATGTTGAAACTATTATGATTTTGGCAAATCAGAGATAGACAGAATCTCTTTTTCATAAATGGATGTGCACAGGTCATTTGGACAGTAGGGACAGAATGTTAAAGTTTCTTTAGAGAAAGTTTTTTTTCCTGAAGATATATGTGCTTCTAAGTTGGGCTCTTGGCAGGTGATTGGCTGATGGATATGTGACATTCATTCAGTGGATTAGTACAGTGATGGGTGTGCAGTTTGGTGTAAATTTGAGACATGAATCTTGGTTGAAGGAGGTGGATCACTCGACATAACCTGGAAGGCATCTTGCTCCTCTCTCAACACTCTCTGCTTCCTACTGCCATGACATGGGCTGTTTCTCCTCTGCCAGGCCCGTCTGAGACGTCACCCTGTCTTGGAGCCAGATGACTGTGGACTGAAATCTCTATAAACTGAACCAAAATGATATTCTCTTCCTTTAATTTAATTTCTGGATTTCAGTTACTGTGTGTCAGTGATGATAAAATAACTAAGACCCTTATTTTAGTGTACTTAATAGAACTGCCAGGCAAAAAGTAGAACAAATGTTAGATATCTGACCAACTACCAATCGAATTGATATAATTGAATTGTGAAGAAAAAACCAAGAGCTACAGGATAAGGCTGCCTCCAAATGCATATGCAATATTCAATCTGATTAATATGGCAAACCTATTTACTTTCTAAAGAATAACTGCATCCATATGCATAGTAGGTTTATTCATAATAGAGAAATTACAACTAAAATGTCTACCAACTGGACAATCAACAGAAAGCCTGTAACAAATTAACATAGCATACTTAGGATTCAGTAGACAAAACACACGTATCAGAATGAGTTCAGAAAATATTACACTAAAAGAAAAAATAAAACAAAAAGAGTGTCAATTATATTATGACGTTTATAAGACTTTATAAAATGAATGAATTTAATATTTGAAGTAAAAGTAGAATAGTAGCTCTATCTGAGTAAAGTTTGACTCGAATAGCCATAGAAAAGCTAATGGAATGATGAGAGATTTCCCTTTATATTTTATTCTGTAAGTTTCTCAGGTCCAATCATTTCTGAAAACAGATTCAATAGTGCAATTTAGGTTTCTTTATTTTACTGGATGTGAATTTTTACCTCAATTAAAATGTGTATATAGGTGCTCACTTACGTAGAACTTTAGCTCATATTGAGTTTTAACCAATAAAAATATGAACTTTTTGAAGTAGATAATGCTGGCTAAGGATGTTTGTCAACATTATAACCGATCAAATATGTGTGTGTGTGTGTGTGTGTGTGTGTGTATATATATATAATGTAAATATCTTCATGGTATACATTGGCTTATACATGCAGATATTGGGATGAAGAATGACAAAAATTACAATGACAGTATGATATGTTTTAAATCATGTTTAAAATATTTTAAAATATTTTCAAATTTCATATGAATATCATTTAAAGTATTATAAAATCTTTAAGTACTAAAGAAAATTATCCAGCTTTTTACTCAAAGCAGGCAAAAAAAGGTTTCTTTTACTAATAAAATCTCTGCCTACTTGAAAGATAATATAATAGAAACATTCTACAAAAAATATTTTTGGAAATTCTTCATAATAGAACCATTCAATGTGTTTGAAATGAGATTTCTAAAATTAATTTTAAATTTTATTTTTGTTTTAGTTTTTGTTTTTTTTCCAATACTGGGAACTGAACTCACGACCTTGCCCTTGCCAGGCAGGCGCTGTGCCACTGAGCTAAATCCCCAGCTCCTAATTTTAAATTTTAAATTGCCAGATTTTAGAATCCTGAGAAATAATAATTACAGCTCCAGAGGTAAAGAGCACTATTATATTCATTTGTTTACTTTCACTTAGTTTCCTATATTCCTACTCACTTGAGCAATATCATTAAATTCTGAAGTTGATTATATGGGTTGCTTTGTAATTTGGGAAAAGGAGTACTTCAGACAGCTAAATATAAGTTCTTATGTGGCTTTAAGTGAAATACTTACACCTATCATCCCTGTTGTAAAATATGTCACATTAAAATATTCACTTCCTTAAATATGCTCTGAAATATTAAAAATTATTTTTATGGCACAAAATCTTAGATATTATCTTTAAAGGAGTATTGATTATTGTGGCCTCCCCACTCACAAGATTTGTTAAAACAAATTTTCAATAAAAAGAACAATTTTTCTAACACAGCATGTAATCTGAGGAAAAAAATATACTGAAAGTTTCATATCCGATTAACAAAAACATATATTATGATTTATGTTTGTAAAAATATATACTAGTAATTGTAATATAAAACACAAATGATTTAATGATTAATGAAAATTTTATCATGTATAATTTACATATTATTGAAGTACTAATACATAAAACATAATCAATAAAGTTTATATAGCATTGAGTTGTCTGAATTATGACACATATTCAATATATTACATAAAATATTTTATACAAATATATGATCCATAGAATTTTTATCTCACAATGTTAATTCTCTGGAAATTTGTTATCATTCTATTCATACTCTCACATTACAAACGATAACCCTTCACTTTGTTTGCACAGAAGTAGCTTGCATTAAGTTAGTGAATGTCCAAGTGAAAGGATAGGATTAGTCAGCATCAGTTACTTGCTTCAAGCACAGGAGACACATAAGTCATTCTGTCCCTGATACTAATCAAAAAGCTCTGAGGGAGGAGCACACAAAATGTTGTGCCTAGGTAGCCAACTCCTTGATACAGGCCAGTACTGTGCTCTGATATTCCTCCTAATTATCTCTTCCAACATGAATACAAATCCATGAAGTTTCGACACATATTTAAGTTTCTTCTTCCACTATCTCTTGCCTTCATTATTTTAAATACATGTCCTCCTAATTCTCAGGTAGCAAACACAGAGTCAGGAGGAAGATTAGCCTTTTAACTGTGAAGTAGGCTTGGTGTATAATGTCACTTAATGTCCAGAAATAATTACATTCTCCCCTTTCCTTTCTGGGCCGTCAGCCTGCTCCACCTCAGATATGCTGCTCCCACCCGACCCCTGCCTGAGTCACTGAACATCTGTCACACAATTCTTCCGCTTCCTGTGTCTGATCACAAGTTCAAAAAGCGCATGAAGCATAAATTCTCAGATATTACACCTGTGGACTGTTTACCATGAATAAGTACAAAGGCTAGAATTATTTATATTAAAACTATCAAAATAGACTAGACAGAAGTAGCTAAGAAACTAAGATATGAGAATATCTTACATTCCGTTTTCATCTATTCTAAAATGAACAAAGGAAAAATATTATTTTAGGGGAACACAGCAGGGAAAGAATTTCCATGTCAAAGACTAGACCTAATTATCTTTGCAATGCTCACAAACAGAGTCAGGTGTGGTAGTGCTTGCCTGGAATCCCAGCACTCTGGGAGGCTGAGGAGTAATGCAAGTTTGAGCCCAGCCTGGCAAGTTAGAGATTTAGTGAGATCCTGTCTAAAAATAAAATAAATAAATGAAATAATGTAAAAGGGTTCAGGGTTTAATCACCAGCACACACACACACACACACACACACACACACACACACACACACAGTATCACCAACTGTGGATTGCAACAATGTTATTTTTCGCTAGTACACATTTCTAGCACATGATAAATACATCCATTGTGGGTAATTGGCAATTGGTATACGTATGTGACTCATTTTAATTCTTTCTATGGCTGTCACTCCCCCATTCTCCATCTCTTCATTCCTTTCTCATTTGCAAAAGATATATCTGTCTGTCTCCTATCACCAATCTTTCATTTTTACTTTTTAATTTCTTTATGCTTTGGGGTTGTCCATATAAAGAAATCCATACTATGTTATGCTTATGTCTCTGATTTACTTCACTAAACACCATGGATCCAAGGGGCAACCGTTATCCTACAAGTGACTCAAATTTGTCTTTTATAGCTGAATAAAGCTTCGTTGTGCATAAATCCCACATTTTCTTTATTCATTCATCTGTTCAGGGACACAGAATGGTGTCTCGGTTCACAAACTTACTTTCTTACATGATTCTGGTGAAAATGGCTGAGGCTGGGTTTGTCACCTGATGTAGAGTTCATGAATGGAAGCAAATTTTGCTAAATGCTTCTATTTTTCAGCTGAATTTTAACAACATGAGTATTTGTGAACCAAGGTATTACTGATGAGTCAAGATTTAAACATTATAAATTGTGCTGTTATAAACATGGGTATGCATGTATCAGTATAATATAATGTCTTTTAACCTCTTGGGGAAGATAGGTAGAAGGCTAATAACTAGGTGGCATGGAATTTCTCACTTCAGTTCTTTTAAAAAATTCTCCATACTGATTTGCACTCTGGTTGTACCAGTTTACATTCCCCATAACAGTGTAAGAGGGTTCCTCTTTCCCTTTTACAGTATCACAAGCATTTGTTACTCTTTGATTTCTTGATGACAGCCATTCATTCATCAGTAAGATGGAATCTCAGAGTTGTTTAATTTGCATTTTTCTAGTGACCAATGGCATTGAAAATTTTCATATATTTATTGAACATTTTCACTGCATTTCTAGAATGTGTCTATACATTTTGGTTGCCTATTTTAAAATTGGGTCTTTTGTTATTGGAGGTGGTGGCACACGCCCGTAATCCCAGCACTTGGAAGGCTGAATCAAGAGGATCACCACAAGTTCGAGGCCATTCTGGGCTACATAGTGAATTCAAACGTAGCCTAAACTACATAACAAGACTGTGCCTCGAAAGAAAGAAAGA
>NW_004955428.1:11139096-11150050 GCF_000276665.1 Chinchilla lanigera
TATTAGTGATCAGGCCAAAGTATAGTTGACGAAATTTTCCCACTTTGTAGTTTGTCTCTTCACTCTTCTGTTTCCTTTATTTCTCAGGTTTTTAATTGGATTAAATCCCATTTGTGGATTCCTGATGTCTTTTCTTGTACAAGCGAGGTTTTGCTCAGGATGTGCTTGCCTACACCAATAACTTCAAAAAATTTACTTCTTTTATTTTCCAGCAGCTTAAGGTTTTTTTTTAATTTTAATATTTAGATCTTTGAGCATTTTAATGTTAGTTTAGTATATGATGACTAATCTGGTCTACACTTAATCTTCTGCATGTGGATGGGCATTTTTTTCAAGTAACATTAACTAAAGAGGTTACAGTGTATGGTTTTGGCTCCTTTGCTAAAGATCAGGTATTTCAATTTGTTTGTGTGTCCTCTCTTCTGCTGCATTGATCCACATGTGTGTTCTTGTGCTAGAACCATGCTGTTTCTCACTGCAGCTTTGTAATATAACCTGAAGTCCAGGATTGTGATAGCTCCTGCTGCACCTTTCTTACCAAGAGTTACTACTTTTGCTATTCTAGATCTCCTGTGAGGACTGCTGGCATTTTGATTAAGGTTGCATTAAATCAACACATCAGTTTTGGAAGTCTGGCTATTATGACAAAATTGGTTTTACCTATCAAGGAATGGGGCTGTGTTTCCATTTTCTAATGTCTGTTTCAGCCTTCTTTTTCAGAGTACTATAGTTTTCACTCTACAGGTCCTTTACTTCTTGGGTACGTAAATTTGAAAGTATTTAAATTCTCATTGAGAAACCACTTTGAACATATCAGTATGTAATACAACAAGCATTGTTAATTCCCTACCACTTTGTTTGTAACTCCGTACTGTCTGTACTGTTCCTTTGATATTGTGTAAAATGTTGTCTGTCTGTTAATATTTTCCTCCTTTTATTTTTAAAATAAAAATAAAAAATAAAATAAATTCTCATGATGCTATTAAGAATGATATTATTTACCTATTTTTTATCCGTGGGTTCATTATTGGAATACAGATAAGTTACTGAATTTTGTGTTTTGATTTTGTAACCTGCTACAGTGCTGAATTTGGTTATTATTCTAGGAGAATCTTAGTGAAGATTTTTGGGGGTCTTCTATATAAAGAATTAGGCATCTGTAAATAGTGATAATTTGAGTTCTTTCTTTTGTATACATATCTCTCTAAATTTTGTTTTGGACTAATTGCCCTGGTTATTGTTTCATGTAGTATATGGAACAGGAGTGGTGCTAGGGGATACCTTTGTCTTACTCTTCCTTGAGAGATAAATCTTTTATATTTTCCCCGCTTAGCATGATGTTGGCCATTATTTTGTTGTAAATATTTCTATAATTTATTCAGGGTTTTTACTGTGAATGGATGTTGTATTTTGTCTAAAAGCTTTTCCTGCATCTGTTTACTTTTCTCATACTTGAGGCAAAATACTAGACATGCAAAGTAAAAATGGAAAGTACTATGGAGGTTAATAATAGAGGTTTCTGTCCTTAGGTAGTTCTAAAGAATGGTGCCAGGGCAGAGAGACATTAGAGTAGAAAGCCCAAGACAAGCATGCAGGAGAGAGCAAAGCTCCAATCAGTAGCAGCAAACTTCTGTTCCCTCTCACCCTTACCTCAGTCTAAGCTATAAGCATATTGATTGGTGCCACCTACAACCAGGGTGGAGTTTCCTTTCTGCTAAACTCATTTAGTTATCATGCAACCATAATTTCTGTAGAACATACTCTACATCCAGCATCTAGGGCAATCTGTAGCAAGATGTGAATTTTAAATGGCGTGAGTGGTTCCTACTGGTGCTGCTGGTGGATGTAGCACTCATGGCTTCTCTTTTTTGTGCCAGAAATTGTACTCAGGACCTGCACTTGCCAGGCAGGTGCTTGTGCCACTGAGCTGTATCCCTGGCCCTCATGGCTTCTCTCTTAACCTGAATTTGCACATTCTTTGTGGCTTTCCTCAGATGATCCACATTCCTGACTTCTCCAACCTTCTGGGGCCTCCAGTGCACCTTTAACTTCACACTCACCACTTCATACATTGCCCTCTCAGGAATTCACTGCCTGGCCTCAGAGGCCTTTTCATGAAATCTGGGTGAAAGCCTTTCACAATGAACAAATCTCACATTCGGTTGGGTCCTTCTTTCCCACTGTGGGCCAGCGACCTTCCTAAAGCCAGGAATTCTGTTACCCCTTGAACACAGGTCCTGGTCACAAGCTGTGGTGTGATGGGACCCACCACAGACCTCTATGGATCAATAACTCAAGACCCTAAGAATATGTGTTCAGTAAATTACTTAATACATTTTATTTTATTTTTTTTTTTGGTTTTTCTCCGGTACCGGGAACCGAACTCACGACCTTGCGCTTGCCAGGCAGGCGCTTTTGCCACTGAGCTAAATCCCCAGCCCCATTTAATACATTTTCTACTAAATAAATTATTTAAAATTCAGGAAAAGGGCCCAGGATATAGCTGAGCTGGGGATATAGCTCAGTGGCACAGAGCCTTGCTTGGCAAGGACAAGGTCCTAAGTTCGATTCCTGGTACCAAAAAAACAAAAAAACCAACTAGACACTTGAAACAAATCAAGAATGGAATAAGACAGCAAAGCCACAATAAAATCAATCCTGATCCCTGCACTCTGGAAAAGTTTGTTAGTTTAAAAAAAAAAAAAAAAAAAAAACTAAATAAAATAGAATTTAGGAAAAGATTTTAAGTACTTCTGTAAAACTGAATATTTTTCATGCTGTATCTACCGTTATCAAAATTTTGCACCGTCTATATACACACATGTAGAGTATGATGACTCACACAAGAAAAAACAACCTGAAAAAGAAACATTAAATACATTTTTGAAACAAAGAAGACATTAATGGACTATGGAAAATGAATTTTTAAATGATCCATGATTTAATCTCAGGAACAAGATAATGTAAGATTGTCAACAAAGATTGTAAATTGTCAACAAAGATTTGTAAACCTCTGATTCTGAATTAGCTCTTATGTTTTCAGAAGAAATCACTGTCAAATTATGACTCTTTGGAACTGGGTGGGGTGTATTTCTATGTGTGTGCATGTGCACATACAGGTATGGATATGGTGTTAAGTTCTCCCTTTGATTCCGACAATCAGCTGGTTTAATAACTCAGTAATGAAGTCTCCAAATAAAGAAGTGATGTAAGGACAGTTGCTAAGCACTGAACCTACAGTTTCAATAAAATTTAATTTTGGCACAAAGACCTGATGCTACCTGTGTCAATATGATTTAATTGTTTTACAAAATTAATCCTTATGAAATAGGACTAAAAATCCAAACAACCTTTAAATAATTTCCATACGTGGTTCAAAAATGTTTCCACTGTGCCTAGTTCCTAATATCACCTAACAAAGTAGCAAAAACTGGGGGACTTCAGCCAAAAGAAGTTTATTCTCTCAAAGTTTGGCAGAAGTCTGCAATGAAGGCGTCAGCAGAGACACAGTTTCTTGGAGAACTCGCGGAGGACCCTGTCCTTCCTCATCTTAGCCTCTGGAGTGTGCCGTTAATCCTCCTTGTTCTTTGGGCTCTGGAAACACACTCCAGGTGCAATTTCCGTCATTACTTAGTGAGGTAGGCACTATATTTGATCTGAGTGTTGATTCCTTTTTGTTACATTGAAAATGTTGAATTTATTTTATCTTTGGAAAATAAGGAAGACTTTCTGTGAGTCCTTTGATTATTCAAGAACATTCAGAGAGTATTAATTTTAGGAGAAATCTGCTGTTATTAAAATGACCTACTACTATTTTTCTGTCTCTAGCATTCTAAAAGCGAAAGGTACAGTGAAGGCCTAATCCAAGTAACTCGTAGCTGCCTTCATAACTTCAGAAGATCATTCTAATTACATACACATGTACATAATAGTGTACATGTCATATCATACATAGTTCATTGGCAAAACCTAAAATATGTCTAAATATGTATATATAAAAATACACACAAGCACATGCAATGATTTTCTCTTAAACTAAAATCTATTTTTATATTCTCCATTTATAAGTTCTGTATTTTATAGTGATTAAAATCTCATTATATGTTTGGAAAATCTTCATGGTACTGTCTAAAACCGTTATTTTCCAGTGTTGTAACTAACTTGTTATACAGCTAACTGCATCCAGCGCTCTTATTTATTGATGTCGTATCTACCTTCCAATTTCTTAATTTTCAGTTGTGCTCCTCATTGTTTTCATAATGGAGTAGTGCCTAACTATGATATTCGTGTTCACCTCCTTCAGATTTTATTACTTCTTATACCAAATGGTGATTTCAATTTTTTAAACATATTAATATTGCCATTTTGACTAAGTAAATATGTTCTCAAATTTCACTTGATATAATTTTGGTAATAAATACACTTCAAAAAAGTACTTTCTTAAATTTATTTACCAATATATGTTAAGATAAGCAAGATTACAAAGCAAAACATATGCATAAATAAGAGTGAAAGTGATAAAAACAAAGTATCTCTTAGGGACTGATATAGAGAGTTTTATGCACTGCTGATGGAAATGCAAAACATTGCAATTGTTATTTATTGCATGGAAAGCATTGCAGCCATGGCTATTAAAACTATACATACACTGCAATCCAGAAATCTGCAGCTTGAAGATTTTCCTATCTTACCTGTATAACTAAGGTTATCAGTAATATGCGATTTTAAAATTTCATATTATTTAAATTTAAAAAGCCTAAAGAATAGCAAAATATCTATTAACAAGAACTGTCTTGAGAAAAAAGTATGAGCTTAATGTTTTCTATGTTAATTATAGTTGAAATATTTATGGAAGACATGAAAGGAAGAGTGTGACAAATTAAGTAACGTATAACCTTACTTTAAACAATGAACGCTCGGAAAATCATTTTTTTGTTTTTATATTATTAACATTTATGCTACTAGAAGTAAGGTTGTGGTTGTACCACAAAAAGGAATTACTGATAATAAGAGAGACTGAACTTGTACTCTTCTCGAAGCATGCAGAAATTATGAAAATTACATAATTGTGTTAAGTATAGACAGTTTTAGTGCACATATTATGTACAAATCAAAATATTACACAGTATAAAAAGGACTGATAACATTTTCTTATTTTATTTTAAAGAGAAAACAAAAATAAGTTAACAAAAGCAAAGACATGAACAAAGCAACACAAAAACAGTAAAAATGATACAGAATTTCAAGCCAGGTGATAGGAAGTCAACAATGGTGGTTGTATTACATATTGCTATCTTCAAAGTGGTTACTCAGATAACCAGATATAGGCACATAAGAATGATCAAACAATTAAACATTAACAGTTCCTTTCAATAAACCAAGAAAAATTATTACAAATATTTTAGTTATCTAGTGTATATATATATATTTTTTTCCTTCCTTCTTTCTTTTCTCATTTGCACCATCCCACTTTTTCCTTCGTTTTGAGCAATTTCTTCCCTTTCACAACAACTATTGTACCTCAGGTTTTATTTCCTCTTTCAGGTTCTTACTAGGGAGACAATATGATGAATTGGTCAAAAATTTTAGCCAACATTTTCTATGTCATAGTTGATAACAATCTTTACTGGCTACATAAGATTTCAGTGGCAGTGGTATCTTCTCTTTTTTGTTCTTTTTTCTCTGCTCCATACTCCTTTCAATATCATGTAATGTAAGAATATCATTTACAATTATTTATATTGTAATAGCAATATGTTATTAACTAAAGAAAATTTAAAATGTATAGTACAATACTGTCAATATCTGCAATTTAGCCACAATGTTGTATGACCAATTTCTAGAAATTAATCATCTTCTTACTGTACAAGATGTGCAGGGTAAAATTTGTCCCACAAGACACAGTTAAATAACATCTTCTGTATTATTCTTTAACTTGTGGATCGTCCTTAAAACCTTCCCAAAAATTACATTTTAATTTCCTTTGTTTGTTATAGATTTCCATTATCTTTAAATACTATTAACCATTTTATGGCATATAATGGTTATTTTAAAGTGATTCTTTGGGTATTTTATATGTTTCATTTTGTTTTGAGACAGGGTCTCGCTATAAAATTCAGTCTGGACTCAAACTGGTAGTCATCCTCCTGCCTCAGCCTCCCAAATGTTGGGATTTCTGGTGTGCACCTCTACACCCAGCCTAAACTGATTCTCTGAAATTAAAACAGTTTATAGTAAAAATAGCATACTAAAATAAAAATAATAAAAATGTAATCATACAATTGGAAAATTAAAAGAAACAATTATAACTGATGGTATTTTAAGGTAAGAGTCCACCTTCCAATGAAACTGAGCAGAGTTGAGAACTAATGAGTACTAATGGAAATGTCTGTTTCTGAGGCAGAGTTCACATTGCTACACCATATTTGTCACCCCTGTCTATTGTGGACTTATTTAAAACCATGATGGGAGGCCACAGAAAACCGATATTTTTCCTGTCGCAACTGACAGACTGTATATATAGCGTCTTTTATGTTTTGTGGGAACGTGGTGTCTGTGTATAAGGATGGAGAACAAAACACAGAAGAAATACTCATAGTAATTACAGTCCATTTATGTGCAATTGGTCAAATGGTTGAGTTAACATGTACGCTACCTTTTTCCACTGCTCCTTCTGTATTTCCTTTGCCTTCAGTGAGTGCTTTACTTAGTCAGGGTTCATTCGGTTGGGTGATCATAGCCTTCATTCTTGAAGAGTTTGGCCATTAATAGTCTTGATTTGATTGAGTTTTCATATTTTTCCATTGGCTTAATCACTAGACACAATTCTAAAATACACAATAAGGGATCACCTATAATCCTATATATACACATATTATTGATTGTTGACTTGGAGGTCTGCATGTTTTAAGGTAAGCCTGTGGCAGCCTGAACTCTCAGTTGAAACGAATAACTATTGCTTCCTAATAAAACATTTCTTCTATTCTAGAGCTTCTGCCTGCATTTCTTTCCCCAAATGTCTTTGTCACCAATTTTCCAATAATGTTCCTCCAAAATTTCTAACCATTGACAATATTATGGGCCATAAACCATGAACCAATTAGTACATCTACATAAATTGCACACTTCCTCATTTCTTCTCATGAGCAAATGGAACAAACACGTGCACTACTCACAGTTCTGCCCACTAGGAGGATTTCATTCATGAACATACCAAATCAACTGGATTGCTCCAGCTGTCCAATCTCTGCAGAAACCTGAAGGTCATACATAAAAATCTTTCAATTGGGTCTGCCTCTTTCTTATTCTTTCAGCTGGTTTTACAGAACCTCCCTTAGGGTCACAATTATAGATCAAGAGAGTAAAGGAAGGATAGCACAGGTGGGGACTGTGGATATTTGGTCCTTTTTACATAATCTGCTAGTATCTTCAGGAGGATAATGTGATGTTTGCTTATACCTGATAATATGATATCACTATGCATGCCCATATTTATGGCATGGCAGGTGAGATCACACACAGTTTCTGAGAGACAAATCAAGCCCCATGGTAATTTGGAAATCCATGTTCAAGAGTTATTGTGGAGGAAGGAAGAGTTAATGGGGGTGGGTGTGTGGCCCAAGTCCAGGTAGCACTTTTCCTCAAAAGGAAAGTAGTTTTCTGCTAATAATGTAAAGTCATTCTAAAAGAATAATAAAGTCTGTCCTCTGATGAGGGGTCACAAAAGGCCCCAGATAGCAACTCAACATTCGGTACAGTTTCTATCACACTTCAAGCTCTCCTGGGTTAAATGCATCACATGGCCCAGGAGGCACAGCATCTCCCATGGAGAATGAAACATGTCACAGAGCCCTTTCTTTTTCTTGGTCCATTCAAAATTACTAGCATTTGAGGTATCTTAAAGAAAGGAGTAAGGCCTCGGGATTTAGCTTAGCGGCACAGCACCTGCCTGGCAAGTGCAAGGTTGTGAGTTTGATTCCCGGTACCACAAAACAAAACAAAGCAAAACAAAAAAATTTAAAGAAAAAAATAAATAAATAAAAATAAATTACTTTCACATTCATTTTTACTGTGTTACATTTGTAAAATGTGATGTTAATGTGATCATTTTAATTGAAGTTATTTCGATTTTTGTCTATCACTTAAGATATTCAGATGTTCTTTGAGAACAAATAACAGCAATAATAATAATAATAATAATAAGCATTTTATTCATAGTACGTGAAATTCTATATTAGTCTGCAACTACTTTTCCTCTTTTTCTGAGGCTAGGACATCATTAATCCTGTGTGTCTCAAAATTTATTTATTTATTAGTTAACCTATATGTTGTATATCCAATTGTTGCTTACTTTTTATTGACCTATTTATAATAGATTGATAGTCCTGTCCTATTAGTCCTCAAAAATTACCATTAATGTCACCCAACATTATAATGATTTTTCCATGGCATCATCTATTCCACTGAAATACTTTCATAAACTGAGTTTTTGTCTTTTTCTTTTCTGCATTTCCTAATAGCAGTTGTTAAGTGATCCTTAGTGCTTTATGTCACTACCATACCCATGATTGTCTGAGATCATTTAATATTTCTACCTTTAATTCATTCATGAAATTGACCTTGTACTTTACACTCTTTATATGAAGTTCTTGTTTATCACTTACTTTGTGTTTTCTAACAGTTACAATAGTCTTCATAGCCTTAGTTATATGCATAGATGCATATGAAGTCAATGATCTTCACTGTTCACTGTGTTCTCTTTCCTTCAGTATTTTGTAGTCTTCATTGGGATTTATTTTTTATCCATTTAAAACAACCTCTCGTATAATTTTCAGTTGTGTTATATGTAAGTGTTATGAACTCTTAAGTATTTCTAGTGTTTTTGTTTGTGCTTTTGCTTTTTGAGGGATAAATAATACTTTGGTTGTGTGGTTCTAAACATTAGAACACATGATCACTCTGCTTTCATAATATCCTGAATCTTTGTATATGTTAAAAATATGGAATGCTGTAAATTGCACTGTATTTTTATATGGACTTTGTACAGTTGTTATAAAAATTTACTAGAAATTATAGGATGAACTTTAATTTTAGTGTACTGCTTATTTGGAAAATAAAAACAACTGGTAAAATATATGTAATATAAAAAACATTTGAATGCTAAGATCTGCAGTATGAAGGGAAAATTGTTTAAAAATTTACAGCTATGATGATTATTCCTGTTTAGTTTATTTTCATTTGTTGAATATAATTTCTAACTTCAATTACTACACTGGTATCTTTTAGTAAGTCATGGAAAAATTTTTTCAGTGAAAATTCAATCTCAGTATTTTCCATTACTAGCCCTGTTTTAAATTAAAGATATATGAATATGATTTAGAAATAGAGTATTAAGCTTATACTCACTAAGTAAAGAACAAATTGCTTTTTATTCATGTGGCATTTTTCTGAAATACATAATAAATTCAATAAATATCCATGCCTGAGCTAGAGGAAATAAGCATCATAAAATCATATATCTCAAACATATAATTCAAACATTACTTCAAAATAAAAATGTTTGTAGTTTCCAAATTTTTTAAAAAAGTAAAAGTCATTTTTAAATTTTTCTCATATTAATATATTTAAACAGTTTTTAAACTTATATTTTATATATGATACATGACATCTCTAATGCTAGTGAATAATGTAGTGACACTAAGATTTTTATTAAGGTTCAATGACTCAAATCTGTAATCCCAGCATTCCGGGAAGCTGAGGCAGGAGAACCACAATTTCAATCTCAGCCTGGGCAACTTCAAAACTCTGGCTCAAACTAAAAACTAAAATAATGGATGAAGATGTACCTCAATGTGAAACTCCTGAGTTTAATGCCTAGTACTTGCATAAAATATTTCTTAGCTATTTTCACCAAATACTTTCTTTAAAGTGAGAATCTATTGTTCTATTTCATATTTTAAGAATAATTAATTATAATAGCTCCAATTCTGTTGATTAAATCCATGATTCATTTGAGTAGAACAGACCAAAGACATTAGAAATAATTCTTTCTTTTATGTTACCTGTAAGTCAACATGTTAAATTTGAAAACCTAAAAATACAACTTTTTAAATCTGTCCTTTAACAGAAAAAGTGGGAAAGATTTTCACTAGAAATTATCTTGATAATTGTCACAGGAGTCTGTGACAAATAATACAGTGCGATCTATTGGCTAACAGTGTTTCCAAGTGGCACTCAGGATGCATTTCTATTTTAATCAAATAATAATATACCAAATGGATTTCTAATATTTAATTAATTATTAAATACTTGCACCTACATACAAAACCAGTCTCATTCGGTACTGTTTGGTAACCCCAAGATATCACTGAGTTATCTTCATAGTAAGAGTTGTTTGTTCACATACACTGTTTAAGTATCAGAAAGACAAACTTGATATATTTGTCTATTTTGATAACTTTCAAGGCTACATATATAGAATAGTATCAAATCTACATCAGTAAAGTTGTAATCTGAAAAACACAAAAATTATTATCAGGGTTAAAAGGACCTATGAAATTTGTAGGGAAAGTTCATGCAGTAATGCAGTTTGTAAATATGTATTTTTCTCGTAAGAAAAAATAAAAGAGACACTGTGGTGGATTGACAACTGGTGAATTTATAATCCCCGGGTGAATGGAGTAAGTGCGGTGCTGGGTTTAGGAGGCCCACCTGAGGATTCTACTGGCAGTGTAAGATTTAGAACTGGAGAAGAGGACTAAAGGCTGTGGGAAACTGAGGAAGGCTGTTGGGAGCTGGCAGAAGCTTTAAGGAGCTGTTGGTTCTTTTGGAAGAGATTTTCGTGCTGGCTTTCCTGATGAACTTGGCTATTTTTATCCTCTGAGGAGCTCAGGACTTGTTGGCACCAGGAACAGTTTTGGTTCATTTTGGGGGAGCTCTGATTCTTACTTTGAGC
>NW_004955428.1:11150210-11156141 GCF_000276665.1 Chinchilla lanigera
CCAGGCAGGCACTTTTGCCGCTGAGCTAAATCCCCAGCCCCTAACTCGACTTTCTTGATCATGGGAGTAGCTCAGGACCTCACTGTTGCTGCAGATGGCTGTGGTATCTTTCCGGGGAGCTCTGGATCTTATTTTGAGTGTTGCTTCCTGGCTCCAGTAAAGATCCTTCATCCTGCTAGCACAGATCCTTCACTCCAGTGGCACAGACTTTCTAGATTCCACCACTGACTTTTGGCCCTTCCAGCACAGATCCATGAAACAGGCCTGCATGTGATATTGTTATGGGCTCTAGGCCTCCAGGCGGACTCATGGAGCAGGGGCATTGTGATGAGCCCTAGGTCTTGAGCTGGACTCATGCAGGACATTATCATGAGATCCAGGCCCTGAGGTGGTCAAGATTCTTTGGGCTTTAGTGTGTGGGCAGATTTCCTGCACTCTCTTGTATATGATTTCTTTGGTTGACTATAACATATAATCTTATAAAATATGTGTCCTGTATTATATTGTTCACCTTGAAATGAGCCCCAAACTGCAACAGATGTGAAAGAGGGGAAAGAGCCTAAGACAGAGGAAATATTTCAACAAGGGAAAAAGAGAGAAATATAAATTCTTAAATTTAGATTTAGACTATACATGAGAATGTTACCTATCTTGCTAAGTCCAGTGTGGATGGAAAATAAAGTATTCTATTTTACAATTGTAATAGTTGCTGATAATGATAACAGTTCTAGGAGTTTAGTCTTTGATCAAGTCTGAGCTCAATTTTTCTTTTTCTCATGATATTTATACTGTTTTTTTTTTGAAATTTTGAGGTTAGAAATGTGTCTCAAGAAAAACTACTGATAAAAAAGAATTCTGACTCTATTTAATTGTCTACTTCTGTGCACACTTTGGAGTGTTGCTTTAAAGAATTTAATTAACTGCTAAAAAGCAGACTTGAAATTATTGACAGAAATTATAGGAATGGTACTTTACAATGGTAGTCTTTTAATCTAGATTCTTTATTTTGAGAAGTGGAAAGTACTGCTGTCATCACATGTGAGTGCTAGAGTTGAGGAGAGGGTTGGAGTTGAGGAGAGAGAAATTAGGTAAGTGGATTTGGAATGTGTATTACTTGAACAGCTAAAATATTTTATTTTTACTGCACAATTACAATTTTATGAAGCAGTTAAATGTAAAAATGCACAGGTGTAAAGGAATTCTTTCTGACTATTTCTGAATGGATTAGGATTCAGAATAAAATAAATCATAGACTTCCAAATAGGCACTTCATTAATTTCTCTTATTGCTTGCTCTTTATAATTTGAATGTGGGTTAAATATCACTAGCTAAGTATATATTCATAAACCCACATTGAATTAGAACGAATAGCTCTGGGGACTTAGAATCACATTTATAAAGAATACTTCCACTTTATCTAGTGTTAACAACTATATCATACACATACTAAGTCTATATTGGCTTTTAGTCTGGGTCACCATCAGCTAGCTGTCTGGAGAACTTGGACCACCGTGCACATTGTGAGTCATGCCTGAGCTCAAGGCATCATTACCTAACTGCCGGGGGAACTTGGACTGGCACCCAGAGCCCCGTAATTATTTCAGGACATACATTAGTCTGGGTCAATATTACCCAGCTACCAGGGGAACACAGACGGGCACCCCATGCCCTGTGATTATTGCAGGGTGAGCATTACTCTGGGTCATCATCAGCTAGCAGCCCAGGGAACTTGGACCGACACCCCACACTCTGGGAACATAATGAGTTGCACCTGAGTTCAGGGTACCATTACCCAGCCACTAGGGGAACTCGGACTGGTGCCCTGTTCTCCACAGTCACTGGGGAAAATGTCTGAAGCTCCAGAAGCCCCAGGAGCCCTTAGTCATCTGCCTGGGGAACTCAGACAGATGTTCCAAGTCCCACTGACATTGTAAGTTGTGCCCAAGGCCCTGAAGAGACAGGTATGACCCATCAGCTGCTTGAGCATTGCACATTCCACCAACATTGTAGGTTAGCCTGAGGCCAGGCATCTTCAGTTAACCACCTGGGGACTCTGGTCCCAAAGGCCAGCACTCAGTTTCCACAAAGGCACTCATCTGAGCTGGCATTCCAGAAACTGCCTGGGGATCTTGGACCCAGTGGGACACCTCCTGCTGCCATGATGGGGCAAGCCTGACAACCTTGCAACCTAGGGGCCCTAGAGACCTTCCAGTGAGCTGCTGAGGGAGGGTGAGGCCCAGCACTTCACTTCCAAAATCCACAATAAGATGAAGGACCAAAATGCAATCTAAAAACTCTACCACAACCAGAACAACTATAGGAGACATCAACACAGGAGCACTTGGAAGTCACACACCTGAAACCTCTGAAATGATTGCAACTGAAGTAAAGAAAAAATGCCATAAGTCCATAAAAGAAATCAAATCAGAAATAATCTTTCAGATAAAAAATGAAATGACAATAATAATGAAAGAATTGCTCAGCACATCTAAAGAGGAGATATATGAAAAAAAAAAAGATGAGCATAGACAAACAACAGAAAAATTATGTGAACAATAAAGGAAAGAACTAGGATGCAGGAAACAGATACATACAGATATCCAGGAAATCAAAACCTCCTCAAAAGCTGGCAAAATTACTTGAATGAAGCTGAAGATAGACTTTTAGACCTGGAAGAGAGCATTACAGTTAACAATCATGAAAGATGTCTTAAAAATTACAAGGAACTAGGAAATAACAATTCAACAGCTACAAGACAATAGAAAGAGAAACAATGTAAGAGCGATGGGCATCAACAAAACAGCAGCAGTCAGCTCAAATTACATAAGACTATTTACAAGAGTAAAAGCAGAAAATTTCCCAAGGATGGAAAAAGAATCTACACACAGTAAGCAAGGCATGCAGAACCCCAACAAGCCATAACCAAAATAAAACTACACCCAGACATATAATCAAGATCCCAGAAATCCAGCAAAAGGATAGAATATTAAAAGCTGTGAGACAAAAAAAAGACAGATCACCTATAAAGAAAAACTCATCAGAATCATGGAAGATTTCTCAACACAAACCATCAAATCAAGAAAAGTTTGGAGTGAAGTATTCCAAGTCCTAAAACAAAACAACTTCCAACCTAGACTGTTGTATCCTGCAAAACTATCCTTCAAATTTAATGAAGAAATAAAATACTTCCACAACAAAGAACAATTGAAGAACTTCATGAGCACCAAACCAATGCTACAAAGAGTACTAAAAGATATTCTAGGAAGAGATAAAGATGACCGCAATTTCAAGGGAAAACAATAGAATGGAATCACCTAGCAGAGAAATCAGTTAAACAGATAGTAAATGTAAGAAAGCAACAGTAAGTAAATAACATGACAAAGACAAGCCAACACATAACAGTTATAACCATTAATGTAAATGGCATCGATTCACTAATCAAATGAAGCATACTAGCAGAGTGAATCAAGAAACAAAGTTTCAGCAATAAGCTGTATGCAAAAAACACATTTAACTCAAAATGAAATTCATAAACTGAAAGTCAAAGGTTGGAATACAATTTTCCATGTGACAGGAACCCAGAAAAAAGCAGGGGTAACTATTCCGATTGCAGACACTTTGAACTTCACACCAAGAACTATCAAAAGATGAAGAAGGTCACTATACACTTGTTAAGGAAAAACTTCAAGAGGAATAGATAATAATCATAAATATGTACACACCAAATATAGGGGCACCCAACTATATAAGAAAAACCTTACTAGACATAAAAGATCAAGTAACTAATAATACTACTGTAATGGGGGATTTTAACACTCAATTGATACAAAGAGATAGGTCAACTGGACAAAAAAATCAGTAAAGAAGTGACAGAGCTGGACAAAACTTGTGCACAAATGGACTTAGTAGATGTTTACAGAGTGTTCCACCCCACAACATCAGAATATACATTCTTCTCAGCAGCACATGGGACATTCTCAAAATAGACTGCATACTAGCCCATAGAAAATGCTTAACTAAATGCAAAGGAATGAAATAATCCCATGCATACTATCTGATCATAGTACAATGAAACTGGAAATTAATGAGAAAAGGAACCAGAGAAACTCCATAAACACATGGATGTTAAATAGCAGCCTCCTGAACAACTAATGAGTCACAGATGAAATTAAATAAGAAATTAAACAGTATCTACACCGAAATGAAAATGTAAACACACCTTACAGAAATCGGTGGGATGCACTGAAAGCAGTCCTCAGAGGGGAGTTCATAGTGGTAAATGTACCCATTAGGAAAACAGAACAAGAACAAATAAATAGCCTAATGCTACACTTCCAACTTTTAGGAAAAGAAGAACAAGTCAAACTCAAAACCCAATGAAGGGAGGAAATTATAAACATTATGGCAGAAATTAATGCAACTGAGACAAAGGAAACACTACAAAGCATTAATTAATCAAGATTTGGTTCTTTGAAAGAATAAATAAAATTGATAAACCCATAGCCATCCTTCTCAAAAAAAGGAAATAAAAAACTCAAATTCATGCAGTAAGGAACGAAAAAAGTGAAATCACTACAGATCCTATAGAAATTCAGAAAATCATCAATAGCTACACTGAAAATCTTTACTCCCATAGGTTGAAAAATACAAAAAAAGAACAGATTCCTAGATAAGTATGAATTACCAAAGTTGAATCAAGAAGAAATAAAAATCCTGAATAACACAATATCAATAATTGAAATTGAAAATGAGATTAAAAACCTACCAACAAAAAAAAAAAGCCCAGGTCTTGATAGATTCACAGTGGAATTTTACAAGAATTTTGGAGAAGATTTAATGGGACTTATTGTCAAAGTCTTCAATGAAATTGAAAAGGAAGCAATTCTCCCTGACTCATTTCTAGAAGCAAGTAGTATACTGATACCAAAACCAGGAAAAGACCCAACCAAGAAAGAGAACTATAGTCCAACCTCCCTAACGGACAAAGATGCAAAGATACTCAATAAAATAATAGCAAACAGAATTCAGCAAATCATCAAGAAGATTATACACCATGACCAAGTGGGATTCATCCCAGGGATGCAGGGATGGTTCAATACATGCAAATCAATTAATGTAGTACACCATATCAACACAGCCAAAGACAAAAACCACATGATCATCTCAATAGATGCAGAAAAAGCCTTTGAAAAAGTCCAGCACTCATTCATGATAAAAAACCTTACAGAAAATAGGTATAGATGGTCTTTATCTCAATCTGATTAAAGCCGTCTATGATGAACCAAAAGCCAACATCATACTAAATTGACAAAAGCTGAAATCTTCCACTGTAAAATCAGGAACAAAACGAGGATGCCCACTGTCACCATTCCTGTTCAACATAGTTCTGGAAACATTAACCAGAGCAAGTAGACAGTAGAGAGGCATAAAAGGAATAGGGATAGGAAAGCAAGGACTGAAATTATCATTATTCACAGATGACATGATATTTTACATGGAAGTCCTCAAAAACTCCACCAAAAGACTCCTAGAATTAAGCAACAAGTTCAGTAGCATAGCTGGATACAAAGTCAATATTCAAAAATCAATAACATTCCTATAAACAAATAACAAACAGACTGAGAGAGAAATTAAGGAAACCATACATTTCCCAATAGCATCCAAAAAACTGAAATATTTAGGAACCTAACAAAAGAGTGAAAGATTTTTACCTTGCAAACTACAGCATTCTGAAAAAGAAAATTGAAGAAGACTTCAGAAAAAGTAAAGATATTCCTTGCTTATGGGTTAGAAGAACAAATATTGTGAAAATGGCCATACTCCAAAAATTGTTGTACAGATTCAATGCAATCCCAATTGAAATATCATTACTACATCTCACAGACCTGCAGAAAACATTCGTGGGCTGGGGATTTAGCTCAGCGGCAAAAG
>NW_004955428.1:11156241-11207319 GCF_000276665.1 Chinchilla lanigera
TCTGGAGCCAGAAGAGACCCAAAATAACAAAAACAGTCCTGGGCAACAAAGACAAGTCAGTTGACATCACAATCCCTGACTTGAAATTATATTACAAGGCCACTGTGATAAAATCAGCATGGTATTGGAAAAAAACAGACCTGGGGATCAATGAAACAGACTGGAAATTGCAGCCACAACAACAAACACATTCAACCAACTTATTTTTGATGAAGGGGCCAAAGATGTTCACTGGAAGAAAGATAGCCTCTTTATTAAATGGTGCTGGAAAAACTGGCTCACCACATGCCATAGACTGAATCTAGGCCTGGGTCTGCCAACGTGCACCAACTCCAAATTAAAATGGATCAAAGATTTAAATATTAAAACAGAAACAGTAAATCTATTGGAAAGGAAATTAAGTAAAACTCTTGAAGACATATGGATAGGCAGAGAGTTCATGAATAAAAACCAAACTGCCCAGAAAATACTTCAAAGAATTAACAACTGGGATCTCATCTTATTGAAAAGTTTTTGCACATCTAGAGAACTCACCAACAGAGTAAAAAGAAAATCCACATATTGATATAAAAATTTAGCCAACTGTCCCTCAAAGGACTTCTCTCTAGAGCATAGAAAGAACTAAAACAATTCAGCTCCCCCACTCCCAATTTAAAGACCCAATCCAAAAGTGGGCATCTAAGATGAATACACACTTCTCACATGAAGAAATACAAATGGCAAATAACAACATGGAAAAATGTTCAACATCATTAGTCATTCCAGTAATGCAAATTATAACACTGAGATTTCATCTCACCCCAGGAAGAATGGCTATCATCAAGAAATCAACTAATAACAAATGCTTGTGAGGCTGTGGGGAAAAAGGAACCCTTTTCCATTGTTGGTGGGAGTGTAGACTAGTGCAACCCCTGTGGAAATCAGTCTGAAGATTCATCAGTAAACTAGGACTAGAAGTCCCATTCAACCCAGCTGTTTTCCCTTCGGGTATTTTTCCAGAAGAACTACAAACATCATACCATAGTTATATATGTGCACCCACATTTTATAGCTGCTCAATTTATATTAACTAAATCTTGGAAGCAACCCAAATGCCCATCAACTGAGGAATGGATAAAAAAGTTGTGGTATTTTTATGTAATGGAATATTACTTAGATATAAAGGAAGATAAACGAGGCTTTCATAGGTAAATGGATACAACTAAAGTTCATACTCATAAGTGAAATAAATGAGACCCTTTTATGGTTTGTGTCTGCATGTCCCCCCAAATCCTCATGCAGTCCTTGGGCAGGCTTTTAGAGTTTTGATTCATGGCTGTGAGTGCCACACTACCCTGGGGTGAAGAGTTTGCATATGTAAGGGAAAGAGACTTGTTCTTCCTGCTTCTCCTCCCTTTTGCTCTTGTTTCTTTACTGTGTTCCGTGACCATGAAAGTTTGTCCTCTACCATGTGCCACTCTGCCTTAGAGCCAGCCAAATATTGACTGAAACTTCCACAAACTGTAAGCTAAATAAACCTTTCCTTCCTTAATTTCAGGTGTCAGGTATTTTGTCCTAGTAAGAGAGAAAAATAACCCACACAGACCCACGTGTGTAAATACCATATTTTCTCACTAGTGTAGGAACCTCAAAGAGTAAATAAAATCAGAAAGACATAATAGATATTGTGAAAAGGAAAGAAACTTCTCAACAGGAGGGAACAACTGGGATGAGGGAAAAGAGAAAAAGAAAGAAGAGAAAAAAATATGTATATATACATATATATCTATATACACAAACAGGATAACTGAGAAAGTCATACTACCCACTTCTCTTGCTTTATTGAAAGGAAAATTTAGTGTTTAATTGTTTGATCAGTCTTACATGCCTATATTTGTTTAACTGAGTAATCAATTTGAAGATAATAATATGTAATACAATAACTGTTTTTAATTTCCTATCGCCTTGTCTGAAACTCTGTATTGCATCTATTGTTTGGATATGGTTTTGTTTATGTCTGTTTGTTTATTAATGTGTTTTTCTACTTTACTTTAATAATGAAAGAAGTCTATATTGGCTCCTTTAATATGTAAACAAACAAATGAGTTGATTCTCAATTTTATTAGGCCAAGGAAATTTAGTGTTATACCAATTTTTAGCTAAGAAATAAACGCTTTATTTGTTTTTCCAACCTCCATGTCTATAAAATGCCATCATATATCAATTCATTATAAAATAATTTTTTGCATTGGATTATTTTATGCAAAAATTAAAGACAAAGATAATAAGTAAAAGCAGCAAAAGTTAAGACATCCTCATTATAAGCGGAGTTGCAGTAAGACTAAAAGCTGACATCTCCAGAGAAAACTAGTAGGTTAAAGGGGAGTGAGATGACACTGCCATATACGGGAAGTGGTGAAAGAAAAAAACAATAAAATAAGAAACAGGAATCCTGTACATGGTGAAACTATCCATTAGAAATGAAGAAAAGGTAAATGCTTTGCCAGGTGAAATTTAAAGAAATTCATTAATACTGGACTATCTTATAAGAAATGCATAAGGATCTTCAAATTAAAAGAAAAATATCTACTAATATGTTACAGAAAAATATGTGATACTTTAAAACTTACAGGTAAAAGTGCAGACCACGCAGAGAAAAAAGTGTTGGGAAATAAATTTCCTACATTCCAAACAGAAAGAATAAAAGACAAAATAAATAAAAATAATGTAAAACTGCATAAATTTTTAATGCATGTGTAGTATTAAAAGATGTAAATTTAGACATAGAATTTCAAAATAAGGTGATGGAGTTGAAATGTATAATTTTTTTTCTGTACTCTGTGATAAAAGTTGTTATTATTTATGTATAATAACCTGATCTAACGATGCTTTTAATGAGCCACATGGTAACCAGAAGGCAAAAACCTGTTACAGACACACTAAAATTAAAAATCAAGAAACATACAAGCATAGGATAAATGAGAAAAACATGAATAAAGAGTCTACATAATAATTAGAAATAAGAGAAACAAGTTCCCATCTATCAATAATTACATTTAATGGAAATAGGTTAAATTTCCTACTGACAACACATAGATTGACAGAGTGGACAACAAAACAAAGTACATCTATATGCTGATTACAAGAGAAATTCTTATCTAGTAAAGATATATCAGACTGCAAGTGAACAGAAAGGAAAACATGTTTTATGCAATTTTTTTTAAAAAGTGGCTAGAATTATCCATACCATATCAGAAAAATTTAAATTCAAGTCAATTCCGCATAGTGTTGCAGGCCTGTGATCTCAGCAATCTGGAGCTTGACCCAGCAGGATTAGCAATTCAAACCACCCTGGGCCCAGTGAGCTCAAGGATAGCTCTAACTACCTAATGAGTCCTGGTCTCTAAAAAGCCAAAATAATAATAACAAACCTTTTAATTTAAGTTTAAAATTTTATAAGAGTCAAGCAAAATATTACATAATTGTAAAGTAGTATACTACCACAGGATAAAATAATTTTAATTATATGTGTACTCTCACAAATCTTTTCAGGGAATTAGAAAATATTAAGGAAAACTAAACTCAAAATTACCATAAAGAAAAATAACAAAAATCACAGAAAAAATAAAAGAGCTTAAAACTACCAAATATAAATGAAAGGAAAAGTTTTTTTTAAAGATAAATAATATTGGCAAACCTTTTGATAGACTAAGAGAAAAAATACACAGTTAAATAAAATCAGTGATGAAAATTTATATATTTCACCTCATACCATGGAAATACAAGAGATCCTGAGATACTATTGAGAACCATTACACATAACAAGTTGGAAAATCTGGAAGAAATGGATAACTTCTGGACACACCCAAACTATTATAATTTATCAAAATGACCAATAATGAACAAGCTTTAATCAATAGCTAAAAATATTTCTGTGGCTTCACTGGTTTAAAATGAAGACTGGTGAAGTAAATTCTACCAGTTAAAGAGAAACACATAAAATTCTTCTGAAGCTATTAAAAAATTGAAGAGATTTCTCAACTTACTCTATGAGACCAGTATTACCATGAAGCTAAAACAAGATGAGAACACAATAACAACCACAAACTACACACTAATCATTCTGGTTAACACGGATGCAAAAATCTCTAACAAAATATTAGCAACTCAAAGTAAGCAGCCCAGCAGCACAATGAGAAGATCTTTCACCAAGGTCTTGTGTGATTCACCTCAGGAATAGGAGCATGGATTACATTTGCAAAACAATAAATGTGATCTATCACATTAACAAAATCAAACACAAAATCAAATGCATAGACAATGAAACAGGTTATAAGAATGGGGTTGTATGAAACTGAAAAGCTTCTGTATGCCAAAGGAAGCAGGGTGAAGAGACAAAATTCAAAATGAGAAAGAAAATATTTGCACAGCACACATCTGAAAAAAGGGTATCCATAATGTATTAGAAATTCAAATGACTTAGTAGCAAAAAAAATAACAATTTTAAAAAGAGGTGAAGAATAAATGTTATTTCTCAGAAGAACATGCACAAATGGCCAAACACATACTGACAATGCTCAACACCACCGTATGTTCAATGTGAATCAAAACTTCAATACCTCTACCTTACTATCCTTCAATTAACTATTATCAGAAACACACAACTATAACAAATGTGGCAAACGTTTGGACAAAGAACTCATAAACTGTCATTGGAAATGCAGATTAGTACAGATATTATTTAAAAGACAAATGTTCATGAGAAAACTAAAACTAGATCTACAATTTGATGCAGCAATCATTCCATTAAGTCAGGCATAGAAAGACAACTGTCAGTCACAAGTGGAATATTACAATGTTTATTTTTTATTTTTAATTTTTTTTGGTTTTTATTCCAGTATCAGGAATCAAACTCACAACCTTGCGCTTGCCAGGCAGGTGCTGTGCCACTGAACTAAATCCCCAGCCCCTTAAAATGTTGATACCACAGAATCTGAGAGTGGAATAGCGGTTACTAGAGAGTGAAGGCAGAAGGATAAAAGGATGGGAAAGGGTGGTCAACAAGTGCAATGCTACAGCTAAAGAGAAGCAATCTCTGATATTCTGATGCAGCTGTGCTAGTATAACTAAGGAAAATATATCCCACACTTTAGAATGTATTTACCGTAAAAATAGCAAATGTATTTACCATAAAAATAGCAAATGTATTTACCATAAAAATAACAAATGTATTCACCATAAAAATAACAAAAGTTTAAGGTGATGGATATGTTAGTTACCATGAGTTGGTCATTACCCAGGGCATGCAGGAATCAAAACATCACACTGTACATCATCAATATGTGCAAACAACACATGTGAATCAAAATACATAAGTGAGACTCACTTCACTAAGGATAAGGGAATCATTTCCACAGGCAAGCACACACTCACACAAACACAAAATAAAAATTTATTCACACCATTTAAAAACCTTAAAATGTATAGCAATATATCTGACTGAAACATATACTGAACACTATAAAATAGCTGCATGAAAAATAAAGACAATCTAAATGAATTTTCAAAAAAATGTATTTATTAATTAGATTACTGCTGCTAAAAAGCTATTCTTTCTGTAAGTTATTTATTAATCCGTACAGTTCCTTTTAACATGTCATCAAGACTTTGCTAGAAAAGCTGACTCTAAATTCTAGTAGATATGACAAAGACAATATAGTTGAAACAATTTGAAAAAGTTAACAAAATTTGAGAACTCATATGATCTGATTGTAAACAGTATTCTAAATCTGTAGTAGTTAAGACATTCCATGTATCCTGTGGAGCCTTTAGATTAGATTTTGCCAGTCAACTTATTCCATCTGTCTATAGTGAGAAAGCTTTGGACATAGACAGTAGAAACCCTCATTAAATTCATATTCACCAACCATGGCAAATTACAGTGGAGTGCAGCTGCTTTAGCAGAGTGTCCACTGGGGAACTTGTGACTTGGATGTGCATAGGTCACAGTCCTCAGGAGCCAGTGGGGTACAGGTGAATTCTAGGCAGTGTACAACACATAACTGTAAGTGAAAACATTCTCTATAGTAGAGCAGTAACCAGCACATTGAGAGCGAAATGTTCTTTGTCACTGGCTGTACTGTACAGAACAGTTGAACTGATACATTGTTTTTCTTGCTATTTCTTCTATATTTAAAGAATCTGCTTTATTCTGAAAAATCTTTTACCCACTCTCCGTCAAATTTTACCCTTTTTAATGAAAGATCAAAAATATTTTCCAATTGTGCCAAAATTTTTCCAGGCAATTCTCAATTTCTTTTGATGTGCTTATTTTCCAGGTTATTAGCATTTTCTTTCCATAGCATTTTAAACTGAGAAAAGTAAGAGCTCAGATAGAGTCAGTGCTTTATCTGGGCTTTATTTAAGAAAGGACAGCACCCAGCAAGAGCCAATATTCATTCTAGTAATCAAGTCCTGCTTAAAACAACTTTATGAACAGCAGGAAGTGGGGGTGTATCTTAGTATTGGGTTGTATGTTTGATGCATGGGACCCTGGGTTCAATTCTCAGCACTAAAAAAATTAAAAAAGAAAGGAAAAAGTGATAAAAGAAGCAAAAATAGTGATAAAATCTCTAGCTGTGAATTTTGCAGGATTTTAACATATGCGGTGAGTTCAGGAAGGCCTGAGCTGTGACATGTCACAAAGCCTGCCCTTCAGTCTTCTGTTTTCTTTCTTGTTACACAATTTTCTCTAAGCCTTGTTCTCTTCCTAGCAATCCAGCCAACATTCCAAGGATTTTCCTGTTTCCTGCCCACAGCAGTTACATATTTGTCTTCTTTAAGAAATATTGAGTGTAAGTCACTGTCACAGACCTAAAATGGATGGAACATTTTGCCCATTTATGTCAAATCATACTCCTACTTATTATACTGGGGTCAATATGAGGAATACACAGATTGATAAAGAGCTGCTTACAGCTGGAGTAGGTCTGCTAATATTCGTGACATCTGTGTATCTGTCTTTAAATGTGTATCACAATACTCTCTTTGGAACCACCTCTGAATCCTCATTAATGTTCAGGAAAATGGAAAATCATTTATGGTCTGGCCAAATATACAATATGTAAATATATCATATAACACCGCTACAATGTGCAATTTAACACCTCAGTACTCATTTAGTGGAATTCTCTCAAGTCTCATTAATTGGGCTAGGTTTTGTTCAGCATTCTCTCTATGCATTTTGTTCATTGTGTGCAAGCTGTATCCGGCCTGGGGTCACAGAACAAGGTGGAGGGTTTAGGGAGTTAAGTGCAAGTTGTGCTCCTGGGAGGATGCAGTCTCCTGGAGGAAGGCCTGTTTATAACTGGCCTCCCAAAAAGGACATCATTTTTCAAAATCTTTCTTTTACAGGGATGTAATAGAGAGTTAGTCTCCATTTGTTGATGTTGTGCTTAAAATAACATTTTTTTCTCTTTTTTTATTTTGAAGAGAAATGAACAAAAGCACAATAACAAAAAAACAAAACAAAACAAAACACAAAAACGATTAAAATGACACAGAATTTCAAAACAAGATGGCTTTTAACTACATCAGACTCCTTTTCCCTCTGGCCTCACATGTGGGAAAGCCAATAACAAATCCCAGGCATTCCTTCTTTAGCACCAGTGGTGATGTCAAACCAGTGGTGACGACCCCCTGCTAGGAAGAACCTGTACTCCAACATCACACTGTTGTGTCCATAAAACCGATGTATAAATGCACACATCTTTCTCCTTTCCTCTCAACCCCCTTTGACTCCTGCGTGGGTGCCACGTACACTTCTCAGAAAGCCTCATTATGTGAAACACTAAGAACTGTGTTCATTTTCTCCAAATGCACATGGATGCCATCAGTCTTAGTACCCGAAACAATTCTCAGGTAGGCCGTCCATTCTGCTCCTGCCGAGCAATCACAGCAGTGAGTGAGCTGCATTCTCCATTCCAATGGGAGCTCAGCATATGCTCTAAATATATAGTGGAGTTGTGCAAGAGACAACAACTGCTATAGGTAGAAACAAAGAGTTATAGAAATAAACAAAGAAACGCACTTGAGAGCAGCATAAGATGAAAGCAAGTGTAACTCGGAGACAAGAAACTTATGTCCAGCAAAGTCAGTGCCCGAGTTACAGAAATTGAGGAACAGAACAGCTGTGCTGATTAATGGGAGAGATTATCACCGATCACTGACTCTCCCATGATGCCTGGGGAGCTAAGATATTGGAAAGAGGGGTGACGCAGCTGAGAACACTGGTTTTCTTATCACCAGGAGGGAGGATTCCCATGTGTTCTGAACAGCTTTCCAGCATTTGGTTAGCTATACACTGCTACTATAAAATTTCAAATTTGAGGCATTGGGGCTGAATATATTATTTTTCTCTAAATTTCAGTCTGTGGCCTAAAGCTACATAATGAGAATTTTTATTTTGCCTTTTATTAGATATTTTCTTGTATTGCATACTTCTCTAGTAAAAAATAAATCTTGCCAAAAGACTGACATAAAAGCCTGTGGGTTTTATTGTAGAAGCAAATTTCCTTTCTGGTTCATTTAATGATAATCAAATTATAGACACATAAAAAGTGAAAGGCAAGTTATTCAATCTAGCACAGACAACACTTCCACAGTTCTGACCTAAGGATACAAATTATTGCTGCTGAAGCTATTTTATAAGTTATCCTCTCCAGTTAGAGTTGAAAACGTATTTGTATAAACATTTTTTAAATGATCTTGATCTTGGCATGGATAAAATAATTAGACAATTTAGAAAAATCAGTGAAGAAGTTTAAAGTGATGTTCACACTATAAACAAAACAAATGAATGTTCATTTTACAACTAAGCTAACTATAATAAATGTAATCAGTGAATCCTGTAACTGTAGATACTAATCCTTTGATGTACCTGAATAGAAACTAGAAAGTCATAGCACATATGAGAGGAGAGACAGAAAATTTTTAAAATATCCAAAGCTCTGCCATTTACATAATTGGACAATGAAATTATATTATAATGAATCTATATATTATTTATACTTATCTTAGCAAAATTTATTTGGGCTCTGTTTCTTCCTATCTTTGTGTTCAAACTATTTTAGTCTTATATCACACTAATTTTTTTAAATCATCATATAGTAAATTACAGTATTTTAAACATCAGCATCTCATCCCCTGCAGTTTTAAGTCACCACCACCACCATCATCACCACCATAATTTGCACGTAAAGGAAACCTGGGTATTTCAAGTTCCCTGGATTAGGTGTCAAAAGACATGATTTCTTGTTAGGTACACATACTTGAGTAATGTAGGTAAAGAATAAAAACTCACACATACCATACAGAAAAATTAGAATGAGGATTATGTGTCCTATTTTGATATAACACTCTAACTGTATCTGAAAACTTTCTACTCTTCTGAGCATCGACTAATTGCTACAAAAATCATAAAGAGATGCTTTATGTGCATATGTTTAATGTACTTGCATCAGAAAATAAATTTTATTCCATTTTAAGTATTTGCTATTCTATTCAGCACTGTGTCCTGCTATATATGATAAAAAATTTTAAAACTGTTAAAAAATAATTGGTTAATAGACTGTTGAATAAAACAAGTTGAATTCTAAATGATTAGAATGAATACCAAAAATCAAAGAATAAGACTGCAGCGGAAAGCTCTTGGGATATTAAAATTGACCTAAAATAATACTTAGTTGTAAACAAGATTAAATGATAGATAATAAAAATACATATACTTCAGGAGAAATTTATAAGTGTATATAGGAATGCAAAGCCTACTACATTATATTGCCTTGAAAGTCTTTCCTCCTAGCTTTTCGGTATCTGGCACAGACTTCAACTTGAAATTAAAACCATTGCATGTATATAGAAAGGAAACTTGTATGAACTCAAACTTCTCAATTATTGGGTAGAAACTGGAAATTGATTTCTTAAATTGCTTTTTGGTAGTTGTGTTGCTTCTTTTGTTTTCAATTCTCTTCCCTGGATGGCTGGATGGGGTGGGTGGAGAGGTCAGCATTCCCAGATCTGGTGGATCAGATTTTCAATTTCAGTCTACAGTGCGGCACCCTGTTATAAGTAGCAGAGTATCGCGTCACTCCCCTCCTCTTCAGGTCACCTTGCCCGCCCTCATGGGTTCCGAATAAATAAGTCGAAGTTTCTTTGCAACTTTGAGTAGGAACGGCTGCTCTTCTTTTCTGGGTGTGCTTTTTATTTTGATGTTAGAAATCAGGTTATATGGAATGAAGAAGAAATAACTTTCTAAATGTTTTAATTTGTTTTGAGATATAGAAGGAATAAGTTAATACAGTGTAATATTCACACGTTTATTCAATTCATTCTGCTTTCCTTATTTATCACCCCTTCTAATGCTTTTAATTTCTCCTTGGGCTTTTCAGTCCATTGTCACAGAGGTATTACAATCTGACTTCTAGTTAATTTCCAAAAGTGTTTGTCCTTTCTAACGCAGTTCTTCCTGCAGACTGCGTCTTCATAGCTATTATTCTTTTAAAAAGAGGAAATTATGCTGGATCATCTGTGATAATATGCTTGCACCAATTCCTTTAAGGCACAGTAAAGGGGAATAACTGAGCAACATTGTTCACAAATGATAAATGGTAAATCTTTTTACTTCAGGTATTGCTTCACAGAGTTTTCTAAAAGATAATTTTCTTTAAGTCATCAGATATATTTGCTCTGACACAAGATAGTGCCTGCTCCTTCAGTAAATTTTGGCCTGAAAACACAGTTTACATATTCTAGTGTATTGCTCATTGGTAAAATTCCAGAACATCTGAGATTACTCGCATGATTATATATAATCACTATCTTTTCTTTAGAATTTACTAAATCCAAAGCATTTGAGTTATGTGTGACTTTCTGGGTTCAAAAATTGCATTCATTAATAGTGATTACAGTTATAAGGGTTACTTCACATGGATCTGTTTGGTCAAAATACTCACCTTCACTCCTTAATTTAAATGACTAAATTGCAATTCAGCAACCCTGAAATCTTAGAGGTGAGTTTCTTCTGTATACCATAAGCAAACAATCATGATTTAATGAGTGTAATCATGAACTGGACCCCAAGTTAAGCATCTGCATGTGTCAGCCTCTCTCTTCTCTTCACATCCATCTCATCTCACTTATCCACTATTACTTTCCTGGCTTCCCCACAAAAGGTGACAGCACCTAGCAGACGGGATGGAACAGAGTTGCAAAGCTGGAAAATGTACAACCAGTTTATTTGAAATTATCAGTATATGACTCAGATATTCTATGTGTTTGACACAAACCTCTTAAATTAATATATTCATGAGTTTTAAGAACTGGAAATATGTTAATCCAGTTTTTTAAAATACATACATACCTTTTTTAAAAAAAATGTGTCCTTTTGAAAAGCATGTACAGAACAAATTAATACCTAAATATATTTTACTCATTTTGTGTGCCTGAAATATTCATTTTATCAACAAACTAGATAAATATTCAAAATTGCCATTTTCACATTTTGTTTTATAGAATGATCAACCTACTTAAATTGTATTTCCACCTCAATAGCCATAAGAGAGATTTACTACAATTACAATGGAGTGAGTACATCATTAGAAAGGGATCGTATAGTTACAGTTCAATTGATCATCAGCCAAATTTGGGATATAAATGTGTGGTGATATTGAAGCTATCTTTTGAGATGTTAGTTACACAACTATTCTGCCATGTAAAATGAAGATCATAATGTGAATACTATAGGACTTTTTAGACATACCAATCATATAAAGTAAGTGACATTTAATATCACAGTTTGCTCTCTCAGTATTTATCATTATACTGTTCCATTTTTTGAAATCTTGACTATCTAATTTCTTCCTAATTTTGGAATCTTTCCAGGAATGCTGACTTCAATGCTATTTGCAAAGAAAACTTTAAAAACCGTCTTATACTTATTCACATCATCCCTGTACTTGTTCACATACTTGAGAAAGTTTAAATCAGCTAGTCTTCTGACTTCCTCTCTAACACAAATAGATACAATATTTTTTATTAAATGATTATAAATCATTTTCTCTATACCTTCAAGATATTTTTAGCAGCCACTTGGGAATGAAATGTATCTTAGCAAGTTATCTACTCACTTTGTTCCCTTCAACCTGCCACACTTTTCATTCATAATGCATTCATTTATCCCATTAGGGTTTTATGAGTACAGTGTAGGTGTTAAGCATAGTACTGGGCACTTGAAAACAAAGATGACTCAAGCATACTCTTTCTTTAAGGTCTATGTGTCTGTGAAGCAGATAGGCTTGTGAGGAAATAAGTTAAAGGAAATTAAAATTCCCTGAAGAAGAGCATGTACATAACCTATTACATCACAGAGAAAAGAAGTTCTAAAGCTGGAAAAATTAGGAAATGTTTCCAAAAATAGAAATATTTCAATAAGGTCTTACAAGTTTCCCAGGTGATGAGGAGAAAAGTCACACTTTCATAGGAAACAGTGGGTGCGGGTACATTGGACAATTATTGACAGAAAGATCTAAGGATGGAAGTGCAGAAGAAGAAAGATGTAATATAAATTTCTAGAAAGAAGCTTAAATGTTCAATTGCATGCATGAGACAATATGTTATTTAAAAATATTTTATTCTATTGTTAATAATAAATCACCACAATAGTTTAAGAAAGGATTGGAAAAATGAAAAATAAGTAGAATAAAAGTAATTATGTAGTCATTACAATATTTCATGTGAGAGATGATAAAGCCTAATTTAATACTTTACAGAAGATAAAAATGATGTTGATAGAATTCAGTGATAATGAGGTGACAGATTTCATAATATTTGAAGTCCAGTTTGTAATATTCTATTGATAAGACACAAAAGGGATTCAAATAAGACACAGAAGGGATTCAAATAATTTCTTAAGAAAAATAACTCAAAATTTGGTTGATTGCTCAAATAATGAAATTACTTGCAATGAGAAAGTCAGTAATTCAGGAAATTAAAATATTTGATTAAGTCTATAGAAATTAACTCACAAGCTCAGTTTTCAGCATTACAAATTGCAAATTTGTTTGGAGTTCCTATGTGTTTGATAACGTGAGTCTGACATTTTAGAATGAACTACAAATTCAATATTCATCTATTATTTTCATGAATATGCAGTCAGTGAGTTTCTCACATGCTTGCCTTGTGATAAATTCAGTGCTGAACATCGGAGATTTGTTTTTCTCTCTGGTAGCTTATATTTCTGTAACAGTGGAGAAAAGAAAAAGAGCAACACACACAGAAGGAATCAATGTGAATTCAGTTAGTGGATTATGCACTGCAGTAATGAAAAATTGAAATAATGAAAAGAAAATGAAAGTTTATTTCAAGGGGGTCTCTTTATCCAAGGGGCACTGAACCTGTGACCTAAATTACAGTGAGAAATGAACATTTTCCAGGTAGAAGCAAATGCAGATAGAAATATTCTTGAAATGCTAAGAAAAATAAAGACCAGTATGATATGGTTTTGGGTGAAGCATGACCTTCCTGTGAGTGCTTTAATTCAAGTTTTCATGAAACCAGGTTAGAATTTGGCAAATACATTGCAGAACTGATCTAAGATACTGCACATTAAAGGAAATGAAGAAAGTAGAATTCTGCTGAATGGGGGATTGACCGGAGGTAGGTGATGGCCAGATTTGTGGGCAAAGACAAAGGATCAGTTCTTTATGCACACAGCATTGACGTGTGCTCTTGCTTGAGTGAGCTGGTTTGTTTTTACTGAAGGCAATTTGAGTGAAACATAACATGGTGTGTCCCAAGAATCAATGCTTCTGATAGCTAGAGGAACAAGGGCATGATCTATGGACATGCAGCAACATAGCTAGCATCCACTGCGGCAGATTTAGATCTCCACGGAGTAGTGGGATTTTGCAATTAGAATAAATAGCATATATGTGAATATTCCAAGTAGTTCTTTGTCATAATCTCATTTAAAGGTTTTAGAAAGATGGTCCCACATGCCATGTATATAAATTTAGAAGCAAGCAATGTGGAACACAGAAGATAAATAAGGAGTGAGATATTTAACCATTGAGGTGAGTGATAACAATGACCAAGTCTTGGATGTAGGCAATAGTTACAAATTAAAGCGGCAGCGGGAAGTGGTTGAATTCTCTTAGAGACTACGAAGCTCAGCTCTCTGCATAATAACAGTACTTAAGTCAAAATGGAAATTCAAAATAGAAGAGCACAGTGAATCACAAAATAAACTAGACCAAATTATAGAGTACCATTACATAAAAATTAGAAGTTTGATGCTTGAATAAGAGAGAACCATGTCAGATGAGAAATGGGCAAGATTTCTTACTCGTTTCCTGTATCCAGCAGGAGATTCATGTGTGATAAAGTGGGGAAGACTGAAAGTGAAATGAGAAGTGAAGAAAGAGAAAAATAAAGTGATTAAATACTTTTAAGCATATTAAAGACAAAATGAAGGTAGGAAAGAGGTTCTTCATTTATTTTCATTGGTTTGATTTTTATGAGAGAGCCGGGCATGGTGGCACATGCCTGTAATCCCAGCACTGGGAAGGCTGAGGCAGGAGGAACCTTGGGAGTACCAGACCAGCCTAGGTTGCAAAGTGAGCTCAAGTACAGCCTGACATGCATAGCGAGACCCTGTCTCAAAAAGACAAAGGTAGAAAAGAAAAGAAAAGAAAAGAAAAGAAAAGAAAAGAAAAGAAAAGAAAAGAGAAAAGAAAAAAGGAAAGAAAAGAAAAAAGAAAAGAAAGAAAAGAAAGAAAAGAAAAGAAAAGAAAAGAAAAGAAAAGAAAAGAAAAGAAAAGAAAAAAAAAAGAAAAGAAAAAAGAAAGGAAAGGAAAGAAAAGAAAAAAGAAAAGAGCTCTGTTTACTGGGAGTTGGTAGCATGCATGTGCATAAATAGACATAGAAAAAAATTCAGAATACATGAAGTTTAAAAAAGATAGGGTGAAGAGAGAGGAGCATAGTCTCTATAATCAATCCTGTACCTTTAGGGGCTGGGGATTTAGCTCAGCAGCATAGCACCTGCCTCCTGGCAAGCACAAGGTCATGAGTTCGATTCCCGGTATCGGAAAAAAAAAAAAAAAAAACTTAAAAAAAAGAAAATCCTGTACCATAAAGCTCAGTTTTAATTACATATGTATGGAGACATGAAAAAGATCATATCAAATCAATGAATAGACTCTGAAAAATGAAAGACAACATTGAAAAGGTAAACACATTATAAAATGGTGATATTATGCTATAACCAGTTTCAGCCATCATATGCTCAGATTTTTAAAAATATATTTATAAAATGTTAAACCACAAGCTAGCTAAAATATATGATCAATATCCTGGCAGAACTGGTAAGCAGGCTGTAAGTATGAGAAAAATTGCTGTTATGTGTATCAGCTGTTTGGGTACTTGTTAAAAATATTCAGGGAAATTGAAAATGATTCAAAATTTGAAATCTTTATTTCATCAACTGTCTTTTCTGTTGCTTCACCAGTCAACAGTGGCTTTTCACAGACATAACACATAAACTCGGTAGGAAATAGTGGCTTCTACATGTAAATGGGCATCTGTAATTACCATAGGTATTGCATAAATTCATTGGTATTTAAAATAAATATTATATTCAATGTATGCTTACAAGATTTAGAGTACGCTAGCTAATTTATAAAATAAAGTCATGTCATAATATTTGTGAATTACACTTAAATGTCTGTCATACAGTTATAAGAGAGATATGGATTCATTATAAAATAGCATTTTTTTATGTTTTTAACTTTTTAGTAGTCATATTTTTAGCCATGTAGCATATTAAATATTGCATCTTCAACTATTATAAACATAAAAGTTTATTTAAGAGAATCTACACAAATGAGAGAAATTGTATTACTGTACTTTGTTATGATAACCTTTAGTGATTTATTAAAATTAACTGAAAATTCCATGTTTTTTCTTCCAATCATTTATGAGATTTAAACAGTTTATTATATAACATCTAACATAAAGACAACTACATTATATAAGGTTCTCTATTATCACCTAGTGTAAATGAATGTTAAAATGCATGAAAGAGTGACAGAAAGACCATTTTAAATTCTATTTTGGTATTATAATAGAGATAATATGCTGCAATTTAGTTTAATGATTTGCAATTAAGAAACTGTTTCAAGAGTTGCATGTGATTTTTTAATTATTAGTTATTAGTTGTTCCTGCATAAGTATATTTAAAATCACATTTTTGGCCATGGTAAATGATTAAAACTCTTCAATATATTAATATTTTATCATTATAGAATCAGCAAAATTTAAAAAGAAGTAGGCTACTTTTCAACTCCCAACATTTGGGAGTAGAATCTGATCATTTTAAGAATTATTATTTATGCACTAAGAGGAACATAAACCTGTATATGTAGTTTAGATATATTTTGATGAAAAATAAAAGAATTTAGTATGATGCATTCATACATCCAAAAGTACCATCATTTTATATCTTAATGTAATATTCAAGATAAATGTGTGATATAATATACCAGTTAGCTAAATCTGCTAAAAAAGTATACTGTAAATTGAGTAGAAGTCATTTGTTTTTTCACAGTTCTGGAAAATAGATGTCACAGAGAGAGATGCCAGGAAATTCTTTCTTGCTGGATGGAGAATGGCTGCCTCGTCTGCATTCTCATGCACCTCACCTCTGCTCCCACAGCTCTGAAATTGGCTTAGATTTGAATTGTCAGATACAAGGTATACCTTGAGAAGTAGGACTTCAATGTAAATGCTAGAAAATGCAACTCAATTCATGCTGTGTTACTCGATATTTTCCCATGACTTTACATGAGAGAGTGTAGTGTCATAAGTTCATGTGACAATGAAAATAGACATCTATATTCATATTAGAGGAAAATTAAAATCTAATGAACTTAGTTTTGATTTTAGAATTTTTCAAAAGTTTCACTTTTACCTTCATTTTATAGCACACATGGCAGTTTGCTTTGGGATGTTTAAAATGTGCAAAATATAAAAACAGTATTATTATACTTAGTTTAATGTTTGGATATATAAAAAGTGATAAGTATCTCAAAAACAAATATAATGTTTTGTTATATGGAGGAGTACCTTAATGCACGAGGGAACTAAAAACAGAATCTTCATAAATTTTCTATAAAAATTATATCTAATTCCATTTGGAAGTATTTGATTACAAATATCACTAGGAAATCTAAAATATTTCAATAAAGCATTCAATATTCTTAATGCCACATATAGTCATGACATCATATTGTGTTAAGAAAACTTTTTTACAGTTACTGTAGAAATATTTAAAAACCCATATGTAAGCTTAATGTAATTGAACAGCTCACTGATGAATTTCATGCTTCCATGGTTTAAGAAGTTGTTTAAATTCTTTTTGCACATGCACCTGTTTATTGTAGCATTGCCAGTGTTATTGGCAACTGAGTTGGATAGAAATACTAAAAATATTATAGGCAGTCAGACAGGGCCAGGCCCTTGAAGGAGCCCGTGTGGAGGTGAGACACTTTCCAACTGTGGGGGAGGCAGACACCACCAGCTGTGGACAAAAGATTAAAAACATGGGTCCACATACTTCCCTAGGGATGGCCCTCAGGGATTGATATTCTCAGTGGGTAGCACTCACCTTGAAAAACCCAGGAAGAGTCACTAACCGTACCCTCTACAGGAAAGGCCCTGTGCTGTGTTCATGTCTTCTTGCTACATGACTCACTTCCCCATTTGATCTCAATTCAATCAATTTTACCTAAACAATTATAATTATAATCTTACTGGTTTATTATACTTTTGCCCCACTTCATGCCCATCTAGTGAGTTCCCATATTTTCCACCTTGGACCTGCCTCACCTCATGAATTGTCAGATACAAATCCCTAGAAAATTGTCAGATAAAAATCCCTAGAAAAAACAAGTTCTAAGGCAACCACTTGGGGAGCCTCTTCTGTCCCTCTGGGACAGAAACTTTCTTTCCTTCAGTAAATATATTCTGCTCTTACCTCCATTGTTCCTAAAAGTTATTCTTTGATTTTAGAGAACAGGAACATGTCCCACATATCTTTCAGGTTGGGAGAATTTTTTCCTAATTTCACCAACACCTATTACATACAATTTGTGTAATAGGTGGGATCAATGAAAGTATGTTCAAGAAAAAATGAGCACAAGATTTCCTTAAACCTAAGTTTAATTAAAGAGTTATAGCATTTCAACTCATATATTCAACAAGTTTTTGGAAATTATTTGTTTCACCTTGCATCTTGCTTATTTTTTCAACTAGTACTTAGAATATTTATTGCATTTCTGATCTTTTTTCATCTATGTTACTTTCCTTTTGTGGTGGTTTTCCAAATAACTGTGTTGTTATTATAATTCTTTTATTTCATATATGCTAACTCCATATTACTAATGTTCACAAAATATCTTACTGTTATTCATAGCACTAACATTATTAATTAATTTTAGAAATACTAATATCATTAAGGTAGAAAGCATAAAGTTCAGTCATTGCTTTTACATGAATTTTACGCTCCACAGAAGCTAGATTTTCAGTAACAACTAATACAACTAAAGTTCCCAATCAGTTACATAATTTGAGATCAAGGAGCATGATCTAGTAGTACAGGCACAAGAGATTATGCCAGGGCCTCATAGCTAGCTCACCAAACCTTGTTCCATATCTTGGAACGAACCACAGACCTACTCCATAACTTGCTTTCTGTCTTTCAGAAGATATTGTTATTTTTATTTGTCTTTCTTTTTTGTATTTTTTTCTTTTTTCCCTAATTTTGAGATTTTTAACTATCTGGCTAATATTTGGGCAATGTTTCCTTTTTGAAATAAGTAGTGTATTTGGAAGACTGCAATTATACTGAGATGTGAGACAGATAAAAAATGCCATGAAATGTTCTCGGCATATCATTATATTTAAAAAAACTTCCTGGGGCTGGGGATTTAGCTCAGTGGCAAAGCGCCTGCCTGGCAAGCGCAAGGTCATGAGTTCGGTTCCCGGTACCGGAAAAAAAAAAAAAAAAAAAAAACTTCCTAAGAAAAGTGATTCATTTAAATTTGCTTAATGCAATGTACAACATAATAATTTCTCAATACAAACATTTTAGTTACCTTAGGATTCATATTAAGAGTAATATACATACAGTGCAACGCCCAAGTTCTTTCCTGAATCATGATACTTAGGAAAAGAAGATATGCTCAACCTAATAGAATTTTATGAAAAGAGGCCATTTTAGGACCACACAATATACAATTTATGCAAGAACAACTGTACATGATAGAGAAAATGTCTAGGTAGTCCAATACATAAGTTGACATTAGGAAATTAATCCCTGAAGTGTACATCAGCTTTCTCAAAGGTAAAGTATCATAGTATTTCTCAAATGCTTATAATTTCTTGATTTACTTCCTTCTCAAAACATAAAAATATGCAAGTTTGTGTACTGATTGGACTAGAGGAGAAAATGCAAATAAAAATGTAAGACTATACACATCATATTGAATAAAGCAATCATGTTTGCTACGTCAAGCATATAAACACTTTGCAGTAAATTTTCTGCAAAATAAAACTAATAAAACAATAATGATCAGTTTTCTCAGATTATGCATAAGACTGTCCATAAATGTATAAGCCAAAGGCTATATTTTACTTTAATTGTGATGAGAGTTTGAGGAAATACAGTAACACAATCAAGTTTAGGTCTTAAAATATTCACGCTAGATGCTGTGGGAGAATCAACTGTCAAGAACTGGCGGTGTAATAATTTGAATTACACAATAAGTTAGGAAGCTGAAGAGTTCTCTAGGGGAGACTTAATGTTTTCTTGCAGTAGGTTATTAGTGTTAGAGGTAAAAGCGGAGAACACTGCATATTTGGGCTATATTTTCAGATTGAGCCAGCTGGATGTGCTAATGTTTGTGTGTAAAGCATGGGAGGAAAAACCTGAGTTGAGCAAGTGTGTTGATCAGCTTTCCCGCTGCTGGGACAAAACATCCAACACCTGCAATTTAAAGGCAAGGTTTGACTTTGGTGACTGTTTCAGAGGTTTCAGTTTGTGATGGATTAAGTTCAAGATGGGAACAGAAGAGCATAGCAAAGCAAAACTGCTCTGCACTTTGCTGAGAAACAGAGCAAAGGAACCCACCAGAGGGCAAAGGTCCAGGGACCAGAGTATCCGAGGGGAGGTCACACTGCCACTTCTCATCCAGACACACCCAGGACTGTGCTGTACGAATTCCCTTGGAGGCTTGAGCCAATCAGCTTGACAACTCATCTAGCATGACAACCCCACGCTTTTCCAAGCAGGATAATTGGGTGATGAGAAGAATCACATAGAGTATGTCAATGGAGAATTTGAGGGAAGGAATGGGTTTTGGATGATATAACAAGGAACCAGGCACAGCTTTTTATTTAGTGTGTAGAATACTATTTAATAATTCCAGTCAATGAAATAATGGGTTAAAAAACTTATGGAAAATTTGACAGACACCTAGTAGTATAAAAAATAGAAATGTAGATTTAAAGAATGGTTCTAAATTCAGGTAATAAAAACCTGACATTTAGCTACAAAAAAGAAGATGCCAGTAAAAGCATATCTTGTTCAATAATAATTGAAGAATCTTATTCTCTCTATAAGTATGGCTAGTATGGGTTGCATATTATTAACTCCCACTTCTTCAAATATGGACAAGTATGGGCTGAACTGATGAACAGCTATTTTTATACCTTAGAATGTAGTGATAAGGAGAAATATTTGTATATTATTAATGAAAACATATTGGACTCTATAGAATTCAATAATAGGGCAGCTTTTCCCTGGGTGAAATGACTGCCTTCCCTGAAAATAACATGAAGCATAATTTGGAGATAAATAGTTCACAAAAAAGGGTGCAAGAAAAAGTGAAAAACCTGGGAGGACTTCAGTCAACAAAAAGAAAAAGCAGTTTGTTTCTTACTCACAGAATTAGAAAATTCTGAGTGTAAAGCAGAATTTCTGGATACCGAATCAGATAGATATATTTTAGCAGCATGTAATCCATTTGACTAAAGTGGTCTGCAGTGAGGGTAGGTGGTAAAGTGCTTGAATAGAGTTTCATAAGAGAAGGAAACAGGAGAACATTTGATAAATGTGTAAAGGAAATTCAAATGGAAAGACTATCGCTGAAATTTTGCCTGAAGTGCAATGTATTCTTTGCTTCCTGATGGGTAAAAATGTGATGCTCATTTTAGCACTATTTCTAGAGTTAAAGCCCAAAATATGATGACAGGAGCCCCTTAACATTTCTTTTTTTAAAGTGCATTCCCTTGGTCCTTGAAACCCTGCTATAAAATTACTAATTAATACTTGGCAAAGAATTTGGAAAGGTGTATATTCCCAGACATGGCATAAAACATCTTGATTTGGACGTAAAACCAAGGCTACAGTACACCCATTAAAAGGATTTATAACTATGTTTTAACTTAGAATGTAGATGGAAAGAACACCAGACAGCTGTTAAGAGGTTGAAAGTAGAAAATATGCTCTACTATTCATCACAATGAAGGCATTAGGGATACAGAATTTATTTTAAGTTGCTGGAAGATGTTGAAGAATTATTACAAGCTTGGAACTGATATTTTGAAATTTTAATGGACTTTGGGATTCAGTGGATAATCTAGTACCACGAAACTCTTTGAGATAAGTGAAATGGAAATGTTTACTTATGAAAAAATAATATTTTCTTTGATATTTTAAATTTTTAATTTAAATTAAGAAAAGAATATCAAAAGAATTTTTGTAGAGAGAATCACTTAGAGCACAAATTAAATGCAAGACCTAAAACTATGAATTACAAGGAGAAAAACAGGAAATGTTAATGTTAGTCTGGGCTAAGATTTCGTTTGATTGACCCCATTTGCACTGTAAATATAAATAAAATTTGACAAATGGGATTACATTAAACTAAACAGCTACACAGAACAGAAGCAAACAAAAAAGTAAGGGGACAGTCTACAAGAGTGGAATATCTATTTACAAACTATACAACTGATGAGATTAATATCCAGAATATACACGTTACTCCAAAAAGTCAATAATAAACAAAAGCAGTGCAATTAAAAATGGGCAATAGATTTATATAGACCTTTTTCTCCTGAAGATATGCAAATTCCCAGCAGATATATGAAAAATGTTCACATCATTTATTATCAGAGTAATGATATAAATCAAAACCACAATGAAATACACATCACTTCAATGAGTTTGACTATTATTCAAAAAACTAACAATAACAGGTATGGACCAAAATATGGAGAAAAGAATACCCTCCTACAAAGCTGGTAGGAATGTAAATCAGTACAGCTACTGTGGAAAACAATATGGGGCTCTTCAAAAATTAAAACCACAAATACCATGTGATTCAGCAATTCATTTTTTGGGCACATAGTCAAATAAAATAAACAATCAGTCTGTACAAGAGACATCCGCACCCCCACGCTATTAACAGCATTATGAGAATCGGTCAAGGATTGGAAACAACCAAACTGTCAATGAACGAATGAATGTATGATGAAAATTATGTCTGTATATGTGGTAGAATATTATTCAGCCATAAAATGGATGAAATCCTATTGTTTATGACAATATAAATGGAACTGAAGGTCATCATGTTAGGTGAAATATGTCAGGCACAAAAAGACAATTACTGCATGGTCTCCCTCATGTATTAGACATACAAAAATTAATCTTACACAAGCTGAGAGTAGAATGCTGGATACCAAAGGGTAAGGAGAATACGAAGAGAGAGATGGTGACAGGCTGATTAATGGATGCTGAGCTATAGTTAGGAACAAGATATTCTGCTATGTTATTGCAAACCAGTGTAACTATAGATAAATATATTGTTTTGTATATTTCAGAAAGAAGATTTCAAATGTGTTTTCTCATAAGGAAATAATATATCTTAAAACATATACATGACTAGAGTTATTTAAACATTGCACAATCTATTCATGTATCACAATATCACATGATAACATAAATATTTACAATTTCATTTAGTTAAAATAATTTATGTATCTATCTATCTATCTATATAACATAAATATTTACAATTTCATTTAGTTAAAATAATTTATGTTAAAATGATATTAAAGAGACACTCATTGATATCTGGATAGATGGTCACAGCTTGGAGCCCTAGTATATAATCTAAATATCATTTACAACTGCAGTGGTTACTTATAAATTATTTGGCATAGAAATAAAGATATATGCTACAAAACAAGTAATGAATATCTAACAAAATGTTACTTGGAACTTGTTATCTATAAAAATAAGTACATTACCACACATTTTTGAGAAGAATTAATTTATATATATTTCTTCAAACAATTGAAAGTATACCTACTGTTAGAATTCAAGCAGGTCATTCCTTTGTGTCACTTAAAATATATTTCTTAAAAAATTTATCAGTTCTCGATGACTAACACCAATTGATTAAAGTTAAAATTATTTTTTAAATTTATTATTCAAAATTCTGAACTACATAGAAACGTATTACTTTGCAACAAGTACCCTAGTGCCTAATCATGAAGACATTCTCAACCTGCTGCTGCTACACATATAACTATTACTGTATGGCTTCTGCTACAACTATTACTACACTTCACACTACTACCGCTATTAACATTACTAGGAGTAGTCACTAATATAGCAAGCATACATTTTTAACTAAAATATCAAGCATACATTATTTATCTTGTGTTAAGCACTTTGCTAAGCATTGTCAACATATTTATCTAATTTATTTTTCATAATAACCATAGCAAGTAGAACTTATTACCGTTCTCATTTAACCATAAAAAAGTACCCTAGTGTACATAATTAGAAAAAAGACAGTACCTAAACTCCAAACTGTGTTACCACAATCTACACTCTGAACTTCACAATTCTGAACTTTTATTAGCCATCTACTCATTTTTTATAGTGAAAATAAAAACGGAGGGAGTACAAAGGAGGTCCCATCAAAGTACTCAAAATGAAGTAATTTCAGGTTTTTTTAAATTTTCAGTAAATTTTTTCAGTGATTTCTTAAGAAAATCTCAATTAATATTTATCAAAAAAGAAATGCATGTTATTCCTTCTGTGGTAAAATAACAAGGGAAATTTAATACATTAATATTCAACTGAAGAACTTTGTAAAGTTTATTTAAACAAATTATACAAATGTGAAAGGTATCAAAAGAGATATTGTTGAACTGCCCTTCAAATTTTGAGCATTATCCATGATGAAACAGTTGTAAGGAGATTATGACAGGCATGGTGTTTTGAGATGTTTGACAAATTCTCATGAAGATTTAGTTAATGGCTTTTAATCAAACATACAGAAATTTTAGAAAATGAAGGTTAAGTGGTATTACCCTGTGAATGAATGGCCCAAATAATTTTACTGAGCTTTCTCACATATACTTTGAGAGGATTCTAAAGTCATATATGATAATGAGGTACTATAAAGCTAATACAACTTTGCATCTACAAAAGAATATATCCTTGAAACTAGATCCTTCAAATACTCCTTGGAAATTAGCTGCAGCCAAAGCTACAGTACTTTCTTTACTCTACTCATGCCAAAACCCTAAAAACTATATTCTTTCTACCTGTAGTGTAGTTATTTGAAATCTGAATTTATTTTTGAACAAATGGATAAATGAACATATGGCTAAAATATTTTTAACAAAATCCTTTTTCAAGTATCTTTAACAGAGGAAAACTGCAAAAAAGTTGAAAGTTGTGAAGTATTTAAAAATCTTCTTCCCTTTATGATGGTTAACTAAAATGATTATAATTAGGAAAGAAGGGAGGATGGAAAAAAGGTTAGAGGGAAGGTCAGAAGTAGCAAATAAAAATAAAGAGAAAAGAAAAATATAGAGACAAACTGAATCACTAGGTTAGGTTACTCTGTTCTAGTTTCTGTCTATTGTAATTGGTGTTAGGTAAATCAAGGTAAATACTGATAATTAATCTTTGTTTCAAAAAACACTAAATTTCTGATGTATTTTGACAAAAATTAGTAAAAAATAGAGTAGAACAAAATAAAATGGAAATGTGGTATGTGTGTGTGTGTGTGTGTGTGTGTGTGTATGGTTCATTGACTGAACTGAATTATTTCTACTTTGTTTATCCCGCTGTGTCTTTTTAAAATTAACTGTGGTTAATATTAATATTTTAACATAGGTCTTTTAATTTATCTTAATATTTTCCTTAAATGAATCGGTTTAGTGTCTGTTGAGACCCATTTATATAGGTAAGACAATTGATATTTTTTGTTTATGTTTCTTTTAACTGAAACATAGAAAATAAAAATTATATATATTTGTAGGTTACCTGTTGATGTTCTGATACTTACATACATAAAGTTTAAATCAATATTTGTGCTTGCCAAGTAGGCCCTTGTGCTGATGAGCTATATCCCCAGTGATGAAGACAAAATCAAAACAACACAAAAATAACAAAAATGATACATGACCTCAAAACAAAATGATAGGAATTTACAATGGTTGCTATATTGCATACTGAATTGTATTTTTAACATTTCAAAGTATGTTAGAAATTTTTCAAAAAAGCAAAATAAATATTCACCTTGTTTGACATATTTTAGCCAATTATTTTTGTAAGGTTTCTGTTACTGTGGCTAAACTGAATCCTAACAACTCTTCCTTCCACAGCTAACTGTGGTGTCAACTTGAATAAGAAGTTGGGAGCTGATAGTTTTAGCACAGCTCTGGATATGTCTGGATGATCAACTTTACTGAAGAGGGAAGATCCAGCCTGGTGTGGGTGCCAGCAAACAGGAAGTAGACTTGCATGCTGGATGCAGTAAAAAGGGAAAGAAGAAGCAAGTCTTACTTCTGCTACTTTGGAGTAGCTCCAGCCTTTGTCATTGCTTTTGGAAGTCTGTCTCTGTGCTTGCAGAGGCCACTCTTCAGCCTTGCAGCTCAGACATTTTGCCATCCGATATGGACTCACACAGGACCCTGCAGTGAGCTCCCCTTTTGCACTCTTCCACACCTGACTTTCCAGGCAGCCACTGTACACCTATTTTGTAAATCCCATATATTTTTTTACCCGAATGAACAGTAATGGACACAGATTTTTGTACTAGGAGTGGCTCTAGAGAAACAGAACTGGAAAGATGTATTTTTTAATGGCTTTTCAGTGGTTCCTAGAAATGTTTCTCTAATTTGATGAAACCTAAAGCTGCTATGGTTTCTCAGTCTGATAATGTGTAGAGTACTGATAGTCTGTGGTGTTTACTGTTTAGAGTAATAGGCAGTGCAGATACACTTGGTCATCCTAATTACCAAATGTGAGATCCAAGGACTTTAGTGATTCTACACATAATAATTTTAAATATTTTTGGCAGAGTAGAAATATGATGATGCTACTTGGTTGCCATTTCTGGACAGCCTAGTGAAACATTTGTCCAAATGTGCATATCATATCTAAACATTCATGAAATGTCTAAACATGCATGAAATATCTAAAATCTTCTAAGTGTAAAGACAAATTAATAAATGAAAATAGGGAGCTCAATGACTCAAATTTCCATCTCCAGACACATGTAAATAATCTAAAACTTTCTAATAGCAACCTGAAACAGAATCTTCTATTCTTTAGCCAGAGAGCTGAGATTGTAGAAACCCCAAAACAAGCCCTCATAATTTCATTGGCTGAAATATAGTGTGCATTTAATGTCCAGGCTCAAAGTAAGCAAAAGTGAGGGTTCTCCTCAATAAAGAATGAGATACCATGAATTGGGATGGAGATGTTTGGGAGGATCCTGAAGAGGCTAGGGGCATGGAGCTTTTAAATTCTAATGAGTTTGTTTTGACAGGGAAGAGATCCCCACCCTCGTCCTATTGTGTTAACCTCTCCACCTGTACTTGAGGAAACCAATCCTAGATTGCCTGATGCAATCAGAGAGCATGATAATGCTGACACTCCCCAGGACCCACCCTGGCAACCCGCTTTTGTCTCTAGGCCTATAATCAGGCTCAAATCCCAGAGAGCTCCAAAAGGTGAGTGTAAACCATGAGTAGGTCTGCTACACTCCCGAGGAACTTCTTGCATTTTCTATGTCTTATAAAGTGAGGCCTGATAAACAAGTATAGGGATGGATTTTGATGGTGGCAAAAAATATATACTTTGGTCAAAGCTGAGTTTGTCTATATGGTTCGAGTAAGTGGAGATTCCGAATTTAATGTTGCAACTCATGGAGCTACAAGAAAGGTGTTTATAGTTTACTTGGATTTTTGGCAGAAACATCTGTCAAAAGATGCTCCACTATGAGTAAGTTAAAGATATCTGATATTCCTTGGTTTGCCATTGATGAGAGGTTTCAAAGGCTCAGAGAAATAGAAATGCTTGATGGAATTTGCCATGTTAATCTAATCTTCTCTTCAATTATCCAGAAAACATACACTTCACTAACACCTTAAGAAACAGGTTCATCATGGGAGAACTAGAATCTCCAAAGAGCCCTGTGGTTGCTCTCCTCCATCTACCCGATCTTACAGTGGAGACTGGATTCTTTTAATTAGCAAATTTAAGGGTAATGAGTTGAATCAAATCCCTGTCAGAGGTCAAGTGACAGCGTTAACTACCACAACAAGGTGCACATAACTGACAGCAGAAGAACAGTAACGATCACGATGGACCCACACATACAGACCAATGGTGTTGGCTGATTAGCTGCGCTGTTCCCATAAGTTAAAAACACAGAAAGCCTACCACATTTTTACTAGATTTGTACAGTCAAAAACATTTAAGGGCAGATGAACAGAAACCTGTCTCAAATCACAATACAGAGAACCATGGTCCCTAAATCAGTTTCCAGATTTGAGGCAGTTTATATCAGGCAGTTTGATGATCCCTTCGATAAAGCAGTGATCTTTGAAGAAGAACCCTGTAGCAAATTCAAATATTCATATGGTCAGTCTTTCTCTTATTCTTTTTCAAGTTTTACCAACGTAACTGTACGTTGGATCTAGGGGATCCAAAATGTCATTGTGGTCTTCCAATAAATGTAAGAGCCTATGGAGATCAGGTGATCCATGGATATTTAACAAAGGTCTGACTCGCTCTGAATCCACCAGTTGCCCTAATCCAATCTGTAGTTATTTCCCCTGTTCCATAATGCATAATTGGGATAGATATAGGACCCTCACATTGGTTCCCTAGCCTGTAGTGAGACGACTATTACAATTGGAAGGCCAAATGGAAGCCATTGAGATTGCATTACTTTGGAAAATAGAAAACCAAAACCAATATTGCATCACTGGAGGAACTGCAGAGGTTAGTGTCAACATTAAGTCACTCTTAGTATGACTATTAAGATTAGTGTCACTATTAAGGACTTGAGATGCAGTGGTGGTGCAAAATAGCTCTTGGCATGCCACTAGGCCTTCGTGGAAACTGAACACTTGAGTGTGGATACCAGGTTACTGTGAAACCTGAGCTCTTCATCATAAACTGGGTATTGTCTGATTCACCTAGTCATAAAGTTACACATGCACAACAGCCTCTCGTTAAATGAAAATGATATATATGTGACCAAGCCTGAACAGGTCTAGAGGGCACAAGTAATTTACCTTAAGAAGTTGCCAGATATCCATGGTTGTTACTCCTGCTATATTTCCTTCTGTCTCTCAGCATACACCTATAGCCTTATGGGATGTTTAACAAGATAAGCTGACAGGATGAGAACTCCAGGGCCTGGTTTATGGATGGTTCTGCAGGTTATGCAGGCAGGTGTAGTGTTATAGCCCCTTTCTGGCACTTCTCTGAAAGATAGTTGTGAAGAAAAATCTTCACAGTGGTCACAATTTCAAGCAGTGTACCAGGCACTACATTTTGCCTGGAAGAAAAACTGGTCAGATGTCTGACTGTGTACTGATTCATGGGCTGTATCCAGTTGTCTGGTTAAATGGGGAGAAATTTGGAAAGAACATGATTGGAAAATTGGAGACAAAAACAGTTAAGGAAAGACTATGTAGATACACTTCCCCATGTGGTCAAAGCATATTTGTAAAAATATTTGTATCTTATGTAAATGCTTCTCAAAATGTGATATCAGCAGAAGAACACTTTAAAAATAAATCATACATGATGACCCATTCTGTAGATAGTAGTTGAACTTTCCTTCAGTTGTTGCTATAATGCCCCAGTAGGCTCATGAATAAAGTGGCCATGGTATTGAAGATGAAGCTCATGCATGGCTGATCAATACTGATTTCCATTCACCATGACAAATCTGGCTATACTCACTGTTGAGTGTCCAATATGCCAACAGTATAGACCAACAGTAAGTCTCCAATAGGCACCATTTCTTGCGGTGATCAGCCTGTCACCTGATGACAGATAGACTACAATGGACTGCTTCTACCATGGAAAGGGCATTACTTTGTACTTATTGATGGACACATTTATTCTGGAGACAAGTTTACTTTTCCCGCATGTCATACTTCTGCCAAAACTACCATCCATGGACTTTTAAAATGCATCATCCACCATTATGGTGTTTAATACACCATTATTTCTGACCAGCTAACACATTTCACAGCCAAAGAAGTACAGCAATAAGCTCATGCTTATGGAATTCACTGGTCTTACCAAGTTCATCCCCATCCAGAAGCAGCTGGCTTAATAAAAGTGTGAAATGGCTCTTTGGAGTTACAGTCACAGTGCCAGCTAGTAGGCAATACTTTGCAGAGCTGAGGAGAGATTCTTCAAAAAATTGAATATGCTTTGAATCCACATCCACTGTGTAGTACTGTGTCTCTCAGAGCCAGGATTCACAGTTCCAGAAATCAAGGGTTAGAAATGGGAATGGTATCAGTCACTATTACCCCTAGCGGTCCACTAGGAAAAATCTGTTTGCTTCCCATTCCTGCAACCTTATACTCTACTGGCCTAGAAATTTTAATTCCAGGAGCAGTAAGCCTTATACTAGGAACCAGAACAGTGATTTCATTAAGCATGAAGCTAAGACTTCCCTCTGATCATTTTGGGCTCCTCATCCCTCTGACTAAACAAGCTAATAAGGAAGTAATGGTGTTGGCAGTGATGAGTGATCCAGAATAGCAAGGGCATAGCTGACTATTACTCCACAGTGGAGGAAAAGGAGAATACACCTGAAGTGCAGGGTGCCTTCTAGTATTATGAGGCCCTGTTATTAAAGTCAGTGGGAAACTACAACCACCCAATCCAGTCCAGAAGACAAAAGGCCCGGAACATTTAGGAATTAAAGCATTTGTCATCCTGTCAGGAAAAGCACAATCTGCTGAGGTCCTTACTGAAGGCCAAGAGAATGCAGAATGGGTAGTAGTTATAAATACCAGCTATGACCTCATGACCAGTTATGGAAACAGGGATTATGCTTGTAATTCTTTTCTCCTCTAATATTTCTCCTATATTATAAGGTGTATGTGATGAAAAAATTAATAGTAAGCATCAATGAAAGACTGTACCTTCCTTTCTTGGTAAACAATTAGTGTGCTTTTGTTTATACACAGGATACTTGTACCTTGTTAGTTATAATTATAAATTTATTATTATTCCAGACCTTTGACTTGTATCCTTTAGATTTCCAGCACACAGATGACCGTTTTGGGTTTTTCCACACCCGATTCTGCAGTGCAGGCAGCCATTGTAAGTCTGACTTATAAAAGTCTGTCTATCTGCCTATCTATCTATCTATCTATCTATTTATCTATCTCTATTTATATATAGATATATATCTTAAATCTGCTTCTCTGTGAACACTAATTGATACATTTTTATATAATGTTGTATTCCATGGAAAGAAGTCAAGAATAATTTTTGATCCTGTGTTTGCTACTTTCCTTGTTATTATTTTTCTAATCAAATATTCAGTCAATTCAACTATGCTTTTTCTACTACTCAAATCTTACATTTCACATTTCTGTTAAGGCATCTCCCTAAATAGTCAAGGCCTACTTTGGAATCACACTGTCAAACAGTATCCACATTTTCCTCTTTACCTTTGTGCATTTATCCTACAGCATTGTAGATACTCCTATCAGCACAGCTTTATGTTAGAATCATATCTAAATAATTAATGGAGGCTAAAATTTATGAACATTTTCCATATGGAGCTTCCTAAATTAATGGTACCTAATTTAATCCTCATAATTATCCAATAAAATGAGAAGCATCATTATATCCACGATGAGACAGACTTAAAAACCATTAAGTTGTTTGCCAAAGACCATACACTTATTAAAACCCAGCACTATCATAATCCATTAATTAAGTCACTATTTCTCTTTCAAAATTAAGTTTCAACACAAAGTACCTTGGCATTATTTACATTTTCCAGTGTCTGGTTTCAAAACAAGTCAGATACATCACAATTAAATATAAGAACACTTCTTGACCCATAGGTTATTTACATGGTGACTAAGTTCCTTCAGATTTATGATGATAAAGACATCTTTGGTAAGGACAAGGGAGTAAATGTTGAATTGTGAGAATCATAAAAAATGGCCCTCAGCAGGTAAAATTGATTAGTATTCAAGGGATAGAACATGACACAATTTTAAGATGCACAGTCTATGTTATGAACTGACCATGTAATACTCCAAAAGAAAAGACAAACTGATAGGTGAAAGGGGAAAGGAAGAAAGAAAAAAATATATGTAGACACAAAAGACTTAATAAAGTTTTACAGCTAATTTCTCTTAGGTCATTGAAAAGAAAGGTTTGTGCTAATATTCCTTGGACAAAATATCATGCCTATATCTTGTACTTTGAATAACTACTCCATAAAAAATGGCCCTCAGCAGGTAAAATTGATTAGTATTCAAGGGATAGAACATGACACAATTTTAAGATGCACAGTCTATGTTATGAACTGACCATGTAATACTCCAAGCTATATAAACCATCTATACTGTAGTTGGATACTTTACTTTCATTAAATTCTCAAATGATAATTATGTAGAAATGTAATGTACAAAAGTATTAACATATTTATTTTTGTATCACTTATGTCTTCAGAACAAAACCAAAAGCTTTGTTTAAATTTTCTTTCAGTTCATGAGGCAATAAAAACTGTAATTACCTGGCATTCCATATTTCTCCAAGTAATAAGATTTCATTATTTTTAATAGATTTGTTCTTTCAGTGGTGGTAAGTGTAGCTGGTTTCTTCACTCCTTTTCCTGTCAACAAGCTGTATAAGAACATGAAAATATTAGGGTACTAGGTTTAAGGAAGGTTTCAAAGGTATTAAAATTCATGTAAATTCAGAATTTGGCCAGAAAATTATTTAAGAGAAAGTAGGTAAACTTAAGTGTAAGTATAGGCACCCCTTGTGTAAACAAGAGACGCTGGAGTTTAAGCTCATCAGTTTAATGATGAATATACTTCTGATATGTGAATAGTAATGGATTGTTTCTTTTTATTTTACTTTAAAGAGAAAAAAAATTAAAATGCCAATGCCACAGAGTTTCAAAACAGGTTAATAGGACACTTACAATAATTAACACATTGCATATTGTTGTCTTTGTAGTAGTTATTCAAAGTACAAGATATAGGCATGATATTTTGTCCAAGGAATATTAGCACAAACCTTTCTTTTCAATGACCTAAGAGAAATTAGCTGTATAACTTTATTAAGTCTTTTGTGTCTACATATATTTTTTTCTTTCTTCCTTTCCCCTTTCACCTATCAGTTTGTCTTTTCTTTTGAAGTTTCTTCAAAGTTCACAATACCTATTCTACATTTGGGATCTTATTTACTTGTTCAGCTCTCACACTAGTGAGACAATATGATGTTTACACATGTGGGACTGATTTACTTCCTTTATGAGTATGGTCCCAAGTTGCATCCATTTACCTATAATAGTCTCCAGTTTATCTTTCTTTATGGCTGAGTAAGACATCAGTAATGAATTCCTTCTAATTCTATAACTGCTCTTATAATATATAAGGATATTTTAGACCATATATTTTAAATTGTTCCTCCATATTTAGTCATTGTATTCATATATGCACCTATTCATTTATTTGTGTCATAATATCTAAAATAACTGATTATTGCAGGCATTTTAGGCTATTTTTATATTCATTACATTTGGAGCTCTTAGGGGGCTGGGGATTTAGCTCAGTGACACAACGCCTGCCTGGCAAGCACAAGGTCATGAGTTCGATTCCCGGTACCGGAAAAAACTAAACAAACAAACAAAAAACCCCAAAACATTTGGAGCTCTTCTCTTACATAGTGAAAAAGAATATAAATGTATAAATTTAATTATAAATTGTAACATGGAAAGAAAATACAAACAGGCATCTAGGATTGATGCAACTTTAAAACAAGCTAAAATACAAAGCATTATATTTAATGTTTAATAAATAGATATTTTAATGTTGCAATGCCTAAAATATGATGAGAACTATAAATCTCTAATGGAAAAAAGAGACATATAAAAGGCATTAAAAATGACCTCATGCAAGGAAAGAAGGAAAAAAGGGACCAGGAAAACAAAAGGAAGTGAAACTCAATATGAATTGCAATGGAAACCAATGTTGGTTTCAAGGTTTCATCAGAGTAGTTTCACACTGCCTTCCACATACATCTTGACAGTGTAGGTGGGGTAAAACTAAAATGTAATCCTGTGATATCACACTCACCATCACTGATAGGTATTTGCCTTTAAAAAACCACTTTGATAGCCAAAAGTAAAAGAAACTTCTTATTTGTAAATTATATTTTTAAAAGTAATTTTTATAGAATATGAAAATATTCGTTGGATTTGTTGATTGTCTACTTCTGAAAATTTCCATTATTTTTCTCAGTTTTCTTGTAGATGTTAGATGTTTTCTTAATGATTTGTTAAAATAAATTATAGATCTCGTGCTTAAAAGTTATACATGTTACACTTATTTTTCTTTTATAAACTACTTGAGTCTTCCACCTTTAGAGAGCATAGTGTAATTATACATAGTCATATGTTTCAATGTTTCTTCTACACTGAGTATGAGGATTAAACAGACATTTATTTCCCAATATGCAAATATTTGTCAATATTTCATTAAATATTTTTTGAATTATTTTTACACTTAATGCATCATTTTTAAGTGGACAAATTGTGCTATAATTTTATTTTTCATTGAAAGTTCATTTATTTCACAGAATTCATTTACCTTCTGTGTAGATATGTACTACACATACATACATACAGAAATATTTCAGGTTCTAATAATCATTCTGCTGATCAATAGAACTTTTGCTAATTTCTATTGACACACTGAATAATTTCTACAACAAGCAACAACCCTACATACACACATGTATCCTTTTATTTTTCAAAAAATTTTTATTTAGTTGTATATTCTTTTTACTGTCTTATGAATAGAAAAGCAGAAATATGACATTTAGAGGGTTAGATTTCTATACAGTATTAATATATTAATCAAATAGGGCAACTACAATGTTATTTGCATAATTTATAATTTAAGTGAACTATGATATCATTTGTTGTTTGTCATGGGAGCAAACTCTCTATTAAAAGAATTACGTTCAGGTATTAATATGTCTTCACAGAAGAGAGGAGAGGTATAGGTATAAATAATGGATTCTTTGAAATAAAATATCAAATTGAGTATTCAAATCTATCATTTGTTAAACAAATATTCATTCTTACCTTTGGAATCAGAGAAGTGTCACTGTTCTTAGGAGATCATGAATTTCAAATAACCTGTTTTTATTTCCTGAAATTCATACCTGTATGTGTGCTTCCTGATATTCAGGTAACTAGGTCAATTCCACTGGGCCCCAGAATGTCAATTCTCACAAATTCATAACTCCAAGTGAACCTTAGAATACACAGGTCAAGTTCTAGAGAAAATTCTGTTGAGACTGTGATTAAAATTGCATTGAATTAAAAGATTACATCTAGAAGAAATGAAATATTTATAGCATAATATTTCTTTCCATTGTTTTGGTTTGCTTTTTTGTTCTTCACTGGAATGAGATTATAGTCCATATATATGCATATATCGTATATATGTATATTCCATATATATTCCATGTATATTCCATGTGGATATCCTCTCATATAATTACAGAGTTACTCATAAGTTCTCTAAACAAGATTAGAAACAAGGTTAGAGATACAACTGCATTCCTTGGCACTGGGTAGTAAATTCTTACACTCAGGTGACAGGCTAGATAAGAGAATAAATCTCTCATAGTCCTGCCTATTAATGAAACCAAACAGTAAAAAATAGAATCTAAATAAACCCACGCATGATGCCTTAGTTTTCATTTATTCTCTTTTGGGTGAGGAAAAAAAAGAAAAGGAATGCTGAGATCACCATGGGCCAGTAAGCACCACTACCGTAACTGGAAGACAGTGTTATGTGGCTGTGGAGTTCCTGGATTTGAGATAATCGGTGTCTGCAACAAAATCCTTGCTAATTATTACAGCACTTTGAATAAGCCAAAAACATCAGCAGTTTGTTTGCTTGAGTAGCAGGCAAGGAGACTCAAATGCAAATTTGCAGCAAGGCAAACTGTAGAGACGTGCACACAATGGAAAGATAGGGCCCTGTGCACACATACACTTACCAGATATTGACAGTTTATGCAAAAAGTAGAAGCGTAATTTTGTGGCACTGATTTTATAACTAGACATCAAGACAGGTTCTCTTTGTGTACCCCTCCTGACCTCCTCCATCCTCAGCCTTCTCCTTCTTCTTGAACTCTTGAATTAAAGACAGAACTACATTAATTCAATTCTTGAATTAAAGACGGAACTACATTTGGTCTAGTGAGGAAAGTAGCTCTTGAACTCAGCTAATCAGATTTATGCAGAATCCTCAATAGGAAAGGGAAGATAACCCCGCTTTGCTTGTGAGACTCTCTGCGAGAACTCATTGTATTCTTGTGATTTGCACTCCCAAATACATGATTGCTATTAATGTTTAAAGTGTACACTCCTGAGAATAGTTGGGGTGTCACAGGGGCTTCTTCCATTCAGTGCCTGCTGCATGTAGACAAACAATCCCTGTTTTTTTCTATGAGGTCCAACAGGAGTAAAACAGAAAGATGGGTGGAGAGATTATTTCAGGAAGCATACTCAGTGATATCATTTTCCAGACCAATAGCACTACTTGTCTCATGCCGCTGAGTCTAGACATTTAAAAATTAAAGGCAGCTATTAACTGTCCACTAATGTTACTGAATCTGAATGCTTGACTCATGGGGACATTGTGATTTTGTAACCCTAAATCATCATTTTGCAGTTTTTCAAGTAAGACTTAGTCACTAACAAGGGAAGGGATTAGGTAGATTCACTCTGTACATGGAAATGATACATGTAAGTGTTCCGCTGTTATGACGTTATGTGAAAAAGTGACAGTAATCTCTGGAAAGAATACTTTCTACTTTACAACTGAAACAAAGCTGCTTACCCCAAGAACCCTTGATTCATCCACCTGAGTCCTCCACAATGTTCACTCATGTGTCAACTAAGTGAAACTCTTAGGATCAAAAGGGTGTAAAACTATGTAGACACATATTATGATTTTCTCATTTCACCCTGCCCATTCCTGGGCATTAATGAGGATCAGCTCTAGCCAGTTCTTACATAATAGATGCAACTTCCCTTGGTCAATCCAAAGAAGTATATAGAACATTCAAGCTCAGTGCTTATTCAGTCACATGGGTTTCTTATTGGAGTGGCTCATGTCTTGACTGTGACATTGTAGTTGAGTATACAGCTCATTTTGGTCCACTCAAGGTGCAGCATAAAATTAGGTTCTGAAAACTTTGTGGCACTCTGCCTTCTCACTGAATCGTCACCCTCCTGGCAAAATGTTCCAGGTAGAAAGGACGTGATAGAGGAAAAAGTGAAATTTTAGCTACTGTAATAAGACACACTGATTTTGTGCATGTTGAGATATAGCAAGAATCTGGACCCATGGGGAGAGAAGCTAGTGCAGCAGGAAATGTGAGATTTGGGATATAAATTATTGTTACGTTATCACATAGATCTGGCATGATAACCTAGCAGAACTATCATATAGTGTCCCTAAAGAAAGTAGGTAGTAATGATTTGTGAGTTCTTCCTCTCAGGCTTATATTTTACAGTAAGTCTATAATTATTTGTAATGTATTGTAAACATCTCCAAGTAGTATTATTTGACCAAAGTGTATTTCTTCTTATTTAGTAACATATTTACATTTTATATTTATCAACACATTAAATAAACAAACTGAAAGTGATTTTTGTTTATCTACTTAAATTTTGTTACTATTCCATTTCACATTACTTATCGTATTGTCCTCACTTAATATAATACAGAATTATTTCAAAATTTTAACTGTGAATTTAGCTATCTTTTTTAAGATTATATTTAATTTTGCAGTGTGGGTCTATGGTTTCATTGTATCTATCCTCCCTCTCACTTCTGCTTTTCTTATCCATTTTCTCCGTCAGTGCTTACTAGACAAACAGATTTAACGCAGGCTACCCAAATGCACAACAATTTATAAAACTGACTTATGGTGACCTCCTGCAGTTAGGTATGGATGAGTGCAAAAAGGCTTATATGCCCTCCAGATCCAAAGGACTCTGTCAAAGGCCCGGAGCTCACTGTAGTGTACTGTGCTGAAGGGTCTGCAATGGAAGCTCAGGGGTCTGTGCCTAAAGCCTCAGGGTCTATGCCAGAGGCTGAAGAGTCTTTAGCAGAGGACATCTAAGCTGAAGACGATGACTGGGTTTCCTCTGAAGAAGCAGAAGCAAACCTTCCTTCTTTGTTTCCCTCTTATTTCATTCCCCTGGCAAGCCTGTTGGTTGCTGTCACCACACCCAGTAAACCCCAGCAAATCTTTGGTAAAACCTTTGCAACCACCCCCAACTGTGTCATTCCAATTTATTTGGGTGTTTTTCACCCCAGTCAACACAGTCAGTTATCTACCACACCCACCACATTCAGTTACTTATTTTGGTTGCCTACAACCTCTTGGGTATCTCCTTTTCAAACCTAGGCTCATCTAAATTATTTTGGGTTGGTATCCCATTATGACACTAGATACGTCTCACATCAAATATGCAGACATTGTGTGTCTCACCTGAGGGTTTGTCATATTCCAGGTTCTCAGTCATCCTGTTGTGTAAGGAAAACACTCTGGTAGTAGTTTACTGCAATTTCTCAAGTCATTTTATGAGAATAAAATAATGAAAATAAATTAGTGTATCAGTGTTGTGCATGACTTGCACGAGCAAACGCTTAGCTATGTCCACCTATTTCCACACTCAGGTACCTCCAGCTTGTGGTTTAACATTACATTTCTACTCTGTAAAGTCTTATTTTTGACTTCAAGCATTTTGTATTTCTTTATTTAAAATATATTTTTCAATTTCCATTTCTTATTATAGTAGCATAAAATAACGCCAATCCTGGATGAGTACAAATGAGTTTCTACATTTTGTGTCACCTTATTTAATTTGCTTCAGTGCATGTGAAACAGGAGTGCATGTTCTGTATTCAAATTAGAAAATATTCCTAATTAACTGTGGTGTCTACATCGCGCTGCTTTGCAATGCATAAAATAAAATGATTAGGAAGATATGGGACTGCTATTCAAGGGATCTATAATCCAATATTTGGAATTAAATTAAAACAAATTATTCTAATGCTAGGGAAAGTCAAATGACAGTTGCCAAGAAAATAATATCACATTGAAATAGACTGAAGGTCTTGTTGAGAATATTAGCAAGGAGATGTTTAGAAAAGACACTAATTAATATAGTAAACAGAGAGAGTTACAGAGAAATGAACCACCATATGACAAGCAAATGACAAAAGCAAAACTTCAACAAATGTTCTCTTTCTTTTGATGATAGGTTGTATATATCAGAAAGGCATCAATAGAAGAAGATAAATGTTAGTATGGTGACTGGAGAACAAGACAGAGAAATTGATGCTTGACAGTGCTGACAACAGGCATTGTCCTCAGGCATATGAGGTGATGGGGATAATCTTTAGCAGCATAAACCCTCACTTGACCAGGTAAGTAAAAATATGAGAAGAAATACAATTGAGATTTAAGCTGGTGAACCTGGTAAGTGCTTGCTGCTACTTAAAAAAAAAAATAATAGAATTATAATGTATACATGTTGTGCATTGAGATTTTTCTCCAAAACATCTAGAGAGCATGTGGAATGAAAAGGTAATATAACTAAATATTTTACATAAACTTTCATAATTACTCTTTAATATTCTCACAGATTCTGCTTCCACCTACAAAGTACGCACAGCCCACTGAGGTCTGGAAAGTTTCTATAGCTGGTGAGTGACAGCACTGACTCACAGAGGGATGTTCCAGTGCTAAAGTTCTCACCCTTGAAAACTATCCCCTTGTGCCTTGCTCCAAGCACCTGTGGATAGTACAAGTTTTGCCTAAGTATCTTGCCTTTACTTATTATTATTTGCACTGTATTACTCCTCATTTTGGAGTAATAAGAATTTGAGACTTTGAAATTATATTTAAATATAATGATAAATGTGATTCTTGAATAATTATCCTTAACAAGTGGGCTCTTGGTAGAGCAATTTTTAGTGAATTATGAGTCAAAACTATTCTTGAGACTTATTAACATAGATATAAGTAGAATAGAATAATAATGGAATGATAATGGAAACTACATTTCTGTAATTGAGATAATCCATATTCTGTAGTACCCCAGGTTAATTTATAAAATTAGTATGCAATGATAAATGAATGGAAACTTATTGTGCTAGTAGGCAAAGTTTAATTTGCTGAAGCAGTATTCAGCTTAGTGATTCTACTTCACATTTACTTTCTTTGGATTTTTTTCTTATATGCAGATTGTAGAATGAGATGAAGTCAGGAACATAATAAAAGCCTTCATTCTCAGTATAATGTGCTTCTCCATGTGGTTAAAGTCATTGTTTCATTTTATAGCATATAGATGAAGTGTACACATTTTATTCCTTTTATTCTAGGTTTGATGATTCTTATAATACTGTACAGAGCATATTTCATGAAATTCCCTGCTTCACCAATTTGGATGCCTTATATAAGTTGTATGACCTTTCAATCTAAGTAAAATAGCTAATTTCATATTATAGTGATTTTAATCGTAAGCATTTGTATGCATGTTCAAATAGCTGTCACACAGTTGGTGTGTAAAATAGTAATCAAATTTTTTTTTGTCTTTTTGCGACAGGGTCTCACTGTGCAGTTCAGGCTGGTCTTGAGCTCACTTATGTAGCCCAGGCTCGTCTTGAACTCGCAACGATCCTCCTACCTCAGCCTCCTGAGTGCTGTGATTACAAGCGTGGGCTACCATGACCAGCAGAAGTTGAATTAATGGGGAAAATATAAAATGCATGTTCGAACTTGGGTATCAAAGCAATTTTACAAAATATTACTAGTATCACTATGTTATTATATATCATATTTCATACTAATTCCAAGACAGTCATACAGCTGTAAATGTAACAGCACTAAGTTGCTAAAGTAGCTTTGGCTATATCTCTATTTTCACTGATAAAATTTATATTTCTTATGATACATATAAAATACATTGTACCTTACATTTTGAGGAGTTGCTTACTAAGAAGCCCTTTGTATCTCTCAGACTTACATGGTGCCCTATGTCATGAGCGATTCAGTTCTTACAGAAACAGTGGGGTAATATGCAAAGGGTGGTATTGTTCTCTTTATTTGAAATCATCCATAGTAGTGCCATTTTTGTTAGATTCATGCCTGATCATTCAATTGATCCATAATGTGAATTACTTTATGCATAAGAAATTTGAGTAGGACACATGAAAGGAAATATATTGAAAATCTAATTAAATATCAGATATTGATTGACTATTTTCAACATTTAGAGAGCTTTGTGTACAACCAAACTATCAAAAAGTTTTTAAAACTGTATTTTAAAATGTTTATTAACTTAAAGACTAATATATAGGCATAATTTTATTTCACAATGTAGAGAATTTAACATACATTTCAAAATAATTCATATCTGGTCCAAGCCTATGGTTAAAACACTCAGGAGGGTTAGGCAGGAGGATCACTGTGCAATCAAGGCCAACCTGAAATACAGTGGGAGACCCTGTGTCAGAAAAGTTACTAATATTCTATGATTCTTCTGTACAGAGTACATATACTCAAAAAGAGAAACATATAAAAGTAAAGTGTAAATTTTATTTTACCAGTTAGGTACATCAGGGAATATTTCTGGCTTAATTGATTTAGCAAACATTTAGGAATGCAAAGATTGGAAAGTCGTACTTCTTGTACTTAGGAAACTCACCCTATTCAGACAGTAAGAATGCTCTTAAGGATAATATAATTGAGTTGGTACCATTATAGTTGCATTTTAAAAGACTGTAGGAGCGCAGAGGACTAAAGTAACTCTCTTAGAAGCAACTTAGAGAAGAACAAGGAAAAATAACTCTGTGGAGAGTATGACTAAGAGCCTAGAGTACAAATATGAATGTGTTAGGGTAGTAAGATAGGTGTAGACATATAATTATAAGGGTGCACACTTGCCTTGGGATATAGCTCAGCAGTAGAGTGCCTAGAAAGCATGGCTCATGCTCCGGATGCAATACATAGCATCACCCACAAAGTACACTTGCTAGAGACATCAGGAACAAAGTTTAACGTGAAGCGGTAACTAAAATATCCTCCCAGTGATGTTATGCAAATGAAAACAAAGTACAATATGTACAGAACAGAGTAGATACCTAATAAAATAGGAACTATTAGCTGCCATTCGATTACCTTTTAATTGCATGTTGAATGTCAGCTGCCTGTTGACCCTGGTTTAAGTGTTTGAAATACAGTTGAGGAGCAAATATGCAACATTTTCTGTGCCCAGAGTTTACATTTCAAGTGGAAAGAGGTCAAAAAAAAAAAAAAAAAAAGAAGAAGAAATTAAAAACAAAGCTATAGTAGAAGGGAGAAAATACATTGTACAAAAACTGGAAATCAAGGAGGGCAGAAAGCGAAGTAGGCTCGCATTTGCAGAAAGGATTGTAGGAAGCGCTCCCTAAAGAAGTAATATTTGAGAACAGAACTGATGAATGCAGATACTCCGCAGGCAAACATCACAAGCAAAAATGAAATCAGTGACCATCCTTAAAGCTAAGCAGTGACTAGCATATGAAAATATCAGCAAGGAGGTCCGTATGTGTGAACAGCAGAAGGGGTGACTGGGATAATTAATAAATAAAACCAGAAAGATAAGAGTGCACAGCGGTAGGTGTAGGATGGGGGGAGAGAGCTGGGTAATTGGAAGTGATTGGTCTTATTGGGAGGATTTAGGGAAGTTGTATGAAGTTATAAGAACACAACAAATGATCAGATTTAAACTTAAAAGGACTACTTTAGCTGTTAGTAAAAACAGAATATAGCTCCATTTTGGGGTAGTGGGGAAAGATTGGAATCAAGCCTGAAAATGGAAAAAATTTCAATGAAAAGTGGCTATGGGTACTGGGGGAGAACCGATGGCTCCGAAGGTGTTATTGTGTTTTACTTTTAAGAAAAATATGTTAACGTAGAGGGTTTTTTTCCTAAACTGAAACAGTACTCAGGTTTAATTACAGTGTTGGAAGTTTGCGATAAATAAGTGGGTTTGGGATTGCAGTTTGGCACTGCGTCTCTAAAAGGCCCCCACTGGTTTAGAGCATGTGTTGTCAGTCGAAATAATGAGGGTCGAATTCTGGACAAATTTTGGAAGGAAAATCTACTAAGGAAGGAAGAACTCACAGATGTTGTAAATATTTTATGTTTGGTGAGGAAAATAAACAATTATCATTAGTTAAAAATGGGAAAACTGGATGGTATAGATTTTGGAGAAAAGATAAGGAGTTCAGTTTTGAACAGATTAGTATTGAGTTTTCTAAAGGCAAATACAAATTAAAATTAGAATTCTTAATTGTTTATGTTAAAAATAAGGTATTCTATCTTCTCCATTACTCTAGAGCATTCACTTTTTGAAAATTGTATATTCTCTTAGAAATGTACATGATTGTATTTAAAGGCTAAATAGACCTATTGCCAGATTCACAACCTAAGATTTTCTTTCTCAAATACAAAGGAACAATCTCTTAAAAATGTAATCATCAAGCAAAATAGCTTTATGCATATGTAGGAGCCCAATTCTGAAAGGCTCCTCATTCAAATTTTTTAAATTATCATAAAGATACAGTCTCCTCAGAAATCTCTCCTTTTTTACTTGGTTATAGATCAACACAGATTGTTGATCTCTTTTGGTCCATCTTCTATCTATTCCTTTTCCTCTGCAGTTCAGATAATGCTAATGCCTCAAATAAAGGAACATCTGATTTACTTTCATAATTACCTCATAGATCAACTGGAAGAGGCCCACTTCAATTTAAAGGTGATCGCATTTGGTCGTGCATATGGAATATCACCGCAGCTCCAGTGGAAACAAGAACTTGATTTGGGAACAATTCATTTGTCTTCTGAAATAGAAAAAATGGCAAAGAATGAAACTCTCATATTGTACTGAAAAAATACTCTTATTAAAACAGATTTACACATTGCTTAACACGGGGAAACTCATGTTGATTTAAGTAGATTTATAGAACTGATAAAATAGTACAATTGAAAAATAATTTACAAGCATTTGTAGAGTTATATATTTCATGAAAAGCTCAGTTTTAGGAAAAAAAAGTTACAAAGACCTAGGAAAACAAGAAATAATTTATAAAGGAACCACTGACTCTGTAATATTCTCATGCTTTAACAAAAATAAAAATAAAAACAAATTTTATAAAGATGCTCAATAATTAAATATACAGGATATATATATATATGTTATATATGTAAAATGTAGTTCATAACTCCAGCAATTCTGACCTCCTCTGACGTTAGTATCTTTGCTAGCAGTCTTTGTTTACAATTTATATATTTCATGGCATTTTTCTGTGATTCTAGCAAACCATTTCAATGTACTATTTTTATTTACTTGTAAGGTTCAAACTTTATTGAAGAAGAATCTTCAAGGGTTTTATGACTATTTTACTAATCATTCTAGTCCTTAAAAAATAAAAGAGTTATACTACCAGGGAAATTTATAATAATGCAAAATGTAGATGATTTGCTGATATTCTCAAAACCTAGATAGGAATACAAAGGTAATAATTATATCTTTATTACAATTCTTTAATTGATAGGGGCACAAAGCCTCCTTAGACAAATGACAATATTGCTCAACTGAGGTGAAACACTGGTGCATCCGTTGTCAGCTGTAATATCACATGGCTATGTGTAGGTGGCATGGTGTTGCCATCTAGGAGTTATCTCATTCTGCAGATAAAATGTCCTTTTTATAAACAAAGAAAAGAACAATACTATAGATAGTGAAGTATTGTGATCAGTGTGCTCCACCTTTTCTGAGTGCAAGAAACCTCCAACAAAGCAGTTGCATGGTAACTCTCCAGATCCCGTAGCTTGAACCCTTCCATCCAAAGAGGTTTTTGAACAACTGAATTTTTCATTAACCTCTCTTCCACCTTTGTAAATTCCCAGTATTGGAAAACAAAATCTGATTTGTCTGTTATTCCCACTCATATTGCACATTTGATCATGCTTACTGGAGCAGAGGTCCTCAGAATAAAGGAGCCCACAAGTGGCCTCTTATGCTATCCTGAGTTATAAAACTGTGCAACATTCCATGTTTCCTGGGATTAAATCCTACAAACAGATGAGTTAATGACTATAGAATTCTTGTTTTGAGATTCTGCACACACACGAACACATACACATGCGCATGCTGTGTGCCATATACTAGGACAATTTTTAAAAGGACTTAATTACCCCAGTGAAGACTAAGATATCTGATAAAATACTGATAGCCCACTTTTCACAGGTTTTAAAACTGCCTAATCAGATATCCGTAATTTATGGAAAGTTAATACAAGGTAGAAGCATAATGTATCCAAAGGCAAATCTGTTTGATACAGTTACAAAAATCTTTGTAAACTGTAGGAAACTTCCCCTTTAGGAGCTACACTGTTAATAAAGTAAGGTACTTTTATTAATTTAAAAAATGCATATCACAAAAGAAAATGCAATGTGTGTTAGAAAAAGGGCTAAAATATTTAGACTATGCTATGGGAATTGCCTAAATTAACTCCAGTACACTTATCCCTATTCATTTTCTTATTATAGATATCATCAAAAAACACCACCTCAGTAAAAGAAGTAGTTTAAAGAAATAAGATAAATATTATGCCTTAAAAGAAAAGATGAAAAATATTCAAGACATATGAAAAAGACAGTTTATTTTTAGCAGAATTCTTTACACTCCATTCCCAGGGTAAGTACAGGAACTTGCTCTGAGCTACTGTAACAGCAGCCCAATGATAGTTTGATTTCATGGAACAAATTGCATGTAAAGCATTTTGTCTAATGATGTGCATATGTCCAATGGCCTGAATGAAGTCTTTTTATCTTTTAAACTGACTTTCAGACAGTAGTAAAGACTGTTGTAAGCGATTACTACTTCTGGAATACTACAACACACTCGCTAAACTAGAGGAAATAATTTTTACTTTTCAGTAGGAAATGTGCAGATATTTGCAGATATTTGTTAAGCCTCCATTGTCCAGACATGTAAGCATGCAGAAACAAAAGTCTTCCATCAAAGAAAAATTAATCTTATCAACAAATGTTGCTAGAACAACTGGCTGTCCAATTTTTAAAAACATGAATCTAGACACGAACCTGAGACTTTCAAGAAATTACTGCACCAAGGGTAATAAAACTAAAGCAAAACGTAAAATTGGAAAATCCCTACAAAATAATGGAGGAAAAATATAGCAGATGACTGTAGCTATGGCATACTTGTCAAATACAAGACCAAAGGCATAACTCATGAAATAACTGATGAGCTGCAGTTCATTAATATTAAAACTTTTTATATTAAAATACACAGGAGCAGGAGAATGAGAGGATGAGCTGCAGACTGCGACAGCGTGGTAGCAAAGGATGGCTATCCAAGACACACTAAAAAAAGCTCTTCAAATGCAATAACGTAGAAACAAAAAACTCAGTTTAAAAGCAGACAAAATACATGAAAAGATAGTTAGCTAGGGAAAACATACAGATGACACATAAGCATATGAAAGCATCTGTTCTTAATCATATGCCACTAGGGAACTGCCACATGGAAGAACAATGTCACAGCACTATGTAACTAACTATATGAATGACCCTAATTACTACCCAGGAAAGAACAAATGGGGGCTCAGAAATTTCTCTGTAGTTGAAATGTATAGTCACTTTGGACAGTAGTTCGACAGCTTCTTTAAAAATCTAACTAAAGGTATTCTTGCCAAATAACCCAGAAATAGTGTTGCTAGTATTTTTCTCAAATAAGTTAAAAACTTATGGCTACACAAAAGCTGCACATAAATATTGATAGCAGCTTTATTGTCAAAGCTTGGAAGCAACCAAGATGTCCTTCAACAAATATATGAATAGACTGGGACATCCACAAGATGAAACACTATATAACACTAAAAGAAATGAGCTTGTAGATTGCAAAAAGACATGGGAGAAAACTAAATGCCTATTCTAAGTGAAGGAAGCTGTTGTGAAAAGGCTACTACTGCACAATTCCAAGCATGAAAAATCCAAAGCCTTGAAAAAAGCAAAATTATTAGTGGTTCTCAGGCAGAGAAGGGGGAAGTGAATAAATGGAGCAAAGAGGAGATTTAGGGTAGTAAAACTATTCTGTCTAATATTTTAAGAATGGATATATATATATATATATACTATTGTGTATATTTGTCAGTGCCAGAGGATATACGATGCTAAAAGCAATACTTAAGAGTATAAATTGGGATGGCAGTGTTAGATCACTGTAAGCTGTGTTTGAATGGGGATAGGGCATATATAGGAACTTTGCATGCTCCACATAATTTTTCATGAAATTAAATCTACTCTTACAAATAGTCTATTACTACCACTACTACTAGCACTAATGCTACTACTACTACAACTATGACTACTACCTCTACTACTATACACACACACACACACACACACACAGGTTAAGATTATGTAACTTACAATTTTAAGATAACTCTGTTATTTATCACTAGCTTTGTTAAAAAAAAATTGATACCTGTGAACAAATTTATGAAACCTTGCCAGAAAAGTTCTTATTTAGAAATATGAGTAATCAAATTCTATTGTTAACTTACTCTTCAGCCTTAGATGGGTTAAAGAATCAGTAAACTACATTAAAACATTACATAGTGCAAGCAATAATGACATCATAAAAATGTGTAAATTAATACATGACTAAGAAATATCTTTTGTAGATTAGTGATCATGAATTTGATTTCAACTTTTACAATTACAGTATATTTAAAGATTATTTTCCATAAGCAAAATATGCTCTAACTTTTTAAAATTCAGTAAATCTTTTATGAAAATTCTGATACTAGAACTTGCTTTGGTCTGCATTTTAGTTTTCTTTGGATTTATTGCATATTTAGACACTTGTAATTTGTCCAGAGAAAGTAAAAAATAGCTATTGAAGTAATTAGAAACACTCTAATATTTGCAATTTTATAGTAATATGCACAGGAATTTGTAACAGTGAATCCATATGAAAAACAAGAATCTGATTCTCCCTGTTGGAAATAAGACTGCCCATTCTTTTTTTCTAGAGCAGTTAGTTTGGAAAACTTAAGTTCTTTTTCTCTCTTCAATGTACATAAACCTTTGTAGTAGCTAAGTAAGTCTCTTGTCACTAAGCTTCTCTGAAGGACCTGGTCCCATCTCTTTGAAATGTAATCATCAAGGAAAGAAATAATCCAACTACTAGTTTTTGTGAGAAGCTAGGAGCCTCAGTTTGAAAACTTTGTCACTAACAGTTGTAATCGATGGCCATTAAAGGAGAAGTTTATTTTTATCCTCTGGGTAAAGTCAGTTAGCATCCTGTTATCAAGTGATATTATAGTGAGTTGTTCCTGAGAAATAGTGTTGGCAATTCCTCTGACTTGAGATCTACTTCTTTTTTTTTTTTTGTCTTGAGAGCGTATAAAGATGGCGATAACAGCACATGTGTGTAATGAGTTCTTGCGAATACGTTCGCAACATGATCTGTCTGCCTCGTTATAGGAAAAATAGAAATTGTTCCCATCTTGTGATGTGAGCATATTGCCTGTGGCACTCCATAGATGCCGCTGAAATGTTTATTCAGCTATAGTTTTTTTCCCTCTTATTTCTGTGGGAAGGTTTTCAGGATTAGAGGTTATCTTGCTGTTAATTTTAAATCTCTGAACAGTTGTTTAGAGAGCAGCTGCCAAACTTTCAGCGTTTGCAGTGAGGAATGTATTACCTGGTGACGACTAGAACCAGCTGCACACAAACACACAGATACACAGGTCCTGGGATACTGTGGTGCTGCAAACAGTACACAGAGAATGAGAGCTGACTGAAATCACTAAAAAGTGGTTTCAGAAAGTCTTGAGAAGATGCCAAATCCTAGCCATGGGCTGCTCTAATGTTAAAATACTGGAAAAAAGAAAATCTAGGAAAGAAGACAGAAGACCAGCTGGTGAAAGAGGATGCCAGTGTGAAAAGAGGAGAATCATGCAAGACAAGTGAAGGAAGTTTTTAACGGATAAGGATGTATTCATTCGTGGAGAATACTGCTGGTAGAAAGAGCCCAAACATGAAGAAGATAAGATACTGGGTTTAACAAGTTGAGATCACTAGTTATCTTAAAGGAGCTAATGCTGCAACTAGCAAGCAACCCAAAAAGAAAGAAGGGGGCCAATATAGCTCAGTGGCACAGGGCCTGCTTAGTAAGCGAAAAGTCCTGGGTTTGATTCCTGCTACCAAAAAATAAAAAACAAAACAACAACAAAAAATCCAAAGTAAAAGAGGAAGCGTGTGAAAAGCAGTAATTTTTTTTTTTTTTTTTTTTTTTTTTTTGGTCTTTTTGAGGCAAGGTCTTGCTATGCAGTTCAGGCTGGCCTTGAGCTCACTTTGTAGCTCAGGTTGGTCTCCAACTCACAACAATCCATCCTCCTGCCTCAGGCTCCCAAGTGCTGGGATTACAGGCATGCGCCACCATGCCCGGCTCCAAAAGCAGTAGATTTTAGAAAGCCACTTCACTGAGGCATCCGGCTGCTAACACTGGAATGCTGGAACTACCACCAGAAGATAAGGGAAACACAGATGACAAACCATAGAGGAGCACATCACTTTCAAACACTATGCTACATCGTTCAAAATGGGCCCTGAAGGCTTGAATTTGGCTTTGGTGAAAGCACATATTTATGTCATGAGTCTTAGAAAATGCTTCAAATCAGAGCTCTCCTCTTCAAGAAGATGTGGTTAAACATTTACTTGAATAACATGGAGTGAAGATCACATAAGAGTGAGTTTAAAAGACTGTGAGAAAAAGGCAGTGAGTAAAACAAAGTTCTCAACAGGTATTACCTAAAGCATCTACAGAACCTGAGGTGGAAACTAAAAAATGTGTGGTTTAAGTGGGAATTGTTTTCATTATTCTTGCTTATTATGGTGGTTTTTAATTTTTAATTATTTATTTATTTTTTGTTCACCATATAGAGAAATAAATAAAAGTTATAGCTTAGCACATGGAATGCTTTGCCTAAAATGAGAATGATTTGACTCAGGAGAGGGAATAATTTCAGGAGAGACTGGCTGGGTCTGTAGGAAAAGCAAGGAGCTGGTGTGTAGGAAGTGGAAAGAATTGTTATCATACAAGTACCTCAGAATTGCCCATCATAACGGTGAGGTGAACAAGGAGGCCTGGGACTAGTAAAGAAAGCTCCCATTTGGTGATACTCATTATTTTCTTCAAAGGCTTTAAATTCCAATTATCCATTCTGATGTCTGTTTCTTTCTTTCACATAAACCTCTCAAAGAAAAAAGTCAAAATTCCCATCTAATGACCTGAAATCATATTTTAAAATATATAACATTCAAATCCATCACCAAGATTAGGTTTGTATATTTGATTCTGCTACAAATGACATTACTTCTCCAAATAGTCTACAAAATAAATTACCAGAAGAGCCATCTGATGTGACTTTGTAGAGTTCAGAATTCCATCTCTTGCATTAAGATAATTTAAAGCACAACACAAAATAACAGGACTAGCAATGAATTTTCTCACTCAAACTATCAATGGCCACTTCAGTAAATATATATTCATGTCTGTTTGCCATTGTGAGTGCCTGTGTGAATTGTATTTGAGGAAGAGCGTGAGGTAGAGACCAGACGAGATCACTGGCTTGTGTATAGGTAACATGGTGTAGAATTTATTGTGCCTGGGTGCAGGCAGATAGAGGGCAAAAAGGCCATCTGTAGGGACCAAAGAGAAGTGGACTTTTTCATATAGGACTTGAAAGAAGGCAAGGGACATTAGGCTGGAAGATCTTAGTAAACATCAGTGATCAAAGTTCTCTGGATATCTCTTGCCTCAGTGGGCAAAGTTCTTGAGGTGTCAAGTGTGAATGCTTGGGTGTCTTCAGATGTCAAGGTGTTTGGATGATTCGATGCCCCATCTTTTCTCTTTTACGACGTTCTGTGTTTGCTGAGAGCACCAATGCTCAGCTGAGACAGGCTGGTTACTGGGAGAGTCGTGTCCAAAATGAGCCTTTCAGTTATGCTTGCTGATGTCCCTCTGATGACCAATGTCCACTTAGATGTCAAGTTATATTTCTCATTTCTATTGCATTTGTCATTTTGACCAGGAATATAGATAAATGTTAATGTATATATATGTGTTCATAGATAGATGTACTATACATATATATTTAAATATATGTATAAAATATATATGCATATATTTAAATACATGTATTTGCTAAACCTTATAAAATTTACACATTTAAATTACTACTGAAATTAAAAGTTATTTTCTC
>NW_004955428.1:11207419-11219991 GCF_000276665.1 Chinchilla lanigera
ACATATATGAAGATTATACCTGTGGCTGAATATATTTAAATAGTTTTGTTTAGAAAAATAAGTCTTAACAAAGATTTAGATTTTCTTGCATCTTGACATCCATTCAGTATATACAAGTCAAAAGGGGAAGACTAAGCAGTTGTTATTGTCACCATCTATCCAAATGCTTCAGTAATATCCTATCCAACTGACAGAGTGACAAGCCCAGCATCTTTATCTTATCCTCATAATTTAATTTGCAAACAGCTAGCTTGACTCCTTTACCCTCCAGACCCAGTGTCAGCCTTATTGAATGAAAATTCAATTCTCACCAAAGGCCCTCAAGGGTAATTACTGGTCTGTGGTGAACAGTTTTGCAGAAAGTACCCTAGGTGAAATCCAAACAATGTCTCCTTGTAGTGATAAAAAAACCCTATCTCCCTGGATTTATATTTCCCTCCCCTAGCAAAGCAAGTAAATGATTTGTTTATTTTCTTACATTTTCACAGAAACAAGGTATCAGTATTTTTTTTTAATACTGTGCATTCTGTTGTTTCTGATCAATTTGTGACATGTATTCCAGTTTTAGAATTTTCTTTTGTTTAAGAATTTATAATTATTACTGACTACATTGATATCTATTTGAAAGCCTAGGGAACAAAACTAATCTCTGGAATTTTTCAGGGAGCTGATTGATTTTGAGACAATGTTTACAGAAGAGAAATTAATTAATAAATGCAAAAAAATATGATTGCGATATAACAAGAGCTATCTGATTCATAAGATGCTGTAGCAAATTGCCAAAAGCACAGGTTGAGGTTTTGTGTGCAGAGGTGAAGGTGATGTTCATTATTTCTGAGCATGCATGTTATTTCTGGACCTGCAAGTGTATTCCAACATTACCATTTTAAAAATATAAAAGAAAATAAGCCTGCTACTTACCAGAATAAAACAGTTAAAAAAGATTTCATCATGGACTTTGAGAGACAAATGCTTTTCTCCTATTCTCAGTTAGTTTTCCAGTCATATTTCTACCTGTGGAATAAAGTAGTTAAAGAGTGTTATAAAATCACTTCAGCTCATGGGGAAAAATATGCTAATATTTCAAAAGTACAATCTACTGTTACCCAACATTGCATTTCTTCTGTATCCATACTAAATTTATGATAACAGTGTTATAATCCTATCAGAATTATACAGGTATTGGTTATTTGTATTATTGCTATGAATGCCTGATAATACAAGAATATTTATGTTACTCTAATAAAATGAATGCAAAGTGCATTTATTTACATTTATTGCAAACATTTGAAGGGAAAGAATAAGAAAGTGAAGTGATTCTTACATAGTATTTTGTTTTCATTAGGATAAGAAGTGACAAATCTTTGAGAAGTCTTAGGAAGTGTAACAGTAGCAAATCTTTGGTGGAAGTAAAGGAAATGATGAGCAAAGTTAGGTCATTCGTGAGCTTATTCATGCAAAAAGGATAAAATAATTACAACCACTTATCCAAGAACTGTGTGATTTGGGAAGATCAAAACCCCATTCAATGTTTCAACTTTTCATTCAACCAGTTTTCATTCAATTCGTACAAATGCATCCTTCTAGTTATTAGGGATAAAGGGATGGATGAGAAAAGATTCTGGCTCTGTGTTAACTGAAGATGACTAAGATAGAAATAATGAGGGTTAGAAAATCTCAACCAACTTTCAATAAATTTTGCAAAATATGCAGGGTGTGTCCACACCCACTGATTCCATTTTATGTATTTCCTTCACAGCTACAAGGACACTCCCTCTGACCCCAAAGTGTCTTACAGTCCTTCCCCTGCAGGCTTTTGAATTCCAGGGCTTTCCTGCTAAGCAGACAATTCCTCTTCATGTTTGCAGCAGGCGTTCCCTGGATTTTGGAGGGTTGCTGATCCCAAATGACATGGAAGAGCTCCTGCTTGGCCAAACTGCAGTACTTTCCACAATCATTTGGATTGGGCCTATACTTCCCCAAGGAATCTTATACCCTTCTAAGTGTGTCTTGATTCGGGTACTTTCCCTCACTTCTAGGGTACCAGGCATGGTGTGCTTATATCTTGGTGTAACTCTTGTAATAATTTAGTAATTCTTTATATTAACACTTCTATTTAGGCCCCTATTGATGCAAGTTAATATTACTGTCTTGTTTTAGTTCATTTCTCATAAGAAAACTGAGATACAGAAACACTTGATAGCTTCCTACAGTTCCCATACTTGGTAAACAGACTGTGAGCTAAACAGAAATAAAGATTTCAAAGCCATTAAGAGAAGAAGAAAACTGAGACAAAGACATTTGAACATAAGTCATGTAACTCCCAAGAAAATGAATCAGATAATTGATAAGGATTAGTTATATTAAAAATGAGAGGGGACCAGTGAAGATCATAAAAGTTAAGGAAGGAGAGTAGCAAGGAGCTTGTCACCAGTCACTAATCTGCCAATTCCAAAATAAAATCCAGGTCAATGATGTTTGGAGGTCAAATGTCAGAGGAATAAGGGAGGAATCCCTGGATGGAATTGCCCTGGACAACAGAAAGTTGTCACCAAAGAACCTCACCGAAGAAGACATCAACAAAAACAACAGCAAAAAGAACTAGAAATTCAAGAAAGCAGGATCAGGCATGTGGGTGGTGTGGAATATTGAAAGCTTGAAAGTGTGAAGACCTCTTTCGACTCCACTGTACCTGCTTCTGGCTGAGTTACCAGGAACAAGTGCTCTATCTCTATGTTTCAGTTTTCATGTTTGCACAAGGAGAATGGCAATATCTAACTTAAAGTGGTGCAGTGTGCATTAAAGGAAAGATTGACCAAAAATTATCTCAGCAAAGTCCTTGCTCAAAGAAATAATCAAATATCCATACTGGTATTAAAATAAGTAAATAAATCAAGATTTACACTTGAATACTAAGTAACTGATAAGATGAGCAGTATTATCAGTCATCTTTCCATCCCTGGACAACATTCCCGGTATCCACAATTTAAATCTGCAGAGATTTCCATCCATGTCCACTGCCTCCAAGGCAGAAACGGCATGAGGGAAGAGTGTAGCAGAGGGAAGCTGATCAACAGATAGGAATCGCTTTGATTCCGTGCTCTCTCAGAGGAGAATGGCACAGAGAGGTAGAAGGATAATCAGCTTTCTTGGTGGCTTAGGGGACCAGTGGTCAGGCAGCTACTCTGACATTAGCAGCCCAAGGAACCAAGGAGGTGGGGTGGGGGTGAGACATCCAGAATACTATATTTTCCAGTCAAAGTAAAGAAACAAAAACTTCGAGGCATAATACACATAATATCATTTATTATGTCTCCGGTCCAAGGACACAGACCTTCTGTTTCTAGAAGGAAGAACTTCCCTTTCCATAATCTCCTTCCTGAATTTCTTACCAGATTAAGCTCCCTGAGGGAACAGTGACCACCTAAAAACACTAAGAAGTCATTTTTTGCAATTCCAAAGTCACTTCTAAGGAGGTATCAATAAGCATCCAACCACCCCAGTTCCCAAATCCCAGGAGAAACGCTTGCGTGCTTAGGCACTCAGGGTACATTTTAAATCCCAGAGACACAATTAGACTTGTCCTCATAGGCTCGTCTGTTAAGAAGCTGTTTCTTTTTTTTTTTTTTTTTTTTCCTCCAAAAGCCAGAAAAATTATTTAGAAAACAGAGCTACAACATGAACTTTCAGAGAAATAGAGACTAAAAAAAGTTCTATAACAAGGAAGTCAATTTACTTTTTGCTATTAAAAACTTGTTTTTTCTCATAAACTTACTGAAATTAAAAATTGATTTTAAGCAATTTTTAAAAGATCATTCTACATTTCCTAATGGTCTCCTGCATTTATTTCCCCAGGCCCAGGGCTGTTGCTCTGTTACCTTCACATATAAGCCCAAGGGCATCAACCTTCCGATGACATTGTGATCAGGATAGGCGATGACTCCGTATCACCATCTTATTTTTCATCCTTGTCTCACTCTCCGACCGCATCAGCACTGAGTATGTAATAGTCTAGGCTCCTCATGGATTGTTCAGAGAATGTGTCCAGAAACAGTTTGTGTTACCTCCAGGAGAAAAGCCCGCTCTTATCAATGCCATAATTGCCATCCCAGTCAATATGAGCTAATTGAAATACCAGTGATTAATGATCTGTCCTTTTAAAGGCTTTTCTTATCTCAGCAAGCTTTTGAAACCATGCCTAGGAGGTCTATATCAATTTTCAGTAATCTTTTCTTTTCTTTCTCCTCAGTTTTAATTTTCCTGTCTTTCATCTTCATAGAAACTGTCCCTATTCAGGTGTCTCGGCTACGTGTGTCATTTATTTCTTTGTCACCATCTCCTTCCTCCTTCACATCGCCATACGTCTTTCTGTCCTGGGATGTCTATCCCCTTAATAGTTCATATTTATCATAGCATTTTATCCCTTCCCTCTGACTAAATATAGTTACAGAGTGGGGCGCAGAGCAAATGGGAGTCTGATTAGCTAGTGACAGTTGTAATTGTTTGGATGTTAGATATATGTGGTTGTATGTGAGATAGATTCATCAACTCATCACAGCCTACTTTTTCTAGAGGGCAGATAAAATCTTCAAGGATTTTATACTACATGATCATAGGATTATACGCAGAAGCGTCCACTGGATTTAATGTGCAGGAAACATTGTTTTGTTGGTTCGAAGTGGTTCTCGTCAGTAGTATAACATCTGTTTGGTTCTGTGACTAGTCTAACAAAATGGTTCAGTTAACTTGTATCTTCCTCTTGGTCTGGAATAAATACCAGTTTCATTATAATAGTCCCTGAAATAGCATAAATGGCCCCAATGATTAATATGTATTTAATCAAAGAATCAATAAAAGTAAATATAATTTCTTAAAAATTATATTCCATAAATACAAATTATGATACCCCATTTTGTCCCTGCATATGAGGATGCAATGCTATGAAGGAAGTGGTAACAAACGCTCTCTCTCCTGAGTGCCCCTGCTCCCTCTTAGTTATTTTTTAGGTGACGGTCATACTCAAAAAAATATACATTGTAAATAATATTCTAATGTTACTTTAGGTTTATTTTAATGAAACAAAATGTATTTTAAAAATTGTATACTTAGTACAATTTAATCATCTCATATTTGGGGGCTAAATGACTATTATAAACATATAGTGTGATAGTTTAATATTGATCAGCAGTTTAAATGTCATTTGCCATTTACTTTCTCTTTTTTTTTTTTGAAACAGGGTCTCACTATGCACTTCATGCTGGCTTTGAGCTCACTTTGTAGCCTAATCTGGTCTCGAACTTGAGGCAATTCTCCTGCCTAAGCCTCCTGAGTGCTGAGATTACAGGTGTGAACCACCACGCCAGGCTACCATTTACTTTCTGAGTGTAACAGGGTTTTAAATCTAGCACTTGGAATAAAATATACCCAAAAGAGTTGTAATACAGTCTTTTTAGTAGGTTTTGATAAAAGACATAACTAAGATTAGCTTCAGAATTTTTAAAATTTCATAGGCATTAAGGGAATAAAACACTCAGGTTTGAGATTAGAGGAATCTTTTATTGAGAGAATAATTTTTGCAGAGAGCTTTTGGAATATCTTACATCTCATCACCTGCTCCAGGAAAAAAGGTGGCATAGCTATTTCTTATTTTAAATCAGAGAAATGGTGTCAGTAATAACTTGGAGAGCTTAATATGTGTCATTGAACTGGGAGGAACTAAGGGAGTAAACTCTGTGTTACACCTGTGGTATCCAAAGAGGAGAGAATTTGGAGCAATCAGGACATTGCTCAACACAGAAGGCTGATATTTAGGATATGACCATGCTTCCAGATTCCTTTCAGAAAATAAAACAAGTATTTTGGTAGAGCAGAGAGTGGTATATTGGTATATGTCATCTGCAAAAGATAGTTTTTCTGGACAAAGGAATAGTGAGGCACCATCCAAAGATACGGCTTCAACTGTCTCAAGTCCTTAGCAGATGCGAATTTCCAGCTGTTCGGATAGGAAGAGACACTCAACACTCCAGAAGCAGACTCGTGAAGGAGTGATCTGAAATTCAGACTGAATTTCAGGTAGTGAGATTATCATCCCCAGAAATTACAAGCCAAGAGAGAACTTTGTTATATAGTGTTCTTCTCTTCCCTTCCTACACAAACAGTCTAATGATAAAGATTCAAGATCCTGAGAGCTAGGAGAGAAATTTAAACACTAAATGAAAAAAAAAAATTCACTGCCAAAGCAGACTAATACACTGAGCAGTTTTGAAGGTAGCATGCTTTACATAGTATACAATTGCCTTAAAATCACAGCCCACGGGTCATTTCTTGTTAGGAATTCCAGTTACACAGTTATGCGACCTTGGGCATCAAACACAATTGTTTTGATCTTGTTTTATATCAGCAAATGGTGACAGATATGGTGACAAGCCCCGAGATCTGGTGACAGGCAGAAAAAGCCTGACAGTATCACATAAATAAAGACATGTTAAACACCTGAAAAATCTTTAAATGTTATGCTTCTGGTTTATGACTGAGGATAATCTGAAAAGATTATTAAGAGAAATTTCAAGCAAGGACAAGTAGAGAATTTTGCCTTCAATAAACTCAAATTCACCAAATAAAACAAAGTACAAGTTACAAATGTTTTAATTGAAAAAGTTTTGCTCATACTCTCACCTTATATAAGAAAAATAAGACCAATTGTAAAGAATTTTCAAATAAATATAAAAATATATTCATTGTCAGCCCTGGGAGAAAAGTTCAGTGAAATTGTCAGTAGAATTTATTGGGAAATATCTTATTATGATATATCCAAATTATGTGGATTCTTTGTTACTTTAATGGTGCTATTAAAAAGTAAACATCATAACATATTTCTATAAATAATTATATCACAAATATACAGCAAAATAGTGCTATTATTACATATATGTTTTATTCTAAAATTCCCATAACTCAGGAACTCCAAAGGCAAGGTAACTTTGGTTTTATAGTAAGAGGTAAAGGTAAAATTTCCACAGAAATATGCTCCTTTTGTCCAATTGTCATCTTAACAGGGGAAATGATTGAAAAATTGAAACTGTACACTTGGGGCTGGGGATTTAGCTCAGCGGCAAAGTGCCTTCCTGGCAAGCGCAAGGTCGTGAGTTTGGTTCCTGGTATGGGAGAAAAACCAAAAAAAAAAAAAAAAAAGAAACTGTACACTAGAGCAATTTAGAAAGACGACCTGATTATTTGATAGTGACACCAAATGATTTCTTTATTTTTCTTTTTTTTAAATTACGTCAGAGAATGAAGTGAGGCTATTCCCATATTTTATTGCTTCTCATTAGTAATGATTCATCAGTAAGGTACTCATCTTTGATTTTAATAGGGCAGAATCAACAAGCTGTGTTATTGAATTGGACAGTTGTAAACAGTACAATCATAAATATAAACCATCTAGAATGTTATTTAAGTGATTTTTCTCTATTTCCTGGAAATTATTCATGGTCAAGAAGTACTTGATAAGTAGGTGGTGAATATATTAAATGATTAAAATACTTTTGGAATAATTATTTATAAGATTATTGTGAAAAATATTTATGATTAGCAATACAATACAAATAAATATACTAAAATGTTTCATTTGTTACTAACATGGAAGATAGCATCTATTCTGTAATATATAAATCTAGCATGTATCAAATCTAGTAATGTAAAAAATTTTTCATGTCCCAAATTATAGTAATCATGTATACATATAATATTTGGAATGCATTATGTAATAGTTTGACTTTTTTCTTGCTTAAAAAGTGTAAGTAAATGTAAATTACTGTTGCAGCTTGCTTCAGGACACCTTTTATGCAGTGATCAGAAAACTCAGTCCCAACTGTTTTAAAGGGAAAATCGAAATAAATTCCATTGGAGTGGTTTCATGTAGGAATACTTCTATTCCTCCATTCATGAATAGGGCACTGCATGTGGATAAAGCTTCTCTTTGAGGATCAATAAGACACCTACAACTCCTAAGAATTTCTTCAAGCAGGTTCTCTGTTTCGAGAAAGGTGCCATCTGTCCAGCCTTGCAGGAGTCACAACAGCAGCAACCATTCGAGGTGCAGATTGATCGCCTTTAAAGAACAAGTTGTAAACTACAACTGGGATCGAACCCAAAATGTGTGAGCTCGCAGTGAGGGAAACATGATTCTCGGATCATTGTTCACTCAAGAAAGGAAGCCAATAAATAAAGATGGGATGGGTCAAAAATCCACAAAACAATGATTTAAACTACATTTTAGAAATGACCATATCACTGCCACATACTATGCATCAATATGTATTAGTCCAGATCCTCTTTGTTTATTCATGTACAGTTTTTCATTTAATACTGACAAAAATGAATGAGGCCAGGCTAGGACATATTACTATCATTTCTACAAGACAGGAAATCGGTGAGCAAGTTTATGTGGTTTTTATGCAGTCAAATAGCTAGTTGGTGGCAGAGCCAAAACTCTGTCAAGTTCTCCCTACACTTTTTTTTTTTTCTGGTACCGGGAATCGAACTCACAACCTCGCGCTTGCCAGACAGGCGCTGGGCTGCTGAACTAAATCCCCAGCCCTCCTTACATTTTAAATACAAACACTTTATGTCATCCTGCACCACCTCCAGTAGGCAGGGAATGAATTTTGAATGAGCTGAAATAAAGCACTAGTTTCCCTAAGACAGACAGAAAAGCCACTGCCATGACCTGGTCTAAACCACCTGTTTGGCCATGAACTTTATTCTCATGGATTAAAAGATCTTAACCATTCTGTCACACTGCAGAGAGAATTCTGGGAGAGTAAGGATAACTAAAATTCCATGGGATCCAAAAACCATCACAAATAATGAACAACAAAACTGAAGAGCAGAACGGGAGTAGTTCTTATTTTAAAAAGTTAAGGGAATGAAGTTCACTGGAGTGGAACAACGAGAATGTGATCATGTGATACCGTGGGTCCTATCCATAACCTACAGTAAATGATACTACTTATTCCCCTCCAACACTTAGGGAAACTGAGTAATGAAAAAGTGTAGATGAGGACTTTTTTGTGTTTTATTAACCCAAGGGTACAACGTGATATTTTTCTTTCATTTTTTTCCTCATCTTTAGTGACAAACACTGTTCCTTTGCTTCCTGCACCTCTAATTTTCAAGCCCTGAGAGGAAAGTATTTACTTGGTAATTTACTTGGTATGTATAAAAGAAAAAAAAGGACTAAGTACATGGCTAAGTAAAAAGTGACTAAGAAAAAATGAGTAAACATTTATTTCTCTCTAAAGCATTAAGCATGTACTCTAAAGTGTGTGGCATTTCTCTAAGCCACTGGCAGTTCTTATGCAATTAGCCACTTTTCCATGTACATAATTCTTTAGAAAAATAATCAAAATTATTGGTTACTTAAAGTTCATTTTAAAATGCATAACCTCTCTATTTTTATATTTACCTGAAATTTGTCAAAATTGATAAATTTTGCTTACATGGTGTTTATGGAAATGGTAACTAAAATATACTCTAAACTGTTTAAAGAAATTAAATGTTTCTGAGAGTAAGATATTATATGGGCTAAGAAACTGTTCCCTTCGTAGTTAAATCATTTGACTTCTTTAATGATGTGAAAGCTCTAAGATTTTCTATTTCTATTTGAACTCCACTCTACAAAGATTTTATATATTTCCTAAGAAGTAATAAAGGGATTTAGAGTACAAAATAAGCAGCGATCCTAACTAGACTGTATATTTAGAAAATTATAAAATAAGTACAGAAAAAATGTCATAAAATTATCAGTGCTTTCAATAGTTTGATTATAGGATTTTGATGCATAAGTTTGAAAATATATAACAGTTTGAGGTATTATTACTATTATTTATTATTATTATTATCCTTGAAACATGGGTTGAGAGAACTACATCTAGACAAATATTCAAAGGTAAGAATTTTTTAAAACTGTGTGTACACATGCATGCACATACACACATGCATATCTACACATGCAGATATGTACATATATGTATAGATATACATATACATTCACAGGACATAATTTATATCTTACACTGACAATATTTATTACTAGAGTAATTTTATTATTACTCTGTAACATTCTTAATCTTCTTTCAAAAGCTATGCAAGGTATAATTTAAGGAATACAAATTACTCAAGTAAAAAATTATTCTATAGATTCCTTGGGTTTTAATTTATCAGTTCTGTCTTTTAATACATCCATCCAAATTTCATAAGAGTATTTTATACAGACAATCTAAATGGTGGGACCTCTTGACATATTTTTATCGCATATCTTTTTAAAGGACTTAAAATAAAAATATAAGAACACTGAAACTTGGATGCTTCATTTTAAAGTAGGGTGACATATTTTGCTGTATAAACTTATTAGAGCTCAATGGAAATTTCTTTTTTCTTTAAAATTTTTCCCCATAATGACAATAATAGTAAAAATGTTTTTTGATTCATCATCTTAATATAGATGATGTGTAGTAATCATTTTAGCAAATATTGAGGGATATCTAGTTGCCTATATATTTTTAAAGTTCTCTTCAGTAAGCATTTACAAGTTCTAAATTAAATCTAAATATAACCATATGAGATCAGCTACTGTTATTAACACTATTTTACAGGTAAGAAAACATAAGGTAGTACATATAGATGTATTTAGGAATTTATAAGAAGATTGAGAAAATTTAGCTATTTTTGCCTACATTATATTAATTCAAATAGTATTTTAAAGTATTTTTCAAACTTGCAAAAATGGTTTTATTAAAATAATGACCATAATGAAACATACTAAAAAGGCATGAAGATTAAAAATCAATGTGAGGATTTATAGCATAGATAGATAGATAGATAGATAGATAGATAGATAGATAGATAATAGATAGATATGCACATACAAGCAATAGAAAATGCACTGAAGGAAATTCGCTTTGAAAAAAGTATTAACTGTGGTCAAATACTGGTGAATAAGTGGTCTTTCAAGTACAGAGATTTCGTGGGATCACCCAGAGAGAGACTACAGGTACAGAATAGGACCAAGTAATGAACCTAACATACTTCAGTTCAAGAAGTAGAGTACACAAGTTAAAACAAAGGTATGGCTAAAAATCTTTAAATAAAATAAGAAAACCAGGAAAACAAAATATACTAGAGGGCAAATTAATTGTTTTTGCTTTGTTTTCCAAAAAAGAAGGAATGATCAACTTGGCAAAAATTGCTTACTTGGCCATTGGATTTACCAATGTGAAGAACTTTGGTGATTTGGAAAGGTCACTTATGGTTTGTGATGAAGGTAACAGCTGAATCAGCCTGGTTTCAATAGGGAAGAGAAGGGGGAGAAATGAAGACTGTTTATATAGTGAGCTTTTCAAAGGGTTTTAAAAGGAAAGCATGTAATGGAAGAGAATAATCTGAGTGAGACCTATCATTACCAGAGAAAGTGCAGTAAGGAATGCTTCCTTAATCAGGAAAAACAGATACAACCTGGACCACGAGTGGAAGTGTCGACCTCAGAAAGAAGCATGTGATGCTCAGAGTTACAAAACCTTATTACGCTGAAGTTTTTACTTGGTTCATTTTTTTTTCATTGACCATAAAGTATTTGCCTAATGTGATACCAGATAACTAGCTGCCTAATAAGTATTTGTTAAGACAACAGTACTAAGCCATTCATAGTGATTATTACCTATAATCTCAACACTCAAGAACCTGAGGCAGAAGGATCAGAGCCTGACTAAAAAATAAATGATTAAAAATTTAAAAAAAAATAGAATGCATGGCAAATTATATCAATGATTAATGACACTGAGATTGTGTGTATTTGTGTAATTAGGTAACAATTTGTAGAACACCTCTTAAAAGACAGGATTAGAAGATATAAAAGTGTTAGGATAAATAAATTATAAAATATTTATTAACTATACATCTTCCATGTTTAAAACATTCTCCAACTTATATTGCCAAGCAGGTAAAAAGAGAGGAAAAGGTAAAAATATATTGCATAAATTGACTCAATTCATGAAAACTTGAAACTCACATTTATTTTATTAAAGATAATTAAATAATTTTTGGTTAATGTATGGTCACAGTGAGAAAACCAGTCATAATGATTAGAGAACATACCTTAAAAATAAATATAAACCCTTTTACATGATTTGAATATTTGCCTTACATATGTGTGTGTTTCATATTGGATTTTGAAATTTGTAGCCATAAACATAATTTTATTAATCTTGAGCTAAATTTTAATAATGAAAACAAACAAAATTAGTATATTGTAGTTGTGATTGACTTTTCACATTTCAACTTCAAAAATATTTGTATTTTGATTATGAGAACTGAGAGTCAAGGTAAAATATTTTACATGCTTTGAGGTAGAAATGTGGAAATGTAAAAATAAGGCTTCTTGTGACTCATAGATAAGCAGTTTCAACAGATTTAAGAGTGCCCGGAAAGGAGGGAGCGCCAGAAGGGCCAGAGCATTATCTTCTGTCCTTGGAAGAAAGAACATCTGGTGTTGACACAGATATCTCCCCCTCCCC
>NW_004955428.1:11226721-11232708 GCF_000276665.1 Chinchilla lanigera
GGAAAGAGGCTTGCTCTTCCAGCTGCTGCTCTTTCCTTTTGCTCTGGTTGTTTTTGCTATGTTCCTCTGCCATGATCAGTTGCCCTGTGCCATGTGCCACTCTGCCTTGGACCCAGCTAAGTATGGACTGAAACCTCCACAAACTGTAAGCTAAGTAAACATTTCCTGCCTTAATTTTGGATGTCATGTATTTTGTCTCAGTAACAAGAGAAAGCAATCAAGGCAGTGATGTATGGTTTTCGCCACCAAAAAATGTAGATCTGAATTATTTGTTAGCCTGGGTTAAAACTGAGCATCTGACCATAAAACTTAAGTGATTAGATAGTTAGACATTAACATCATAAGTAACTTTATATTCATCAAGCTAATGTGTGGATCACACTCATCAGTCCTATGTATTAACAAGAACATATATCCCTTAGATTCAGTATAAGAAGACTTATGGGGCAGAAGTAAGTTGCACAAAATGTGGGCCCATGTCTCCATGGTATTCGACATGTGGCTCTCTTGTCTACCTGCTATGTCACTCTTAAGACCCCACAAGGGTTTCCTTATGTCAGATGATGGAGAACAAAGAGTGTCAAATTCATCTCAGGAAAAGATTGACTCAGGATGTTAATGAAAAGAAAACAAAAACTATTATTACAAATAGTTAGATCATGGAAAGAGAGCAGGACAGACACTTTTTGCAGTGAGTAGAGATTGGAACAGCATGCCTGGGTATTTACTTTATGTGAACAAAAGATTACTCAAGACAAAAATATACACAGGCCCTTATTCAGTGGGGAATTATTTGATCTCATGATCTTGTTCATGAAATACAAAGACTGAGGTCTCTGATATTGGAATCTGGAATGACATATAGGAAAGGCAGGAGTATGGCATGTGCTTATATGTATGACTGTCTGTTAATACCCAAAAGGGAACATCTAGAATGGAAAATCCACAGAAGAATCGAATAGACATATTTGGCCTGGTAGAGTGATGTCATAAAGACACTTATCAGTAGCCCTTAGATTGCTGGCACAGAGGGTACAAGAACATGGTAGCAAGAGTGGCAGTGTTGGAGGCAGAGGATGAGCACAACATTATCTCACAAAGGCCGATCTAACTTTGTGCTATTGATGAATTTCCACAATGTGAGTAACATTATTCAATATGGACTCTAAAATGTATATAACATTAACAGAGAAAAACTATGAACCTTCTGACAAATTGAACTGCTGACACTAAAACCTAACCCAGACAGATGGAGAAAAGGTTAACAATTTTTTTCAGTTTCATGTATTTTGTTTCTTTTATTTTTAATTTTTTGTAATTTTATATGATGAAGCTCTGCATCATTTCCAATTTTTTTTAAATTGCTTGTTACTGTCTTTGATTGTTTGATCAATCTGACATTCCTACATCTGTTGGACTAAGCAACTGCATTGAAGATAACAGTATGTAATGTAGCAACCACTGTTAATTCCTACCATTTTGCTGTGATGTTATCATTTTTTTATCTGCATATTTTCCCTATATGATTTTTCCATTCATATGTTCTGGACTCCAGTGGGAAGATCTCTGTGAAGATTGACAGTGGACATGATACACCAATACTAAAATATATATTAAATTGCCATGGTCCAAGTGACCCTTTACACAACAAAGGAAGTGTGACATTGAAAATATAGCCAGGGTATCCCTCGTGACTATTACTTAGCGTCCCGTGCTTTATTATTCAAATAAAATTATGAAGCAGTTGCAAACAGCTGAACTCAGCTCTACTAGTATCTAATACTGTGTCCGAAAACATGGTGTTTAAGTCAACAATCATTATATGATATTGTGAATTTTTATAAATAGGATACATTGGTCCAGAAAAGAAGTATTTTAAGTAGAAATAGTCCTTGTTACCATTTGTTCCAATTATTTATTTAAGAAGTTTTGGAATTTCTTTCCCTAGAAATTTGGATCCTGCATGTAGAAATGCAGGTCCCTAGGAATAAGTGCTTCCAACAGAGGATGTAAGCTGAACTATAAACTATAGCTGCCTTCAGGTCACATTGAGTAATTTGTGTCAAAATACCACTTGCTGAGGGAAGGGAGCAGCAGCAAACACTCATCTCCAGTAGTATATAGAGCTGGGCCTACAAGCTCAGAGAAGACAATGTTTGGCTTTCAGATGGTTCGCTTTGTAACTTTCAGCATTCTTCTGGCTCTGAAATTAACTACCCAGCAATAATCACTGATGTTTGTAGACACTAGCCCTTAATTTCAAATGTTCTCTAAAATAAATTGTTAACTGTAGTGACTTCTATGACTTTAACTGTCTCTTCAACTTGTCAAGACTCTCTTCCTCTTGAGTACAGGATGAGTCCCTATCTTCCTTCTTCATAAAGCATTTACTTTAGACTATTTGAAATTACAAATTCTGTTCTCCATGAGTCTTTGAGTATAATTCCCCCAGTCTCTTGCCAGTTTACAATGCAGCACAGTCTTTATCAAGAATCTGGGAATCATTCTTTTAAAATAGAACCACAGCAGAAGATAGACACTGTTTTTCTTGTTCTCGTGGCTAGATAGCAGCTTAACTTTAATAAAAGACAATAAATACAGCTGGCCTGATGACATTGACCAAACTTCTTTCTAATGTTCTCTTGTAATTTTGTTTTTGCTCACTCTGATGTGTAAATTTTAGTCTGGAATGATTATGACAAGCGATCTTATAACAGGTTGAATACAGTTAACAATATATTGCATTGTTGAAAAATGTTGAGTGGATATAGTGTTCTCATCACAGAAAAGATAGAAATGTAAAGTAATACATATATTATCAAAACAGTCATTCTGAGATATATATGCACATATATACACACATATATACACATATATATGTATACACATATATACACATATGCATGTGTATATACATATATGTATGCATATATATACACATGTATATACACACGCATATGAACAATGTGTTATATATGGTAAACGTGCAAAATTAGGTCTGTTTTGAAATCTTGCTTTCAGTTGACTTGAGTCTACTCCTTCTTGTCTTAACCCCTCTTGAGTTTTCAGCTATAATTTCCTTGCTATTTTTTTCCAAATGGTTGGTCCATTTGTTGACAAGTCTTAGAGATGCATATTTTGCATGGGATAAACTTACATTAATAAGCAATTGATTGTGACTGACACTTTGTAGACAGTAATGGATATTCCAGTACAACATGTGATTGCTTGCTCCCGAGAAACACTCATTCTCCTGGCTTTCAAGAATTTTGACTGCTATGTGCTCACAGATATTTTTTCCTCTGGAAAACACCTTCATCTGAATGTTAGCAGATGGGTTTATATAGATTAATATACATGTATCCCCCTGTTGCAATTAAGGACAGCTCTGCAAATTCAATATAGCTTCAGAGGTACCTATATGTTTAACTGATCCTTTTATTGAAATTGTATCATTGTTCAAAGTTTTATCTCTCTGAATATGATTCTATTTCAGTATTATTAAGTATACCATCACTGGGACACATACCTGACACACACAATTTGAAGGAGAAAACATTTTATTTGGTTTATTTTTTTAGTGTATCCAGTCCGCGGTCAGATGCCTCCAGGATGGAAATATCATGGTCGAAGGGCATAACAGAACCAAGCTGCTTAGTTCACGGTATATAGAAGCAGAACAGGGAAATAGTGTCAGATGTCAAGAGGCCAGGGACAGTCCAAGGTTGTACTTCCATGACCCATCCAGAGAAACATAGAAATGTGCTTTACTCATCCCCTTGGAAGCACCAAGCCAATGAAGTTGACAGTTAAGCTTAACAATTACAGTTCCTTTTATTCGTTTTCAAAGTATTGTTCTCAAGAGTACTTTTAAACAAAACTCTAGCATGCAATTTCTTGCTTCAGAGTCTGTTAATAAAGAACACAATTTAAGTAATTCTACATATACAGTCATGTTTTAAACTACATACATTACTACTGTTATGAGTGTGTTGAAATTTACCCAAGCCCTATTACCCTAAATTACACAACTCATTTTCCTAATGAGGAAAAGCACTTCCATATTATGAATATCAGGATAACCATTCAGCTACAAATTTTGTTTCCCAGATTACACTTTTCAGTCTCCTACTGTATTACCAATGGCTTGGCTCAATAGTCTTTTTAATATGATTGAAAATTTTAAAAGCATATCACACTACATATTTATATATGTTCTAACTTTCATATTTGCTTTCCTGCCATGTACATGTTTTAACACTTGGAGACCTATGTTGTATGAGAATAAATTATACAGTCTTCCTTCTATAATATACAGGGAAGTTCATTTTCCATTGCATATTTTGTAATTAATGGTTTTACTGATTCCATTGTTTTTATGCATTCTTATCAAACTGGTTGAATGTTGTTTATATACCTAGACACCTCTTCTTTATCTTGTAATTAATAAAGAATGTTTATTTGTCTATGCTTATTTACTCTTCCAGGGAAAATATGAGTGACTCTATTAATTTTGTAGTGTAATTGTTATTATATAGGTTAATTTTGCCTGAGTTATTATGAAGAAAAGATAGCATTCCTGTCTTTTCTTGCTATTATCATAGTATGAAAAAATGACCTTAGTAATTCTTTGTCTTCTTATTGTTCTTACCTTCGTATTTATATTTCTTATATCAGAAAATTTGGTTGAATTATTCAGTATTCTGAAGTTTCTGATATGTGTGACTCTGGGTTCATTTTCAACTTCCTTGTTATAATGTGAGTTACCCAACAAGAAATACATTGCCTTTTAAAAGACTTTTAAAAGTCTCCTCTGTCTGTGTATAGGACACATAACAGATACGCATATCTTTAACAAATGCTTGCATGGGCAGATACAGACTCACTACATGCTAAAGCATTATTTCAATGTAATTTCATTTCTCAATGGGCACAGTTGTACTTCTAAGTGTGCTTTTGATCTGGGGAGAAACTGTTTGATGGTTCTGACTCTGGCTTGAGTTTATCAATGCTTAGAAAACCAAAACTTATTACATCAAAAGAATTTCTAGATCTCAAATATATATGCTAAAGAAAAGCTCAGCAAAACAGCCTAATTCTAAATGTAGTTTCTGAAATAAGGTCCATTTTCCAACAAGTCCCTCTGTTTCACTGGAAAATGATTCTTCATTTACACAAACCTCCTAAAGAAAGAGATATGCTTCATATATTTTGGCTTCCTGTCTTCTTTTCCTGAATCTTACTTGAAGCTCAAACACACCTAGAAAAGCATATAAAATCAGTACTACTCAAGAAACTGATAAGAAAGTCTCTTAATGTAGAAGCAGTTCCATTTCTTTTTCTATCAGCAAGAATAAGGCCCTGCCTTAACATATTAAAGTATTATTCACTTTGACAATAGAACTAGTTCCAGGACATAAGCTATTGCTATATTAGAGAAGGGAGGTAATCAGTATTTTTCATTGCCTAAGAATCTCTATACTTGAAAAAAATCTATCACTTCTAACGAAATTGGTAAGTACCTAGGAGGCAAATGCCTTATTTTATTTCTATTCTGAAATCTAGTTTGAAATGAGTAGTTGTCCTGAAATCATATTCTTATTAAACAGAAAATTTAGCCATAAGTTAGTATATTCATCAAATCTTTTGTAAAATGGAATTCTTATTAAGGTTGTAAGAGCTATTATTGGTCTATTTTAAGTAGATCTGTAGTTTCTTCTTAATATTAAAAAGTGGGAGTAGTGCTAATTTTACTTTGTGTGACCATTCAACAAAAGTCTTATTTGGATCCACCCATCCAAAGAACAGTCATCTTTCAAGGTATATGTGACTTTTTACTTGTTACTGAAAATGATCACATAATGTGAATTTATATTTTTATTGTGAAAGTTGTTTATCACTATGGTGTCAATATAAGATCATATTTTCTAGTGCATTTAATATATATATATTTGGTACCAGAAATTCAACTAGGACCTTGAGCTTAC
>NW_004955428.1:11232808-11239295 GCF_000276665.1 Chinchilla lanigera
TCTCTTGGAGTCTTCCTTCACGCGGCGAGTGTCTCGACCCTAACAGAAATAATAAGCAGCATTATGTAATGTAAAGAATGTCAGTTATAAAAGCTTTTATAATAAAAATGCTGACACTCGAAAATTTTAGACAAGTGTAAATAAAACTAAAAGCTTCAAATATATGCTAAAATTTATCAGTTAACATAACATATTAATGATATAGTACAAAGGTTCAATTAATGTATGTACAGTACTAACTTTTTATATATCAATACAAATATCATAAACACATGATTTTTTTTTATTTTTTAAGACAGGATCTTGCTATGAAGTTTAGACTGAACTTGAACTTGCCATATAGCCCAGGCTGGTCTCAAACTCTTGGCAATCCTCCTACTTCAGCCTCCCAAGTGCTGAGATGAGAGACACACACCACCATGCCCAGCAAGCATGATATTTGATGCATTCATCAAAATTAGTAGCGGTTTAGCAAGGATTCAGCTATTTATATAGCATTTTTAAAGCACTTACCTAGTAATATGAAATAAAGACTTGACAGTGAATTTTTTATAAGGCAATTATGGGATGCCATTTAAGGTTATGAATCATAAAAAATTATAAATCAACAGTTAACAAAGTCAGTCTAAAATCCATCTCTTTACCTTGTACTTAATAATTATAATACAGGGAATGACCTTGATTTGTTGGACATTTTTAACTATCACCAGTAGAGCTATCCTATACAATAAAACTCTGTGAGATGATTTTTTATCAAAGTCTTTTGCTTCTTTCTAATTAAATTATATAAGCTTAATATTTTAGAATAATCAACCATTCCATTCTTACATTTTTCATTACTTTCAGGTCTTTTGATGGAACAATTTTTGTCTTAAAAATAACTAAAGAGAAAATACTATTAACTCTTTATAGTTTCTAGGTTACACCTGCAGTTGTTGTAACAGGTTAAGAATCAACAAATAGAAAAAAATAAAACTACTACAATTTCATTGATATACATAAATGCACAGATAAATGTATAGGGCAAAATAAATCAATACAATTTTTCAATATTACAACAAATATCAACATTTATATTCTATGAAAATCCTACTGTAGTAATAGAATTTCACTATATATTTCTAGATAAAAAATACAAAACTTGCAAATTTAAGATGTGTACACAACATAACAAAATAATTCAATGAACAACATGTTTTTTTATCATGAACATAAATATCTTCAATGACATCTATTTATATATTTAATAGAGTGGTTGGTGTGTTTCCTGTCTTTTATAATTTCATCACTATGAAATAAAATGAGCTTGAAAAACATCAGTCTCAACCTCTTTCACAGAGATTGTGATATACCCAAGAAAAGATGCCAGAATATTTTCATTCCCTAACATTTAGACCATGTAAATATGTTATCATTGGTAGAAAAACAGACATTGAAAACGTCATTGGAGTTAATGACCTCAAGATAGAAAAATTCGTATAGATTACTTGCATTAATCCAATCTAATTATATTAATCCTTAAAACAGGCAATATAGTTTTGCTAAAATCAGAGAAAAATGTAACTAGATAAAAAGAATCAAAACTATGCAATGTCCCTGGGTATCTACATATCTTCCCTCTTTTTAATGCTAAAAGTTCTGTTATAAAGTCAACAATAAATGAATACCTGTAATTTTTGTAAGATCAAATATATTCTGCCATATCAACAAATATATTAATATATTTCCACTAATAATAACCAACATAGTTTATCTTTTTCCACTAAAAGTGCTCTAACGAGGCAGTATGACTTCATTGCTGAATTCTGTCAAACTTTATAAGAAGAACCAATGTGATTTCTTCTCAAAGTACTGCAAAGAACTGACAGGTAGAGAACATTTGCATACTTATTCTGTGAGCCAAGCTTTGATTTGATACCAAAACCAGACCAGAACACACACACACACACGCACACACACAAACACCAGAGCCCAATATCCTTGATGTGCATAGATACATATATGCAAAAATTCTCAATAAAACACATGCAAATTAAATCTATGAACACATTAGATATATTATTCACCGTGATCACGTAGAACTTATCTCAGAGATGCAAGGATAATTCAACACTTAGCAATCTATAAGTGCAATTCATTGCATCATCAGAATAAAGCATAAATATTATATGATCCCCTCAACAGATGCAGAGAATATTCCATAAATTCTACAAACCTTCATTTTAAAATTCTGAAGTTTTAGAAGTATTGTTTGTAATGATAATAAAGGCTGTATACGACAAACCCGTGGTTCACATCATTCTGAATAGGGAAAAGTTGAAAACGTCTCTTTTAAGATCTAAAACAGGATGATAATGTCCAGTTATCACTCTCCGTCAGCAGAAGAGTACAAGTTTTAGAATAACTAGGCATGATAAAAATATGTCTACAGGTAGGCAAGGAAAAAGACAAATTATCTCTGGAAGGTATGTCACTATATATAGGAAAATCTCAAGACTCCACCAAGTTATTACCACTGGTAAATAAATTCAGTAAGGTTGAAAGAAACAAAACAATCCAAAAATCACCATTTTTGTACATGGACTATTAGCCTGCTCAAAATGTGTTCATGAGAACAATTCTATCCACAATAACTACAAATAAACAAAAACCTAAGAATGAATTGAACTGACAGAGTAAAAAATTTCTACAATGAAAATGAAAAAAATTGTTAAAAAAATAGAATGATTTCTCATATCATGAATTGGAAGAATCCATATCAATGAAATATAAGTACAACACAAACCAATTTACAAAGTCAATGCATTTTCCAAAAAAAAAAAAAAAACCACTAATGACACTTCATCGACCTAGGAAAAATAATCCTAAAATTCATAGGGAATTACAAAACATTCTGAATAACCAATATGACCCTGAACAAGAACAAGAAAGAAGAAGGTGACTAATACCTGGTTTGAAAACATGAAACAGAGCCATAGCAACCAGAACATCATGGTCATAGCAAAACAGAAGTGCACAGAGCAATGGTACACAACAGATCCCAGAAGTCAACCCACACATCTTCTCAAAGCCAATGAAAATATACTTTGGAGAAAGGACTGCATCTTTAACATATGGTGTTGGCAAAACTGGATAATCTTATGCAGAAGATTGAAACTTGATATCACTCTCTCGTCCTGTAAAGAAACCACTTAAAATCGATCCCATACCAAAACATAAGATTTAATATGAGGAAAATACAAGAAGGAAGCATAGGGGAAACCTTTTTAAGACATCGGTGTAAACAGTGATTATTTGGACATGAGCCCCAAATCTCAGGTAACAAAACCCAGAAGACAAAATTGATTGCATTAATGTAAATAATGGTCTACCAAATGAAACAATCAATAGGATGATGAGAAAACCTACAGGACGGGAGAAAATATTTGCCAAATAATTATCTGACAAAGGATTATTATTCATACTACATAAGAAACACACACAAAAACCAAGAAATCCAATTTAAAAACAGGCAAATGACCTTAATAAATACTTTAAAAAAAAAGAAATAAAATGACCAGTAGATATATTTTAAAAGTTTGCCAAATCTTGTCTGTCAGGAAAACATAAATCAAAACGACAACATGAGATGATTTTGCTATAGTTAGAATTCCTAATATCTACAAAAAAAATAACAAATACTGGTGAAGGAAAAGGCACTCTCTTACACTGTTAGTGGGAATGTAAATTATTAGCAAGCCATATTTAAAAGTTCAAGGCATTCCCTTAGAAGATTAAAAATCAACCTATTATAGGATATAGCTTTCATACTTTTTGTGGATATACGTAAGTGAAGTATAAGCAGATACCTGTATTCCCAATATTCACCATAGCTATAACATAGAATCAAATTAGGTTTCCACCAGTGGACAAATGTATAAAGAAAAGTTTGTATATACACACAGCAAAAGATTATTGAGCCTCACAGAAGAATATATTCCTTTCATTTACAACCAAATGGGTGGAGCAAAGGGACATTGTGTTAAGTAAAATCAGGGAGATGCAGAAAGACATGGATACATGATGTCATATTTGTTAACGTTGACAGAAAGAAAAAGACTGACCTGAACATGATATAGTGATTACCGGAGACTGGAGATTGGGAAAGTAAGGAACAAAAAGGCAGACTGGATTTGATCAGTGCAGAGTGTTTAAGACTGCATCAATTTGAACAATTAGCAAGTGTTGCAATGCTTTTGTGGCTTGTTAATGAAGATAGTAATGACAGAAAATAAATCAGAATCAATACTTTAAGAACAACAAAAAACATTAAGTTAGTTAAATCTTTACATTCCCAAGGTAGGAACTATGAAACATATTTGGAGGAAAATTATTTTCAAATATAAGATTATTTGTCTATTGGATTATAAGAACATCAAGCTTTATTCAGGCCTTTTGATTTCTTATATATCAAAGATGTAATAATTTTAATAAGAATATCAAGAAAATTATTTAAATTTTGAAACAGGTTTTGCAACTAAACTATAGTGTGAACAACAGACAATTTCTCTGTTTTAAATTTGTTCTAAAAAATTTGCACCTTTATATTCTCCATTGTTTTTTCTGTTATTGGAATATTTATCGCATTTTGTTCTATATTTTCAAATGATCTTACTTCTAGATTTCCCAATATTTAGAAATAATAAAAATGTTGATTCTTTTTTCATTTAATTCAAAACTTAGAATGAGAATGTTATGGTTGATACATTGTGTCAACTTGGTGAGTCTAGAGGTTTGGCTAAATGACTCAGCAGGAAGCCAGGGTGCTTACTTTGTATACATCCTGAGCCTGTGGAAGAGGAGGGCATGGAGATTATGTGAGAGCTACAAGCTCCTTAGGTGGAAATAGCCTGTTTACAATGTAAGGGAGGGAAAGAAGCTGCTTGCCACCATTCCTCCCTTTTGCTCTGGCTGCTTTGCTATCTTCTGCCTCGGAGCCAGCCAAGTATGGACTGAAACCTCCAAAAACTGCATGCTAGATAAACCTTTCCTTCCTTCATTTTGGGAGTTGGGTATTTTGTCTCAGCAATGAGAGAAAAGTGACTAAGACAGAGAATTACCTGACTTTTGCTACTTGTCTCCTCCAAAGTGTATTAATTAATGGTAGTCTTCATTTTGCCCAATGGAAATGATGTTTTGTAAGCAACCTCATCTTTAATTATCAAAGTTAAAGTTAATGATAATAATTAATTTTTATTATTTAGGAAAAAATACCAGGGATCAATTTCAAAGACATTTTTATAATGTACTGAAAACATATTATTTACTATCTCAGTGTAGCCTTCAAACAGAAGCACAGTAAATCATCAGAGGGTTATTTTCCACTATTGTAAAATGTATTAAATATCATTTGAGGATATGTAATGCTTTCAAAGCCAGAAAAAGAAATGTAAAGTAAAAAGGAAATGTCAACATAATGCTACTAAAATAGTTTGTTTAATATTAAGTAGTGAAAGAACATTTGAACATTATGTCTAGAGGAAATGGAATCTATGACAGATTATAATTTATCAAAATAAATTTCCAAAAAATACTTATCCATTTCAATAATCCAAGATATAATGGTTACTAAGCTACATATTTTAAATATTGAAATAAAACTTTAAAAAATTCTCTTAAACATAGAACACAATTTAATAAAAATTGATCTCTGTGAAAAATTTGTATCATCTTCAAAATTGTATTATATCTGAAAATATTATTCATATTAAATCCTCAAGTGTGTGTGTGTGTGTTTTCCTACTTGCTTTCATGAAATAGTTTTCAGGGTGTGTCTTGGTTACTTTTCTCTCATTGTTGAGACAAAATACCCAACTCCCAAAATGAAGGAAGGAAAGGTTTATTTGGCTCACAGTTTGTGGAGGTTTTAGTCCGTACTTGCTTGGCTCCGAGGCAGAAGACAGCAAAGCAACAAGAGCAAAGGGGGGAATGGCAGCCGAACAGCAATGCAGCCAGAGCAAAAGGGAGGAATCGCGGCAAGCAGCCTCTTTCCCCACCTTACATTAAACAGGCTACCCCCACCTAAGGGGCATGTAGCTCTCACATAATCTCCATGCCCTCCTCTTCCACAGGCTCAGGATGTATACAAAGTAAGCACTCTGGCTTCCTGCTGAGTCACTTAGCCAAACCTTTAGACTCCCCAAGCTGACACAATGTATCAACGATAACAGGGTGACTATTATGGGTGGTGTCTGCACAGCCCCCCAAAGTCTCATGCAGTCATGGGGTGGATTTTTAGAGTTTACAATTGACTTATGATCCAATGTTGGAATTACATATGTGAGTGCTACACTTGCCCTGGGACAGGTAGTTTGTATACAATGAAAAGGAAGGAAAGAGGCTTGCTCTTCCAGCTGCTGCTCTTTCCTTTTGCTCTGGTTGTTTTTGCTATGTTCCTCTGCCATGATCAGTTGCCCTGTGCCATGTGCCACTCTGCCTTGGACCCAGC
>NW_004955428.1:11245260-11267097 GCF_000276665.1 Chinchilla lanigera
TATATATATATATATATATATATATATATATTCCAAGAAAATGATTGAATTTTTGTGAAAATTTGAAGTAGTTTAAATGGAATTGAAAATTCTCAGTAGAGGTGGATGTATTGCTATAGTAAAGTGATAGTAAAGATCTGTGTTATATGGCTTTGTTTATATGCTTATAACTCATTTATTACTTTAAAATATGTACTTGAATAAAGCTACCTAACTTGTAATTTCAGCAGAGCGGATGACTAAATTAACACTTTTAGACTGGTAATGCTCTTAAGGAATAATTTACTAAAATGAAAAAAAAAAATAAACTTCCCAAATAGTGTTTTAAGCAAAATTATTAAAGAGTAAAGCTCTATATATGCTCAAAATAAATTATACTTGAAATAATCATAATGTCATATTTTACAATTTTTCAAACAATAGAATGTTTACACAGTTCCCTTCATATGGCTCATGCTATATTGTATAGCTAGGTGTCTGCCTAAAGACACATGTGGTTATGGGCAGGGCTTTTTAGAGGCACCTAGATCTAAGGTGTGTGATTTTGGGATTAAGAGTACATGATTACTAAATTAGTACACTAACTGACTTATACAGTTGTGAGTGTGGATAATGGAAAGACCCATCCTGGTTGTGGGGAGCACCACCCAAGAGGCCTGTTAGCCTGGAAGAGATAAAAGGAAGAGTCAGGCTTCCTGTTTTGCTGCCTTCTCTCTGCCCTGCCTGCCATGGAGTGTGTCTTCTCTGTGATGCACCTCTACCATGCTGCCTTGCCTTGGAGCCAGCTGAATATGCACTGAAACAACAAACTATGAGATGAAGTGAATCTTTCCTCAGTTAACTTGTGGTATAGGGTATTTTGTTTCAGCAACGAAAAAAGTAATTAAGACAGCTAACTTTCACCACCTATAATTTTCCTTTGTAACACTTACTAAAATTATAAGTCATATAATTGCCTGTGTATTTATTTAGTGTCAGTCAATCTAATTAGGGAGAAAAGTTCAAGATGTATGAAAGCATATATATATTTGCTTCTATTTACCCACTAAATTGCACTCTGGCATTTACAATTAGCTTAAAATATTTGTTGAATAGACTAAAAATAACTGAATACTATTATATAAAAAAACCGTTCAGCTCTTATGAAATAATTTATATTTTTCCTCAAACTGGATTAATAGAAACAAAACTAAAACATATCAAATGATGGTGAGTCTAATGGCAATATGATGCATAATCTTATGCTCAGTGTATTTTTGAATACTTTGAAATTACCCATTTGGGAGATAGAGAGATATGTCTAAATCTGTTTATTGATCATTTTACATTTCTTACTCTAAATTTTCCAATTCCAGAGATGCATTTGAATTCATTTATCTGGTTGTATGATTTTCTTGTGATAGTAATGGTTAGAAATATGTAATGGAGATTTTATTATCTCAATGAATGAGATTTTCCTTTATAAATATAATTGTCTTATAAAATTTCAAAATATAGTTGATAATACAGAACAAGAAAAACATGTTGCTGTGGAATGCCTTTTGTTTTCCCCATACATTTAAGAAAGTTTATAACAAAGTATTTGGTCAACTTTAGCTAGAGGTCATCAAAATAAACAAATAAATAAATAAAATTTTAAATAATTACATTTGCGTTGGATAACCTTTGCCCTAAAACTGCTTTTAGTAATTAAAGCAGTTAGTTGTCTTGTGAAAAATCTAACAGAGTTACACATATACATTTTTAAAACAAATATAGATATAATTTACATTGTCAAATGCTGTATGAATTCATTGAGATTCAATTTGTTGAAATGGGAGAGATGTACATTCAAATTTTCTACTGGTAATAAAGTAATTTCTTTATCAATTTCTGCAGTTTCCTCTGCCTCTTTTATCAGAGATTACAGGAAATCTACATCATATAATAAAGTGGTGCAACGTGACGTAATAGAAATACATCAAAACCTTGAATTTTAAAATGTATACTTAAAAAATATTTTGTTGTATAAATTTTATGAGCATTTAAAACACATCTTTTTATATGTCTGGTCAATAACAAAATATCATGGAGTAGGAAGTTTAAACAACCAAAATTTATTTTTCACTCATCTTCTTGGTTTCAAAACACCACAGGCCTTAACAACATAAGTTTGTTTCATGTTAGTTCTGAGGTCTAGAGTTCAAAGCTCAAGCTATGGGAAAATTTCATTCCATTGAGGCCTCTCTTCCCCAGCTTTAAAAAACCCCTTCTCCCCTTGTCCTTACTTCAGATACTGGAATAGAGAGAGGGAAATCTCACTGGTTCTCTTCCTCTTCTCCTAAGCATATCTGTCCTATTGAATTAGGACCCAAATCTTATGACTTCACCTATTAAGTCACCCATTTAAAGGTCTTATCTATAAATACACTCACACTGGTGGCTGAAGATACAATATATAAATTTTGAAGGACACAAGTCAGTCCATGACAATACAGCCTCCTTTTATCCTTTTCTTAGTTGTCTGTTAGGATTTGAAATGTGAATTTTATTCCTGTTAATATTTTAATGTTGTGGTTTTGTGGTTGGTATCTGAGTATTATAAACTTCAACCATCTGAGTATAGACTTTGATCTGTACAAATATACATAATATGCTTTTTGTAGAATATAGCACACCTTGCACAACTTTAATCTGCTTAAAGGCAAAAGAAAGGTTAATACTTTGCTGATTTCATGACTAATAACTTCTTGGTAAGAGGATGTGAACACAACATAACTTGATATGTAACTAAAACATTACTATGCTAATGATATCATGAAGTATGATTTTCAGTTTTTAAGATTATCATTCCATTTTTCATTATATTGAGCAGAGCAATGTTTTTCTAAGTCTATTCAGGTTTTAACAGATAAACTACAATTTTTCCTCTGCTGTGAGGTAAATGGCAGTCAAAGGGGAATCATAGTGCTTTAACAACATTTTAACTGTGACAGGATTAAAATAATCAATGTAACTCTTAACACTCTATTTTTACTTTAAACAAAATGCTGAAGAGTCAATTCAGGGATTATCTCCCTCCAGTAATTGTGCCAGATTGCCTTCTGATAATTTTCCGCCCTGGCAAATAAATATTATCAGTTAAAACTGCTTCAAATTTCCAACAGAGTGATGTGACCGTAGTTACTTACAGGGTGTCACAGTGTCTACCTCCTATCACTCTGTCTTGTTGGCAGTATGATGCTTATCATCAAGTCGATATGTACAAAGCTTGTGGATACTGTGCTTATGCAATTTTTACTGCTGAGCATTTTTTATGGCAAAAAGGCAGCATGTTTTAATTTCATGCAATAGTTCATTATGATCCTGATCATAGCTTTCAGGCTATGTGGAAGAATAAAGAATAAAATGTATTTAGTTTTATTCTATGTTTTTTACCATGGGCAGTAGTTTGACAAGGAAAGGAGTAAAACATGATTATTTCAAAATTCTCTTATAAAAAGCCTTAGAGTTGGGATACACTTTCAAAATAATTTATTGAAATATTTACACCATCCACAACTAAGCATCATAGCACCTGTATTATGGTATGAAAGAAAAAAAAAACAATAGAGTAGCAATCAGAAAATCCAAGTTTTGATTTCTTTTGTATGACTGATTAAAAGCAAGACCTTGGCCACATTTTAAAATCTTTGAAATTCACCAGCACTTGGGAGGCTGAGGCAGGAGGATCGTTGTGAGTTTGAGACCAACCTCAGCTACAAAGTGAGCTCAAAGCCAGTCTGAACTCCATAGGTTGATCCTGTCTCCAGAAGATCCACCCCCCAAAAATCTTTGAAATTCAGTGAGCACACTTAACTCTAGAAGCATTAAATAATAGTCTAATACTTCTTTATCAATGAATTCCATGGATATGGTTTCTTGGCATTCATTTAATACAGGACTGCAATGGCTTTCCTTGAGAGTATCACTTGGATTTCCAAGGATTTTTTTGCTGATACATTTCAATGTCATATTTTAAAATTCTGTACACCAGATTTAAAGTCTAGCATATATATGTGTACATAAGAAGAGCACGAGACTTCAATCCCTATTCTTCACTGGGTGTTTAATGGAAAATGATGCAGACTATAAACTACAGTGATTTTACGTGCTCTTTATTAACTAGGAAAATTTTTCAGGAAAAGAAATAAGTAACTTTCTTCAGTAGCTCAACTTTTGAAAACTCTGAAGCACAGGCAGTTTGCAAGAGCAAATATTTCAACAGTTACAATTTTATAGCCTAATTGGGACAATAGTCACATTTTTTTGTTAGACTACTTTAAGCAGTTGGATGATAACAAGAGGATAGCGTATATTATTGAAAACAAGGGCAGTTTCAGATGGCTAAAACTCACTGATGTCTCATGTATCTGGGAAGTTTTTTCTTAAAGTCTGCAGTGCCTAGATACTATTTTACACGTTCTATCTTCCCATTACTCATGATGAAGCCAAATACCATAGACATCAAAGATCTTTGGAAGAACCTACTTCTGCTTATAAAGCATCTGTAAATAAAAGTATTTGGCAATATTTCCCCAAATATCTTTACAGAATATTTGTCAGTAATTCCTCATGTTTCATAGCCTGCTCTTTATAAAAAAGGCAAAATTATTAGATATAAAATGTCACAATGATTAGAAAACTACAAAATCATCCCAGTTGTCAGAGAAGATCTAAAGAGGGAGGGCTGGTCTATGATGCCCACAAACAGAGATGGTGCGAAAGCTAGAAAGGCAGTTAGAGAAAGTGGAGGATCAAATAAGACCCTACAAACTTTATGTGACAAATTAAAGCAACGATGAGAATTCTAGAAGACATCAAATAAATTTAATATGACCATGGTATATTAATTATCAGGATGCTATTTTCTTAAAAGGTGTTACAATTCATCACTTCCTAATGTAGCATGTGTAGGAAATGTGTGTCCTATTTATCTATCCATGTCTTTGTTCTTGGAATCTAATTATATGCAAAATGAAATCCAGAAGAAACTTTTCAAAACCTCCATATTTCTACATTTTTTGGTTAAATGCCAGGTGAAATAATGTCATACTAGATGGGGTAGTTCACAGTGAAAAGAATTTAGGTTCCTGAATATTTTTTATAATAAAATACCTTCCACTAACATAAGATGTACAGTAATGTAATTATGAAGCATGTTGGATAATCCAGCTTTAAAATGCTGGTGCATCAGCACCAACTCAGTGATATGGTTCAATGACATAGAGAACAAGAGGAGGTAACAAGTTTAGGATTTTCAATTCCCTGGGGTTACATCCAGGAACTTATAGCTAACAATTTTTAAAAACATTTTCAACTGGAGTCCTAATCTTTTCAGATGCCACCAGTGGAAAACTAATCATGTGCTGTTGAAATCCATCCCTCAGGAGAAGATCATCTCCTTCTCCTCTGCCCCTCCTCCTGCCCCTGCCCTTTCCCTCTCCCCTCTCCTTCTTCCACTTGTCTTTCACTTTCTCCTTCTTTTTGTGGTTCTACAGATTAAATCCAATACATTCACATAGAGCCACATTTTTATTATTCATTTTAAGACACTGTCTTCTCAGTTTCCCAAGATGTACTCAACCTTGTCATCATTCTGCCTCAGCCTCTCAGAATGCTGGAGTTACAGTGCATACTCCCACACCCACGATGCGGAATACAACTTGTGGTCTACAGTGTGGAACCAACCCAAGACAACCCCTCAAACAGCTCAAAAACACAGTGAACTCACAGCCTAATGTGCAAGAAAGCAAAAGTCCACTTGCTAAAGACCTTGATTTGTAGAAGTACAAAATACTAAGTTTAGAATATGACACGGGGCACAAATCTGCAAGAATGTGGCTGAATGCGTCAGTAGATCTCCCTCGGTAACACTCTAAAAGTTGAGACACCATTGCTATGGCACTTGTTCTCAACTATGATTATATATTCAAATTAACTAATTAACTAGGGTCTTTAAAATAGATCTGGAACCCATAATCAGAAATCTTGAACTGTTGCTCTTAGTGTGGTGGATGGTTCAGGTCGAGTTACTGTTATTCTTCATTATTCTATGGATACATTTATTAAACAAGCAGGACCGAGAACTGTTGGCCTACAATGTTTGCTCTCAGATCTATGTGCACAAAAATTGACTTTTGTGAACGTATCCTTAATTTATCAGAAATGTCCTTTTAGCGAACTTTATGAGACACATATATATGCATACATACAGGCAAGTATATACATGCACATATGTGATTGTATAAAATGACCAAAACTGGTTTATTAATTTCCAGTGGAAAAAATTGTATGGCATTTAGGTAAACTTTACTCTATATGAATATCATGGTCAGTCGCCCTAATTTTTCTTTCACTAGCTCACTTGTTACCTACCTGCATATCTCAGACTCAGGTAAATGCCAACTCTCTGCCATCTTCATTTGTGTAAGTAAAACTGAATGTATTCTTAGTGCAAAATAATGTTAAGTGGCTATTGTTTCCCTGCAAACAATGTTGAAAACCCAGGTGTAATTTATTTTAACTATTTTCCAAACACTATTTGGTGGAGGAAAAGAAAAGATCACAGGAATTTTTAAAGACAAATCTTCCTGAACTACGGAAAAGTTTTGTCAAAGCATCTCAACCATTAATGAGTTTGAGCATCAGAACATTAGAATATTAAAATGTTAGAAATGATGTAAGACTCCTGTCGTATTCACTAAAATAGCACATTCTGTTTTTTTTGTTGTTGTTGTTGTTTTTTGTTTTTCTTGGTTTTTCTCCGGTACCAGGAACCGAACTCACGACCTTGCGCTTGCCAGGCAGGCGCTTTGCCGCTGAGCTAAATCCCCAGCCCAGCACATTCTTAATGAGTCTCAACCTGACCATTTCAGCTCAGCTATGTCACTGCTCCTTATCTCCCACTCGCTGTCTTATTTGTGCAACTAATGGATACTTTTCATCTTTAAACAGTCATAATTAAAAACTGTAAATGAGCCATACATTTTGGTTTTTCTTTGCACTTCAAAACATGGAGGATTAGAACTGCATCTATTGCTGATTATTTCTTATGATTCTAAATGTTGTGGAAGGAGCTGTTCTGTCTGTGAGATGTTGACTGAAGCTTTGATCATCTGGAGGCTAAAGCAGCAAGAACATTAACACACGAAGATACCTCTTTTGGAAAAGCAGAGGTTTTTACAGTCTGCTGTGAGCTCAACTGAGCCTTCCAATGGAGCATCCTAATGGCTTTCTACGTCAGTCCTTCCTCTGCATGCAGCTTTACCCAAGGCAGATAATACTTATGGTTTAGTAACAGAAGATGCATTGCATCACTTTCCTTTCTTCAGATTTTATTTAAGTGTTTTTCCCTTGGTTTGGGGGATTGATTCCAGGGCTTTTGCCCAGGTTAGGTTTGATTTGAGATGCTCCTTCCTCAAACTTCCAGATTGCTGGGAACACAAGTGTGTATCACCACACCAGACTTCCTTTCATTTTCTTTCTTTCTTTCTAAAGCAAGTCATAGAACCTATTCAGATTCAAAGGGCAAGGTATTGTCTTTGTCTACAAAACCAGTGTACAGGAATTTCCAGCAGCATACAGTCCACTGTACTAACTTATTATATTTCAACTTTACTAAGTATAAGCTTTAAGGAAGATAATGATCTTATCTGTTTCTTTATTGTTGTCTTGGTAAAGTAGAATTCCACAAGGCAAGCTTAAATATTTGTTGATTTGCAGACATGAAACTTATATAAATATTGAAACTGAAATTTATAACTTTCAAACTTAGGATGATTCAGCCTCTCAACTAAATAAAATGTAAGTTTACAATTTAGACAATGGATAGATAATAAAATGCATATAGGCAGTGTTTGAGATATTTCAGACAGATACACATTGAAGTGAAGTTTTGTCTTTGCAGTAGCAACAAAAATAGATATACTAAGCAAGCTCATTAAGAAATAAGACTTGAGGACATTGGTCAATTTAATCAAGAAATGAAATAATCCATGTGACAATAAAAATTTTGGAGTCTTTCAATGTGTTGTTAACATGCAAATGTAAAATAAAACCAACTAAATTTTCCCTTAAACACATAAGAACTTAGAAAACTGCTGCAAAACCTTGTGTTTTTGAATATTCAAGATAAACCAAAAGAGATGACTATTTTTATTAATAAATTGTTCTATACTTTTCCATGAAATTTGTATATCAGGAGTCAAGATATGGTTCTTTAGTTTGTGCAGTTATGAAAGTCATCTTCTATAATTGTGTAATGCCTAACTTTTGATGTATGTGTTGGTAAATAGCCCAGGGTTTAAATAAACATTTGTTATTCATCATTTTAGGAAATAGGACCATTGATTTATAAATGTATTCATAAAGCAGAGCTGCAGAAGTCATGGGTGAGTAATTTAAAAAGGTATTTGTTCTCTATTTATTAAATACCATATGCTCTCCATACACAATTCTGATGACTGCATATTTCAATTTTCATGAGAATATAAACAAAGAGATAATGAAATATAATTGATCATTCTATGTATCATTACTACTGCCTGCAAAAAGCTATGCTCTATAAAAGAGTCAAACTTCTAAGAAACGAGTAGCTACATACAATTGATTTATTAAGGAAAAAAATCACAGCTCCAAATTTTAGTATTCCATACTTAAAAATATGTCAGTGTTACCCCACAAGGATCCAATATATGTTGCTTCGAAAATAAAATTTACAGAATTAATAGCAATAGTCACCTTTTGATAAAAAAAATGTTTTCAGTATTTTTTCTTTAGTGTACTGGAGTGTGCGTGTATATATGTACACAGATACATGCATATTCATATTTATAATAATTTTATATGCATACACATTAAATTAGTGATATATGAATATATGAATATATCTATACCCAGAAAATAATTTACTTGCATAGATAGCAAACCCTGTTCAAGGAAAATATAAAAGTTAGCTCACTTGTAAACATCAAAATGATCAACTTTATCAAAATCAATTAAGCACAATCTGCAGCCAACTGTGAATATCTTTCCCATAATTTTCACCTTGGACTTTGTGTGTATGCAGTGAGGTTTTCATTGTTACTCTGTCCACCAAAGTTTCTTCTCGCACCTGGCCATGCCCAGGCAAACAGAAGTGATAAACTCCCTTTACTACCCACATGTCAACTCACATCTCTTATGAGGAACTTTGGTTTACCATCTGGCATCACAGAAACTCTCTCCTGTTATTTTCTAATGTTTACCATGTGATTAAACTTATTGTTTAACTGAGAGCAGTTTTTATTTGCTAAGTGCAATACATAGGACCTGTTTGCATAGTACCTCGTATGCTAATAAATGTACCTATCTAAATGCCAATATCTTTTAGAATTTCTCATCCCGGAGCAATTAAATAGCAATGATTGAATACTTCTCCAAATGAAGTATTATCTAATTTTATTACATTTATGTTTTAATAAAGAATCATTACAAAAAGCATTACAATAGGGTTTTTCTAGGTATAAGCAATTCAGGAAAAATGTTATTTAATGTGAGTAATCTGGAACATTCAACTTATTTTTCCATTTCATCATAATTGTATCTACATTTAGGCTAGAGGTCACTTGACCGACAGTTTTGTGCAAATAATATATCAAAATGTCATCATTTAAATCAATGATCTTTGCAAAAAAAAATCAGAAAACTAGCAAAAGTTAAAATATTAAATGGTCCTAAAACTTCATATTCATCTCACCAGTGACACAGTTCAAAACAATAGCTCCTCCAACTCTTCCAATAATGAAATCAAAGCTTAAGCTCTTTATGAGTTGATATACTTCACAAACATTCCCTATTTTCTTAATGCCAAAGAAATTTCTAAGAGTTAATTTTTTTCATATTTCCCTGTATACACAATTTGTTTAAAGATTAAGTGTCTATTCTAGCCATGATGGAAATGGGAATTAATGAAGGTACCAGAAAAGTTTCTAAAGTTCTTTTCATACTCAAAAGGAATAAGATATAAATTTGTTAAAAAACAAAATACCATTTTAGAATGCACATTAAGTTATTATTATGGAATTTAATCTTGATAAATTGAAAACAAATGCTTGCCCCTGTATACCTACAACTTCAATATTTGTCTCTAGTCTCATAAATATTCATTAAGAATCTACAGTCTAAAATGTAGTTTCACGCTGGTTTTTCAGTCAGTCTGGCACATGTACAGGGTGAGGGACAGACATAATTCCCATCTTTCACATACCTGCAGTTCTAAAAGATCTGGACAAATACATTAGCAAATAGAGTGATACAGCAATTCTTAGGAAGGACACCCACAGCAGAATGAATGAAAGTGTGCCTGGCAGTTTTGTAGAGGAAGGATTTGTAAATGGAATTTTAAAAAGTAAGGAGAATATAGTTTAGTAATGGCTCCAAAGTGGAGGCTCCAATACAGATGGCTGGAAACAGTAGAAAAAAGGCAAAAAATCCTGGAAAGGCAAACAGGTAATGAACAATAAAGAACTTCACAATGTGTGCTAAAAAGACTTGCATACTTAATCCAGAATTGAATGGGGAGTCATTAGGTATTCTAAAGCTCAAAAAAAAAAAGTAGGAACACTGGACGCAGTTTAAGGAAAATTACCCTGTAATATGGAACATAAGTAAAACACATTCATTCCTTGAAGCTACTGTAATATTTAAGACCAAAGATGATAGTAGCCAGAACTAGGCAAACAACAATGGAGATAAATAGGTGAAGATGAATTTAAAAACTAGTCAATGAGTAGAACTATTGGACTTATTAATATACTATGATATTTCAAATGCTTTTTATAGATTGTTAAAATATTCATATGGAATGAGACATGTAGCTATATAATTTAAAATATCATTTCCATATATCAAGAATAATCAAAAATTAATTTTACTTTTTTATCCATTAGATCAGTCTTATTTAAGGTAATTCATAATTAGCCTCTATTTCAGTAACTTAAGGCTAAAAATCTGAAAAATGTTAACTTCAGTAGAAATACATCCTAATGCAGTGTTACTGTTATGTGCATGACTTTGTATTACTGGTAAATGATAAAACCATGTCAGAATCCTGGGGGTGGGAGCAACCAGAGACAAAACCAGGGAAGAAAATACATATGAATATGTACGTGATTTGGAGAAGAAGAAAATTCATTTCCTAAATCCCCTATTATCAGGATTTGTTTTGTACTTGAGGAAAGAAAGCATATGGAAGAAAAAATGTTTCCTCTTCTGCTCCCCCTGTAATGTTTGTAGAAAAGTTAGGCAAGCAAGTATATGCACAAAAGCAAGGAAGAAATCAAATAAAGTGCACATCTTTAACTACATGAATGAAACATCTTGCAAAAATCCAATTTGAAATCTGCAGAATTTAATATAGTGCATAGATAAAGATAATTTCCAGAGATTTGTGACTCAAAATGACTAACAGTATTTTTTTCTTTAAAAAAATGAAGAACATTTCCATTTTCCTTTTCATGTTAATAAAGCAAAAGTACTGAGAGAGTTAAAACCATATGGAGAGAATCATGTGGAGGGAGAAGAGAAATGATGCATCAGTTTGTGGATTTGTCTATTAAACTTCAATTTTTTTTCATTTTTCATCCAACGAATTCTTCTTTAAGATACAAGATAAATAACATAAACAGCAGTACATTTATGTCTTAATTTATATACCAAGCAGAAATTTCATTAACTTTTCATTTTTTATTTGTAACTTGAAACTTATATTGTTAAATTTTCTCTAGAATTACAAAACGAATTTTTTTCCCTGAGCTATAAAATTCCTTTCATGTTTCTGCACTTAGTCTAAGTATCACTGAGTTACAGCCCAGCATCGATGGATTTCAAATAATAGGGCAATACACAAAGATGAGAAGAATTTTGCCGTAATGGATCATTCTGCAGTCACAGTAGAATGTTTTTGCAGTAAAGGAAAACACCATGGGACTACATGGTCTGCCTGAATAAGAAGATCAAATACAAGTCTGCTTGTTTATATGAGTCTAAAAATACAAACAGTAGCAAAAAAGGGGTAAGAGAGTTGACTCTAAAAATCACAATGAGAAATGGTTTTCACAAGCGTATCTGAATGCATGTCCAAGAGAGAATAGATCCTATGTTCTTTGTTATCAAAAGCTTTTGTTGGATCTCTGGCTTATTTCTTTTTAAAACTGTACAATTATGCAAATGTCTGCTTTGCTACTGACTTTTTTCTTTGAAAAATTCCCAAATAGAAATTCTTTATTTCATAAAACCCTTCAAGTCTCTCACTATAACTTATATACATGTATTTTCCTTCCAGTACTTCCACTTGAATTTATTTCTTTGCCTTATCTACATACAAGTGTTGTGAGAGAGTAATTTGGTGAAATCATATCATTTTGTGTTTAGTTTTTAATTTTACCATGGTGTTACATCCTAACCCTGTATATAGGTTTTATTTTTAAAAGATGAAATTTTTTCTAAGTAACCTTCCACCATAAGGAAGAACCAAATATTTCTTAATTCATTAAACCAGTAAGTTTAAAATGAAACTTCTTGTGAACTAACCTCACACTGGAACATGAAAGTATTTTAAGAGATAAGTCAATCAAATTAGTTAATGAAATGTTTAGGACAGTGGGTTGGAGAAAGTTCAGGTTTAGTCCGAACAATTCTGAAACACTCAACTACAATCTGGAATGACTCTATCATTCACTATGTACATATCTGTGTGCATAAGTACTTCAAAATTTCTGTGTATAGTTATAGCCTAGGGTATTAAAATTAGGGAAATAATGCATGGGATAGTTTTTAGACTTAAATTAATGCTTCTACATGTAGCACCTGATGAGGCTTCTGCCACCAATAAATGTGAGCTCATCTCTTTCTTGCTTGGAAAAATTACTATAAATCATTTATTGATGAATTTCTTCATCAAATAATCAGTGCCCCTACTCCTTTGATTTGTTAGGCAATTAAATTATACATGAATGATTAACAACAATCTTATTCTTTTTCAATTGACAACTTGTGATTTCTCTGAAAATATATATTATTAATAAAATATTTCCCATAAATATGTTTTAGCTAACAGATACGTTTCATTATTTTAAAAATTCATAAGTCTAGGCATGATAAATACTAAGTGAGGCACTGTACAGATCATGTTAAATTCTGATATATAATTAAAATAAAAATAAATGAGTAAACACATGTAAGCTATAAGTAAGTGTAGTCAGATAAACGTGTCATTATTTTCCTAACACCTGAAATGATAATTAACATATCACAATTTATTTCCTGAAGGATAAACATTTACTACCTTTCCTTCAGTTCATGACTATTCATTCGTTCCTCCCTGCTCAGCATTTCAACCCTAATACCTGTACTCATATCTGGCTTGAGTGTAAGTTGTTCAAACATCCTGTGACTTTGCTTGTTTTTGCCCTGATAACTTTAGAACTTTGTCCCCAAGCTTTCTCCGTCTGATATACATTCCTAATTTAGGCTTTGGCAGTGTTAATACATGACTCTAGATACTCGCCATTCCTCTCATTGACAAGGAGGTGCATGTCCCTCATAGTTAGAATTGTGACTGCTTTCAAACAATTGAATTTGTCAAAAGTGGTTCTATATGATTTCCAATATGGGATGCATTGCTTCCATCTGGTTTTCCTGAAACTTTTGTTGGTGTTAATCTCTCCATTGAAATGCCCTCTTCCACACCCACATGCCAGATTGTGAAAAGTGTTATCAGATGAACAAGACATGAGTGTCTTGATCAGCAATCCCTATAGTATGTCATTCAGTCCATCTCATCCCATGCATCAGGCACATGAGTGAAGAAATATTTAGATGATTCCAGCTCCAATGTAAAGGACTACCCCAAAGCCCTGTCTGTCTTTCCAGCCAAGGACTTGAACACCATGAAGCAAAGACTACTTCTGCAAAATTATCTCCTTAACTGGTGGACCACTTGCCTCTTGGGAAACAATTCTCACTAAATATTTTCATGATGCTGTGTGATCCACTCTTTTGAACACAGATCACTCCAAGGATGATTATATAACACACAGTTTTGAAAACCATAGGAAGTCTCTGAAATGAGAATACAGAGTATTCTATATTCTAAGAGATTCAGAGTTTTAATACAATTTAATGTGCTCTGAAGGAATACAACAAATAGAAAGTATATGCAAATGGATTTAGTAGCAAGCCTTACAGGATCAGAGATGGGAACATCCACAATGACTGCTTGTGGGTTCAAAGGTAGAAGAATCCATAATGGTGATCTGTGTACCAGAAATCCAGATCTATTAGCAGTTTAGCCCGAGAAGAGGAAAGCCACAGAACAAAAGGGATTAAGGATGAAACAATGGTCTAAGCCAAAGTCTAGAAGGTGACTATAAAGTCACCAGTGTAAATTTGCATTAGAAGGCTGAAGAAATGGGACCAGTGTCCCAAGACAGTGACAAAGACTGAGACTTTCCTAAGCCAGCACCATTTTCTCCTTTGTATTCCATCCAGTCCACAATCCTGTTGGATGTTTGTTACCACGTACTTCCGAGGTGGGTCTTCTTTGCTTAGCTTACCATCCTGCATGTCAGCCATCCACAGAAAGACCCAGAACTGTGCTTTCCTAACCTGCTAGTTGTTTCTTAATCCATGAAAATAGACCTACCCTTTCTTTTCCTTCGTGGAAATATTTGTTTGTTTTCCAGGTTAATGAACATCATTACTTCTCATCTCCAAAAGTATATTAATTCAATAAGTAATCTCTCTGTTTCTGGAGGTGAGATGAGGAGATGTATCAGCCACTCCTCTGTGAGTTCTGAATCTCATACTTTGAGATTCTTTCCTTGTGACTCAATACCACTTCAGATGCAGACAACATTTGCCTCTTCCCAACTTTTTCTGCAAGATATAGGATCCTGGGTGCTGCATTTTACTATAAATAATGTACTGTGTATCTGATGCAGAAAGCCTTTGTCTCCTGACAAAACAAAATCTCCGATGCCTGTGTATATACACACACAAACACACACACACACAAACACATGTACACACTTGCTTATAAATACAGATAATAATAATAATTCAATACAATAAAGGGCTGATCAAACAAGAAGATACTGTCATGAAGTGGCCTTCATACACAACAAGAATTAGTTCTGTGTTGATTTTGGAGGTTTTCATGGAAGTTGTGAGGAATTCCTTTTAGCATGAAACCTTTCAGTTAAACAGAATTAGGGTCCACTTCACAGAAAAGGTGAACACAGGTGATGCTTTTAAGACTGAAAAATCTCATGTGTTCAGAATGGACTTTTAGAAGGTGATGGATCACTGGGACACTACACATATCAGTCAGTCTGTCCATTAATGACTTGATAGCTGCATGTACAGTTAGGAGGTGAAGCCTGGTTCTAAAAGGTGAGAAACTGGGGCACGATCTGGAAATGTATACGTGTTTTTGGCTCCAGCTCTTTCCTCTCTCTCTTTGCTTCCTGGGTGCCATGAGCTGAGCAGTGTATCCGTCAGTGCTCACTAGAAAAACAGACATAATGTAAGATACATAAATATATAAGGATTTATAAGGTACATTTGCAGAGTCAGGTGTGGAAGAATGCAAAAGGATTGTCTGCACATGAGAGAGCCGAAGAATCTAGTTAAAGGTCAAAGTCTGGCTTTCACTGTAGTATTCTATGTGGGTCCATATCAGCAGGTCAAAGGCAGAAATTGGAGCTCCTTAGAAGAAGCAGAAGCAGCCTTTCTTCTTCATTTACCCTTTATTTTATTCAGGTAAAAAGCCTATTTTTTGGTGCCACTCACATCCCGGGTCAGTCTTCTGTGTTCAGCAAACCCTTTCAGTGACATCCAGAACTATGCTGATCTAATTTGCTTGGGCATTTCTTACTCAAGTTGATATTGTCAGTTAACTATCACAAGTAGCTTTCTTCCATCATGTCATTCTACCATGTCATTTCTGGCCTGAAGCCCTCCAATCATATACTGTACCCTCTATAACCATGCACCAAAATAAATCTCTCTTCTGTTAATTTATAGATACCCAGTCTTTCATCCCATGGAAAGGAAAGTGACTGATTCACAAGTAAGAGAGGGGCCTACAAGTCTGTATGATGTCTCTTAGCTTCTCGGTGGAGAGTTTTTAATGTTAAAACATGTTGTAATTTATAGATTCCATGGCTATAATATGGCTAGCAGATCATGGATAAAGATTCTTGGTTAAAATACTAAAAAAAATATGATTTTATTTGAAGTATATTTAAGAAAGTGTAGGTGCAAAAATTTGAGTTTGGCACTGGTAGGGTTTTAAGTTACTGGATTTTAGCTTGCTGTAAAGAATTGAACGTAAGAACAGTGAAAATACAGGGCCATCTTTGGCTCATTATTATGACCTTTGGAAAATACATTAGGTCTCACAAAATTTCTGACTTGAATGTAGATGAAACACATTTTTGACTTGTATGTAGATGAATATGTATGTTTTGACCCATATGTGGAAGCAGAAGCAATGCTTTATGCCTTCTAATGCTAGACTATGACAGGCCAATTCAGCTACTCTCAGGGACTTTCGGCAAGTTTACTCTGCACACACTCCAACTCATGGTTTTTCCCCTCAGAAACCAGGCCCTATTTTATGATAGGCCTAAGATGTATGGAGAAGCCATGTGAAGATATGCTGCATCGTATTTCTTTATAAATTCAGATACTGAGGCATCTCTAATAAGACAACATGTGATAATGAAGCTCCCAGATGAGCTATTCATAGCTATTTGAACACTTATTGCTATATTATATTCTTGGGGAGCAAAGACAAGGTGTGTTCTCTCTGCCTTGTTTTGCTTCTTGCTTCACAGAATCTATGATCAAAATTACTACCTACTACTGTAATTGGTATGTAATACGTGTAAATACCTCCTGTCATGTTACATGTTCTTAGAGGGCAGATTGTAGCAAATAATTTGTTTCATTTGTCTGTACCAATACTGAATAGTTGTAGAACTATTGTAAAATCAAATAAAAGAAAAATTGCAACTCATTGCATTAAACAATATTATATATTTAAATAGCATCTATCCTATTACTTGAAATGCATTAATATCACATATATAATATAAAATTAAAATCTAAGGAGAGTTTAACCTTTCTTTTCTTGGATCTTTGTACAGTTTGAAATTATATCTAGTTACCTTTTTTTAAGATGATGGGTTTTACTACAAGTAGAAGAACAAATGTATTAGTTACACACTTAAACTTCCAATTTATTCTCTTATGTTGATCACTTTATCTACAGGAAATATTTCAAAGCACAAATTCTTTCAGTTACTTTACTCACATCTAAAAATAAATGTTGTACTCAGCCTTATTAAAACTTTAAAATTCAAAGGTTTAATGATCACAAGTAAATTTTATCACAACTGTTAGAAAGTTAAATGATCGAAGAATTAAATATATTATAAACATTTAATAAACAGATTATGTGACTTAGGTCTCTAATTTTGTAATATTCTCTTTGCATTGACTCTATTGTGTTGTTTTCAATTGTTTCTTTCTCCTGTCTCGCTCACTTTGAAATTTTCTTTATTTCTATTTAGACAGTTAATGAAAATGATATTCACTGGCCCATTTAAATTAATCTCCTTTGAGCTCATGTTGCGTTAAATGGTGGCTCTTTTAAATAGGCCATCCCCTTGAATTCAAAAGGGAGTACAAATGAATTAATCTTTGTTTCATTTAAAGTCTATTGACCTGATTCTACTATAATGTATTTTTGTAAACACACATCTGTTGTTTATCATGCAAGACTAAAAGTGTATTATAATTAGAAATCTGCCTGTAATTTATTTGCTCCTTAACCACCTGCTCCATATAGGATATTATCTTTTGTTGTATTATGCTTTTATTATAGAAAGAAAGTGCATATTAAAGAACATTATTCTGCATTTTAAAAATCATATTTATTTTAGCGTAATGTTTATTTTCTATTAGTGCCTTTGTGTCATATTGACTATTATTAATAAGTAGAAACTATGTTTTTGAAACATTCCTTTCCATTCGTGTTTTAATTATATAAGAGAGTGTCTATCTTGGCCAATCAGAAAAACTTAGTAATTGCTTTTTCTTAAAGTAATACGTAAATCTATCTTTCAAAAAACCACTTTTTGCAACTTTACTGTAAAAATGATCTTACTTATTCCAAAGATGTACATCTGAGCTTATCATTTTAAGGAGAACAACACATTTCTAAAGAATAAGAATTTATTACTTTCAAGAAAATTGCTTCATATGTAAAAGTCATCTTACCTATTGAGTTTAGTCCATACTTGAGATTTTAAATATTTAAGTAATCATAAATGTCTAAATAAGTAGATTGAGCACACATATAGGACAACAAATATTAAATATTCAAAAATAAAATGAAAATCTTTTTTCAGAGGTAAGAAACTGCTTAGAGTATTGTTTTTATGTATTGAAAAATTCTGCAGAGTACACTTATTCCTGTTAAAATTTCAATTTTTCCTCATTCACTAGATGTTGCTACCCTGACAGCTAAATTATATATAGTTAGAGAGAAATTTGATGGTATTCTTTGATTTCTCTTAAAACATCACATATATTTGAGAAGAGATCAGTTTCAACAACTTACAAAGTTAGAATTTAGGAATTTCACAATGAAATGGCAAATCAAAAAACTAAATCTATATTATGCTATTTTAGTATTAGATCTGCAAATGGACATGGAAAGGAGAGCGTGAATACCAGAAAGTTTCACTGACGAATGATAAAATTAAAGTAGCATTACTTAGATTAAAAATAGCTAGAGTTCAGTTCCCGGTACCGGAGAAAAAGCAAAAAAAAAAAAAAAAAAAAATAGCTAGAGCCCATGTTTTGTAAATATTATTTTTAAAAACTATAGACAGAATTCTAGAATGAAGGAAAGAAAAAGAATTTTAGCAGTAAATAAAACTCGAATGGAGATACCATCAAAGCATGTACAGGCATCCAAGAACAAAAGGATTAGACTAAACTGAAGAATAAACCCACAGAATTAAAGCCATAATAATGCATTCATTTAGCAATTTCCTGTTGGTTGCATACTATATTTTAGGTCTATTTTGGCATTTTAGAATCTAACAAAGAGCACACAGACAGAAATCCATGCTTCCATCATAAACCTTATAAGCTCAACAAGAGACATTAGAAAGTAGATTTCAGAGCACTGGATCTACTCAGAATTAGCTAACATGTAAGAATGACATCATTTTTGATGATTCCTGCTCTTTAGGAAAATGTTCCAGACATGCAGTCTTTTCTTCAGTTAGTATTGTAAAAGCATGGTTAGTGTATGGTTACACATCAATAATCTAGTAATCAAGACATTTTTCCATTTTAATTGAAATATTATTGAGATAATTATATATTCAAAGGTGGTTCTAAGAAATAATACAGAAATCTCAGGTATACTTTACTAAGTTTTCTGCAATTATATTACAATATCATAATAAACAATCAGAACAGTATTACAGCCAGTATATTGTTATTGCTAATAACTCAGTCATACAGTTTAAAATATTTTAAACTGGTTTGAATGTTCATGTTTGCACTTTAATAGAATTTCAGACATCTATATGTTCTTGTATCTCTACAGACTAAAACACAGAAGGGTTCCAACAACGCAGGATTCCTTAAGTTGCCACTGTAAAAGCATACCCACCTCACTCTGGTACCCTGACCACGCTCATAATCCGTGGCAATAAGTAGTTCTCTGCCTGTGACATTTTGACCTTTCAAAATATTATGTAATATGTAACTTTCACTGAGTACATTTTCCTGGAGTCTCCTTCATGTAGTTTAAAGTAGCAATAGTTTGCTTCTTCTTGACATTGATGTATACCACATTTTGTTTAACAGTTTACCTTTTGAAGGACATCTGAGCTGTTTCCAGTTTTTGACTATTAGGAGTAACTTTGATCAATATTCGTGTACAGATTTTTGTGTAAATACAAGTTTTAATTTCCACTGGGATAAATTCCCAAGAGTATAAGATGGGGAGGTAATCACAGTGCTTGGGTTTACAAAAGACTCCAAATTTATTTCCACAGAGGCTGCACAATTCTGGGTTCTCACCAGCAATGCATAAGAAATCCTGCATTTTCACATCTCCATCAGCATTTGACATTGTCACTTTTGTCTTTCTTGCTAGTCAGTCTGAAAAGTGCTTATGCTCTTTTTGTTTATAAGACTTTTCTCCCACTCTTACTCCAAGAAATGATAGGCCTAAAAGCCAAGATATATGTTATGTATCCTTGTATTTTCAGTAATTCATGCATCATCTAGTGTTCAATAGGCCTGGTTCAAATAAAGGTAGTGTTTCCTTTTATGAAGACATTCTGTTGGAATTCATCTGTCATGTGTGTTCTTTAGAAGACAAAAATTTAAAATATCTCATTACATTCAAATATTTCATTACCTATTTTCTATTATAATATATAACTCCTACATGGAGAAAATCACTGCAGGGGCATTTTCTCGTATTTTCAGAGTTAACCCTAATGATTGGAAAAAATTGTTTCTTATTTACTTGGTTATTTCATGAATATTTATTGTGTACTAATCTGTGCCAAGCTTGATTTTTCGTTCTGAGAATGAAATATTCAAAGATAAAAATTACAACCTTCACAAAAGTATTTTGGTGGTAGAATTACAGTATTAGCAAAGTTTAGGCATATATTTTTACTCAAAATATACATATAGATATATTTTATAACTTTTAGATAAACCTATTATATAAATTATGTGTACATGAAATCATATTAATAAGCTATATGTTCATATATCTTCATAGTAATAGAAAATTTTAGATAAAAGCAAACAAGTAGAATTATTTTATGTAAATACATTTGCTAGGAATACCTTCAACTGAAAAGAGAAAAAAACCTTAACTATTGATGATTAAAATACAAATTTTGTCAAAATAAATATTTGTGGCATTCATTAAACATTTAAGGGTACCATCATTAATGGCTTTATCTTAGCGTTCTGAATATGACCAAAAATGATTGTTTCATCTTCTCAGGTTGGAATCACAAGCAGAAAGAAGAGCAGTTACTGGAACCTGTGTCACAGAAGTTAAATGGTCCAAAAATGCACAAATGACTTCCATTTGTATAATTTGGACAAAGTATGTTTAAATGGTTATAAGTAGAAACAAGCCTCTGTTTCCCATCCAAGGAAATGATGGTACAATATTGCACTACGACCAAAATGTACAATTGGTAGTGCTAGAAAGAACATGGATTATAATCGAAAAGAATTCATTTGGTGTTTTCATTCATGATAAAATATATTTAGAGAGAGTAATGAAGGGCCTGGAATAAGTAAATGTACAGATCATAGAGTCTGCCAACAGGGTACCTTTAGTACTCTCATTGAGTAGTTTCTTTGGAAATGGCTTGCTAATCAAAAGGACTCTAGGTCCTTCTTGCCTTAAACAAAGAATTGGAAAAGACAAGTCAAAAATGATGCCAAAAGTTTATTTGAAAAGTGCAGGCTAGTCTATGGCCATACCACCCTGAATGCGCCCGACCTCATCTGATCTCAGAAGCTAAGCAGGGTCGGGTCTGGTTAGTACTTGGATGGAAGAAGAGCTGATTGGGTATGGGAGAGACCAGCTCTGCAGAGTGAACTTGGGCAGATCAAGAGAAAAAGAAGAGGGGCTGGGGATTTAGCTCAGCGGCAAAAGCGCCTGCCTGGCATGCGCAAGGTCGTGAGTTCGGTTCCCGGTACCGAAGA
>NW_004955428.1:11267197-11295784 GCF_000276665.1 Chinchilla lanigera
GAAATTTCCATCTTCATATAATGAAGTTCACAGGGTTTAGGTCAGCATGAAGGCCCTGGGTTCAATCCCCAGTACCACTAGAACAAAAAAAAAAAAAAAAAAAAAAAAAAAAAAAGAAGATAAAAGGAAAAATAATAGTACATGCTGTGTCTAAGAAATGCAGCGTGGTATTCCATCCATGATAGTGGACTACCCATAGCATCATGTCTGTTTTATACAGTCCACATCTAGTCCACATCTAGTGGGAGGCTGTGAGCAATCCCACCTACAGGGTCCTGCTACTTACTTGGTGCTGTTCTAGGATCTTATACTTGACAAATCCTATAATTTTCCCCAGCCATCTTTTCACACCCTACCTTCTGGATTAACAGTTCTTAGACTATTTTTCATTTATAATTATAAGCCTGTATTAATGAGAAGTGCCCAAAATGAAGTTTGAATCTATGATTGTAGTTATAAAGATATTTTTGTTGGTTGTTAGTCAACTATATTCAGGTATAATTTGTGCAGTGTAACAGCTTTCAATATTTCTAAATTCAATGATGTTTGAGAAATGCACTCAATAGTAAAACCATCTTTACAATCAATATACATATGATTTCAATCCCAAAAAATTTTAGGCTATATGTTTTTCCCTATTGACTTTTTTTCTTCAGCAATAATGCTCAGAGTTTGTTGTGTGCATCAAGTTCGTTCTTTTCAGTTGTTAACAAGCACGTGTGCATGGATGTACAACAAGCTATTTGTCATTTGCTTTACAGTGGTCATTATGTTGTTTCTAGCTTTAGCCATTTATGATTAAAACTGCTAAGAATATTTATATTTGACTGATTTTAAGAACAAACAAAAGTGAAATATTTAAGTCATATAGTTATGTGTATGCTCAGCTTGATAAGAAATTGATGATATTTTGTGTGAAATTATTGTTCTTTTTTTTTAGTTTTTTCTCCGGTACCGGGAACCAAACTCATGACCTTGCGCTTGCCAAGCAGGCGCTTTTGCTGCTGAGCTAAATCCCCAGCCCTATTGTTCATTTTGTATATATACTCTAACGGACATGTGAGCATTTCATTTGCTTCACTTGCCAAGCAACATGAGATATTGTCAGCCTTTTTAATTTTAGCCATTTGTAAAGGCATTAATTATATCACACGGTGTTTATATTTGTATTTCTCACATGAATAATGGTTCATGTATACATGTGCTTTTCATAATCCTTTTTTTGAAATATCAGTATATTTTGCTCATTTATTTTATCTCCTATGATTGAATCGTAGTAGTTACATTTTTTGTGTATACTAATTCCATTTGAGTTAATTTATTAGTCAAAAAGTGATAGGCCAACAGATAAGTACAAAGTATCTTTTCAGACTGAAATTTGAAAGCAGAAATACATCTAGTCAGAGAAAAATGGTTAAATTTTAACCACATTTTGTTTTGCTTTTATGTGTTCATATTTTTGACCCATCTAAGAAATTTTTACTTAACTATAGGTCAAAAGGATTTTTTGCTTATGTTTCTTTCTAGAAGTTTCTCAGTTTTATTTTATATATAGATTTATGATCCATGCTTAGATAATTTCTATGTATGGTTTAAGACAAGAGTTCAGGTTCATTTTTTATAATATACATTTCATTACGTGTCTAGTTTTCTTTTTTTTTTTTTTTTTGGTTTTTCTCCGGTACCGGGAACCGAACTCACGACCTTGCACTTGCCAGGCAGGCGCTTTTGCCGCTGAGCTAAATCCCCAGCCCCCGATGTGTCTAGTTATTTTGAAACTACTATTTTTTTAATTTTTTTTTCCCAAAGAGATTATATTGATGCTTTTTTTTTAAAGAACATATTTTTCTGGATAGATAGATTGTCCAGTGAATGTTGTCTTTCCTTACATCAACATCAATTTGTTTTGATTTTAGTAGTTTCATTTTAAGTTCATTAATGTAAATCTTTATAGTTGTTATTTTTCAAACTTAGTTTGGTTATTTTAAAGGCTTTAGAGGCAATCAAAAGCTTTCTAATATAGAGGAGATTCTATATGAATTATTTTTACTGCAAAGATTTATTTGATCAAAATTAATTCAGTAATACTGTCAGGCTTATATGTGAATGCACTACCACATTTTGTTTGTTAGATTTCATTAATTTCCTCCAAAATATTGTGATTCTAAGAGTGAGAAGGTATTATATGATGTTGATGTTATTTTAAGGTGCATAAATATTTTAAATTACATTTAAATAGATTTTAACTTAAAAATCTTTAAAAATAAAACATATAAAATTATATTGTGTTATATTGACCTTGCATTGTGTCCTTGCTACACTGACTTGCAGGACATGTTCCTTTTTTGTGTATAGTTATCTATATGAAAGAAATCTAAAAATAAAATGTTTTAGTTCTATACTCAATCCTAAATCTTTCTCTTGCCTGAGGTTCTAAGTAAGACCTGTAATGCAAAACTAGAAAGAAATGGAGACAGAAAAGGAATGTGCTATTTTGGCCCTTATGCAAAATTATGCAGACTTTCACTATTGTTATATTACATATATCTTCTATGCATATTGATATCAGATTCAATAATCATTTTATTTTTATATTACTGAATTTTTATGAATATATGTTCAATGGTTAATATATTGAAAACATTTCCTGCACCAACTATGACCATTATAATCTAATTTTTAATAGACTCAATATAGTGAATTTATTGACTAATTTTAAAATCTAAACCGATCTTGTATTACTGGAACAGATACTCCAATAGTGTATTACTGAATTATAAACCATCCAATTTAGTAATATAAAATAGAAAAAAGTAAGTTACCAAAAGTGATTATTGTAATATGCTCATGGTTCCTTGGTCAAATATTTGAAACAAGACACTATGGTGAACTTTCCTACAAAAAGGGAAGCAGAAGTCAAAAAGTGTTAGGAACTTATCTACTGCTAACTCACACTGGACTCTGATATAAATGCCAAAAAAATCAGTATTTTCAGATCGTATATTAAAACATTTTATCTGTAGATAATAACATTGCCTATCCCATGGAGTAGTTTTGAGAGCTACCGAAAGTAAAATTTGCCTTTGTCTTGTTTTGTTTTGTTTTGTTTTCCAGTACAGGAATCGAACTCCTGACCTTACACTTGCCAGGCAGGCACTGTGCCACTGAGCTAAATCCGTAGTCCCCAAAAGTAAAATTATTCTTAGCAGAGAAGTAAACACATGCAAAACTTACTATATGTAATCGTTTTATGAATGAAACATTAAGTACATCCTACTTGAGTTTAATATATCCTTTGTAAAAATTCTTTCTGCTTGCCATCTGTAGTTAATATTAATTGTATCAATTTTAGTTTTGAAGTATTTTTTGCATATATTTCTTTCCACCCTTACTGTTAAAGATCTCAGAACTTTATCTGTCATAAGGTTCATCAATCCTGATACTATTGATATTTTGGCCTAGAAAATTCATTTGCAGGTTGTGATAATGGTGTGGGGATAAGAGCTGCTTTTTATATTGTATAATATTTATTTTTTTCCCTTAGTTTTACTCAGTGATGTCACTAGGAGTCTTCCCAGTTACATCAACTAAAGTATATCGTCAGGGATTGCCTCTGAGGAGTAAACCCATCTGCTATTGAGAGCAAATGGCCCAGAGTAAATGGAAAGAAAATTTTTTTCTCCTTTTTTTTTGAATTTTTCTCTTTCTTCTTTTGGCATAGTGTGAAAGAACATTATTTTTAAAATTTTAAATAGGAACAAATAAAAATAACAATAAAGCAGTTTCAAAACAGGTTGGTAGGAGAATTATAATACTTAATACATTAGGTGTTGTTTTCATAGTAGTTATTCACAGTACAAGATATAGGCATGATAACTTGTCCAAATATCACCACAAACTTTCTCTCCAATGAGCTAAGAGAAACTAGCTCTATAACAGTCTGAACTAGCCCCTTTCCTCATCATAGTTCATCTTTTCTTTTGAAGAGTTTCTTCCCAATTCATAATATCTATTGTACATTGTGGATCTTATTTATTCATTCAGTTTCTCGCACTAGTGAGACAATACAATGGTTGCACACAGGGTCTGAGTTCTTTCACTTATAAGTATTGTCTCAAGTTGCACCCATTTACCTAGAAAATCTGTATCTATCTATCTATATCTACTATCTATCTGTCTATCTACCTGTCTATTTATCTATCTATCATCTCCACATTTTTTTTATCCATTCTTCAGTTGATGGGCATTTGGGATGTTTCTAAGATTTAACTATTACAAATTGTGTTGCTATAAAAATGGGTGCAAATCAGTCACTGTGGGATGATGTTTTCAATTCTGGGAAGATAACCAGATGGCAAATAGCTGGGTTGAAACTTTAATCCTAGTCTTATAAAGAATCTCCACACTAATTTCCGCAGTGGTTGCACCAGTCCCACCGACAGCAGTAAAGGGTTGCTTTTTCCCCAGAGTCCCTCCAGCATTTGTTATTGGTTGATTTCTTTATGATAGCCATTTTTTCTTGGGTAAGATGAAATCTCAGTGTTCTAATTTGCATGTCTTGAATGACCAATGATGTTGAACATTTTTTCATGTATTTATTTGCCATTTGCATTTCTTCACCTGAGTCATGCATACTCATCTCAGAGGCATATTGTTGGACTGAGTCTTTGAATTTAGGGGGTCTGATTTATTCTTTTTTTCTTTTAAAGAGAGCAATAAATGAGAAACAAAGAACAATAGCAGCATACCAGTATTACAAACATAAACAAATCAAAGCAAGAACGTTCAAAGTGATACAGAGTCTCAAGACAAAATAATATGAATCAACAGTGGTTGTTACATTACATATCTCTATCCTCAACTACATTGCTGAGATTACCAGATGTAAGAATGAAAGATTGCTCAAACCATTATAGGAAATAAGGAAATAATTCTTTGATAAAACAGTAGAGATAATACAGAGCTTCACTAGAGAAGATGGTAGGAGTTCACCATTGTAATTCCTTTGTAATTCCTGTTACCTTCAAATCAGTTGTTCAGACCACCAGACACAAACGTGCACAATTGATCACAACATAAAAAAATTTAATCATTAACTGTTCATTTCAATACTCCATCAGACATCATTGATTTTTTTCAATTCTTTATATCTTCTAGATATAAGTGCCTTGTCTGAGGGAACAACTGTCTATCATTTTTCTCCTACTTTGTGAATTTTCTTTTCACTCTGTTGGTGATTTCTTTTGTTGTGTAAAAGCTTTTAAATAAAATGGAATCCCAGTAATTGATTCTTTGTAATATTTCTCTGCACTCTGGAATTTGTTCAGGAAGTCTCTACCTGAACTTATGTCTTCAAGATTTCTACTCATTTTCTCTCCAGTAATTTAGCATTTCTATTTAATACTTAGTTCTTTGACTCATTTTGACTTTAGTTTAGTGCATGGTGATATCCATAGGTCTAGTGATAGTCTTTGACATGTGGAAAGCCAGTCGATCCAGAACTACTGTTAAAAGAAACTCTTTTTTCCGGTAAACGTGCTTGGCTACTTTGTCAAAGATAAGGTAGCTGAGTGTGTTTGGGGATATATCTGCATCTTCCATTCTGTTCCACTGGTCCTCAGGCCTATTTATATTTCCCAATACCATGCGATTTTATCACAGTAGCTTTGCAGTATAATATCAGGTCTGGGATCATGATGCCCTCTGACTTGCCTTTGTTGTGAAAAATTGCTTTTGCTCTTCTAGGGCTCTTCTGGTTCAAAATGAATTTTAGGAATTTTTTCTCTAGATCTGTGAGGTATACTAACAGTATTTTGATTGGAAATACATTAAATCTGTATAGAAGTTTTAAGAGTATGGCCATTTTCACTGTTGGTTCTTATCCAAGAGCAAAAGATATCCTTCCATTTTCTGATATCCTCTTCAATCTTCTTTATTATGGTACTGTAATTTTCACTGCTCAAATCTTTCTCACTCTTTATTAGATTGATTCCTCAGCATTTCATTGTTACAGATGCTATTTTGAAAGGTGTGCTTTCCCCAATTCTTCATTCTGTGAGTTTTGTTGCTTGTGTACAGGAATGCTATTGATTTTGAATCTTGACTTTGTATCCCACTAATGGACTCTAAGTTAAATAGATAGCAACTCCTCAGTCTTAATTGGGAAGGTAGGTTCTTAGGACAGACATGAAGACCAAGAGCCACCTACATCTAGAAGACATCTGGAGGAACAGATAGCACTTAGGGAAATATCAACACCAGTGGTAAGACTCTCTAACATAAGAAATCTGCAAGTATCAACACAGAAAACAACATAAAAGAAAAAGACAAGATGAAGAGGCAAAACACAATTCCAAATGTGCAGCCCACACAGAACAAGTACAGAACACTAAGAAATAGAGGAAATAAGGAGCAAACAAACAGAAGTCTGTGAAATGAGAGCAGAAGAAGTGAAAAAACAAATGGAAGAGACCACTGAAAAATAATCTCTAAGTTTCAAAAAGAAATGACTATCAAAATGAAAGACACTAAAGCAGACACAGATAAACAAAAAGAGGAGCTCAGGAAAATGATGGGAACCATGAATGCCAAACATAGACAAGAAAGAGAGTCAATGAAACAGATTCAAACAAAAATTCAGGAGGTTAGAAACTCCACTGAAAATATATAGACAGCAGACTGAATGAAGGTGAGGATAGACTATCAGATTGAGAAGACAGGAATATAATTAGTAACCAAGAAAAAAGGTATATTAAAAATCACAAGAGATTATGAAAAATCAATCAAACAGCTACAGGATGAAGCAAAGAAGAGCACATAAAATTGATTAGAATCAGTGAAAAAGCTTGAGACGCTGCAAAAGTGATTAAAAATATTTTCACAGAAATAATGCAGAAAACTTCCCAAACATGGGCAAAGAATTTGACATACAAAAAAATGAAGCATACAGAACTCCAAATAGCCATGACCAAAATAAATCTACCCCATGGCATATAGTAATCAGGATTCCAGAAATTTAGCACAAGAACAAACTATTAAAAGTACCTAGAATAAAATATAAAAATAAAAAATCTTGGTTTTGCTTTGTTTTATTTTTGTCTATGTTGTTGGCATTTTGCTATTGTTCTTTATTTTTTTTCTAATTCTCTTTCAAATAAAAGCAGCTAAAGAAAAGAAACAAATCACCTATAAAAGAAAGCCCATTAGAATCACAGCAAATTTCTCAACACAAACCCTCAAATCAAGGAGACCCTAGAGTGAGGTATTTCAAACCCTAGAAGCAGATAATCTTCAACCCAGACTGATGCACCCCTCAAAAATGTCTTTCAAATTCAATGGAAAAATAAGATACTTTCATGACAAAGAACACTTAAAGAAATTCATGACCAGCAAACCAGCTCTATAGGATGCTCTGATGAATACATTAGAAGGAGATAATGAAAACCACAAACACATGAACACAGTAGAAACTGCCAGGCAGGGCAAGCAATTAAACGGAGGAGAAAGACATGGAGAGAACACCAGAAAAACAATGAGAAAAAGATAAACCAATGCATTTTAGGTATTTCATATAACACACTGTTGCCCATAATGGAAGCTTCTGTAGTTAATTTAAACATAATTTTTTAATGTAAGGTATAAATGATTGTTGCAAAGTAGATCAGACTCCAAGAAAAATATCTTCAAACAACCCATTAAAACATGTCTTCCAGGGATCTGCTAACTCTGGCAGTCTTTGAAGTTTAGAAAATCAAAACAACACTTTCAGCTACTGATCAAAGCAACAGTACCTCACTCTTGAGCTAATATGGAAAACTAGATAATCAATGCTATGTACAAAGCGACAAAGCAGGAAGAATATGTATTGAGATCTCATGGACTGTTGAGGCTAAAACCTGTTGTCATCACACACGGATTCACCACAGGAGGAGAAGTTATCTGACTGTCCTATTTCAATTTTCCAAATGTATCAAGCTATTTCTGCTGAGGAGAAGCTAGGTCAGACATGGAAGTGAACTAAAATTAAACCTTGTAAATGTAGTCTTTAGCTTTATAACCTCAAGCATGAAGAAATACATGTTACAATACAGGTAGAATAGAATTGAACTACTCATTTTTCTCTATCTTCCTGCCAGTCTATTAAAATCTCTATGTCTTTAGCTTTATAACCTCAAACATGAAGAAATACATGTTCTGATAGAAGAGAGTAGAACTGAATGATCTTCTGCTATATTTGCCTGTAAGTCTATTACAATCCCTAAGGTTTTACCTTTACAATCTGAATCTAGCCTATGTTTCCAGGCTTTTATCTATCCTCTACACATTATGAGCTCTATATTCTTTCAAACCTGCCTTTTATTTACTCTTTATGTTCACTCATTTCCCAGAATTCCTATTTTTTCCATTTTATCTTCATTCTTAGTTGTGTTCTTTTCTGCTCCTTTCATTCATTAGATTTAACTAATCCACTTCCAGATGCTTATTTTTAAAACAATAGATTAAGTACTACCTCATCCACACTCTTATTAAATTGCCCTAATACAAAGCATTATGTTGTCATGTTTCATGCATTTTTATACCTCTATAAATAAAGTGGATCATGTATTCATTTCTCAAACAAATCTTGTTCTTCTCATAAGAGCTTGATTGTACTAAACATGTTTCTACGTATAAAACCTGTTGCTGCTTACAGAATTTTGCAAACCTTTGTGTTAAACTTCCAACACAAAAAGACAAGTTTTTAAAGTGAATTTATTAAAATAGCCATTAGCTATTTTGTGGATGCATTAACTTTTTTGTCTAATATATAAAGTATTTGATGACACACTCTATGTACACTATAACTATACTATAATATGATAATACTATATCATATTATAATATGATATGATAATATAATATGATAATATACTATAACTATAATATGATCTTTGAGAATAATTTTTGAAACAACAGGAACAACTAATTGACCAGCAAATGCTACAAATGAATCAATTATATAGAAATATATTAACAAGAGAACTGTCTATTTAATGAGTTCATTTTAAAATATTAAAAACAATACATTCTCAAATACCTGTCCTCTACCAATAAGTCATGTTGAGTTTTTCACTATAGCATTGAAAAGCAATTATCTGCTAACTTATACTTTGTATTAGTCTCTTTCCTATTGATGGAACAAAAGTAACACAGCACCTACAATTTAATTAGGAGATTAATTTCAGGTGTTTTACTCAATACTTAGATAGGTCCAAGGCAGAAAATGCATGGCAGAGTGCTAGAGTGGAAGACAGCATGGCAACCATGAAGCAGAGCAAGAAGGCAAAGGACAAGAACATACGTCCTAGGTCATGCCCACAATGACCTGTTTTCAACCATGCTCCACCTCCTAAGGGCATTTTCAGCTACAAAGGTCAACAAACAATGAGTCCCCATGAGACAATCACTCTTCGAACACATGAAACTTTGGCGGACATTTTCGATCTAAACCATAACACACTTCTAGTTTCAATGTTAATCATTCTTACCTAGTACATCAATCCATTTCCAAATTATGCATGAAATGATTTGCTCATTTCATTCACATTTGTTATGTAAGTAAGATACAAACCTGATGAAAACACATAGGGGCTATTTCTTCTGCTTTTCATAGGAATGGGATGCGCCTCTATGGCTTCGATTTGGCAGAGACTGAGAGACAGAGGGTGAGGAAGCTTCATAGTGAGAAAGGAAGACCTCAGATACTGTGATTAGAGGATTTTGGTGTGGCCAAACATGCATATTTGGAATACTCTTTATTATTTTCAGTTGAAGATGGGGCAAAAAAAAAAAATAAGAAATTTGGAAATTTTGACCAACTCTTAACTTTCTTGGGCATGTTCCAGCACAGGGCATTGTTTTCTGGCCTGCTTGCTGTAATGTGGTTCAAATTCTTTGAATTCTCAGTCAGACTTCTGTTGTCATGTATTGTCTGAACATTGCATAATTGTGCATTCGGTCTGTTATTGTTTAAAGTATATTTTCTACTATTTGGGTTTATTTCTTCCTTTCTTATTTTCTTCCCTCTCATTTTTTATTCCCTTCCTTTAACCACAAATATTTATGGAGCCTTGAATATACTTGCTATAAGAAGAGTGATTATGTAATAACTCTCATTTCTCTCAGGCTTCATATTTCATGTAGTATCAAAGATATTTTTATTAGCAGACAAAGAAGTATGCTAGACTTAACTTCATACCTGGATGCTAAAGATGTAACTCATTTATCTAATTGAAAGGGGTATTGGCTAAATAGGGAGCTCTCTTAAGTGATATGAACCTACTTGAAAATCTGCCATGTACAAAAATAGTTTTCCACTTGAGACAATGCTGGATTATTAGACTACATGGAGTATGGTGGTTTAAAAATGCAGTTGCTAAGTAGGGGTAGAACTTGTGGAGAATTTAAAGAACTGGGTTGTAAAACAAAGATAAATCTAAGAAAATGGCTCATCTACATTTGTGCATCATTAAATATTACTTGTCTGCTGTACAAACAATGGGAGATAGTGATGATGGTGGTGGACTGCATAAGACAAGTTGTTTTTATTAAATTCAAGTAGCCAAGTCATCTTCAGATAAATTTAAAGACCTGCACAAAGCATGTGAAAATTGAAAAAAATGTATTTCTTCATGGATTGTTCCCAACATAGGCTCATTGGCCCTTACTGAGATTTCAACACTGGGTAATTCTAATGCTCATTTTACTCAGGCTTTCCTCTTCAAGCATAGCCAGACTTTGGAACTGCTATGCCCTTAAAGAATAAGAAAATTCTATATTTTTGAGTAAAGTATACGTATACTGTGTCTTCATGATCATGATAATGAGAAAAAAGCTGTGATTGACTTGTAATCATGTTGTAAGCAGTCTCATCTTTCAACAGCTTATTCCACTTTCTGTCGATGAGGGACAGGCAACTTTAATGCTTTTTGTAGACTGATTATAATGTAAATACTTAGAGCCTCACAATGTGCATGGAGAAGTTTTTGTTTAATTTAATTGTTAAAAATCCCATATGAAAACAAGAAAACAGTACAATAAGTCATAAATATGATTAATTAGGCAAAACTTCCAAGCAAAAAGGTAATACATAATCTATTTGAAGAGACATCACTTATATTATAATAAAGACTGGAATATAGAGAAAATGATGAAACCACAGTAATATATTGAAGTCTGTCGTCTTGCAGAATTTGAAATTTGTTAGTGACTAATACAGAAAATTATCTTAAGATTTATTATAAGGATAAACCTTCATACTGTAAGAGAAATCCTTTTCCTGTTGTGTGATGACTTTTATGTTTTGTTTTATTTCATTTAAAAATATTCCCTAAAACATTCATATATAAGACCTGGTAGTAGTAAGTCATTGTTAGTGTTTGACCTTGAACATAGAAATAAAACCCAAAATATTCAGCCTCCACTTGTGCACAGGAGTAGAACTGATCATATTTTAGTTATTGTAAAGAAACAATGCCATATAAATACCCTTTCTTTTTATAGAAAACTGCTGTATATGGATTTCTTTGACATCTTACTATAAGCTCTGATTGCTTTTGTAGTGAAAACCCCTCAATTCATCTGAAAGGTCATTCAGGAGTAGGCACAATAATTTCAGCTGATCAAATCAATTATTTATACAATGAACTACAGTATGGTTCCCTCTAGAAATTACCTTATTATAGCTACTCACTCCCACTGAACTCTAAGAAAAGTGACATTTTGAAATACAAAGCTTATTCCCTTCACTGAGCTTAATACGTATCGGCATGTCTCTGTGGCTTTTTTCTCTATTGAATAGCTGTCAGTCAGCAAGAGAGGGCCCATTCCCTGAGCACACTGCACAGTGGGTTTTCTTGACATGATGGAAAATTTTCCAGTTGGCAAAAGTAAAGATTGAAGGAGGTAAAGCTTTGGACTCAGCATGAAAGGTAATAGAGCTATTAGCCAAATAACAAATTCAGGGATACTGGTACTGTACAACCAAGCAGCTAAGAAAGAGGTTTAATGCCCCATGGGGTACGGGTTTAGAAAAGTGTTTAGCAGATTAAAGCATGCAAATAGAAAGGGGAAGTTCTTTGAAACAGAGCTTTCAGTGTGGAAATTAGTGTCATTTTATATTAGCAATTATCTATTATGTATAGAAAGCTTTTTTTAATAATGTGAACAAGACATTAACATCCACACAATAATTGTAATTACCAATTACAGACACACACACACACACACACACACACACACACACACACACACACATATAGTTCTTCTTTGGTTATTATAAGACTGACTTACCTAATAATAGCTCTATAATACTTAATAATATGCAAGAAGTTATATCACATCTGTGTTCATTTAACTTTGTATCTTAAGGTAAAATTGAACATTGTTCAAAATGTTTAATTGCCAAAAGTAATTTAAGATAGAACTATTTAAAAAATTATTGATAATCCATACTATGCAAAACATATCTTTAGATGAACAAAGTTTACAAGCACGAAAGCACACAGCAAGTAGAAGAGTCATTAGTTACCAACTGACAAGCAAAAAGAAAAAAAAAATCACTAAAATTACCTCAATACTTAGCCATTTGCACCATTTCTGTACATCAATAATTTGGCCATAATGTATGTGTGTCCTCTTGATAAAAATCTCTCATGAGCCTATGATTCATATGTTGACCATGGCACCACAAAGTTCAGCGGGATCAAGATGGGATCCACATTGCACCCGCCTGTTGTAAGGGTTCTATCCTTGTGGGGGTGCTGAACTGTAAACCATAGTTTCTTGCCTCTACCTGTGGGCACCTTCAATGTCAGCCTGTACTTAAGTTACCCTGCAATGTGACAGCTGACTTCTTCGGAATAAGCTAGTCAGCTGGAAAACAAGAAGCTACATTTTCTTTGTAACCTAATCTTGACGTTATATTCTTTCACTTTTGTAGCACTGTGTCTGCGGAAAGTAAGTCACTGGATCTAGCCTACACACAGAAGGCAAACGACACTTGGTAGCATCTAAAAGACCATAATGACTTTACATTTTTAGTAGTATTATAAATTTAAGGTAGAGAGAAACATATATATATCAGATAAAAGTAATTGAGTAAAAACAAAAATAATAAGTTAAAGTTCCAAATTTTAGCTCAAGTGTACTTAACTTTTTCCAAATTTGATCTGTTTGAACATTAAAAAATAGTTAAGTCTAATATGTGAAGAACTGAAATACAGAGAGTGGTTTATACTGAAAAATTATCTAAAACAATTTAGGAACGAAAATCAACTAACATGCAGGTTATCAAAAACTTCTTCCAAATGCATTTGTCATGAATTTTGGATTATTGTGCTTAAAGCTTTGAAAAAAGCATGTGCTCTGCTAGTTCAGTTGAAGGCAATGAAAAGTAGTGACAGAAATACCATGAATAAACAAGATACCACCTATAATTCACTACAAAAAACATGACATTAGACAAATATACTCATCTACATAGATGACTACATTTTAGCATCGGTATTACTATCCAAAATTATATGAACAAACAAAACACTGAAAACATTGCTGCCCACAAATACCTGAAACAAAAGTAACATATACTTATATACTTCAAAAGGTGCAATTATCTAAAATAAATTTGATTTATTTTAATTTAATTCAAACTGCAAAAGCTTTTAGGAAAGCTTCTTTATACATAGGAGTCTAAGTTATATTATGTGGAAAAGAGATTACTTTTAAGTTTAGTCAGTACCAACTAACATTACTGGGTGCTATATTATTAGCTAGTTAGTTTTAGTTATGAGTTATTCATAGCACCTGAAAATCCACAAAGGCAGAGATAACAATTGATTCCAAGCACTACCATATCTAAGTGGTCCTCCAGGTTCCATCCTTGCCTACCAAACTTGACAGCTCAAAGGATCCAGTTCACATTCACATCAATAAATTCTAGTTTCCCCTGGCCCTAGAAGTGATAAGAAATTTCTGCTTAAATCTCCCATTGGCTCTCTACATCAATACAAATAAATGCAAACTTTCTGGACATAATTACGGGAACCTACTACCTCTAGCTACTGCTATCTCACTGATGTATTTTTAGCTTTAATTCCAGGTTTTCCTTCTATTTCAGACACAGTGGCCTGATACGGACTTGCCTTGACTTCAGCAGTGATGCTTCTTCTGTCTTGGGCTAGTGTTCTTTTCCTTTTCAGCTGATGTTTTTTTCTCAGATGTTTCCTCACCCGTACCAAGGTCTTGCTCACATAGCCTCTTCTCATTTGGACCTCACCTGCCCACCCCAATTAAACTGAAGTCAGCTTCCACCTCTCTATCCAAATTCTGGCTTTTTTTCCCCAAAGGTAATTAGCACTTATTGTAACACATTCTTAGTTTCTTTCATTGGTTTTTCTGTCCCCTTACTTATCCAGTGAAAAATAAATAAAATAAGGGAAAGGAATTCTATCCCTTCGTTTATCAATACATGCCAAGTATTAACGTGGCATCCCACACCAAATGTGTTCTCACAGAGTGTTTTGGAACAAATGAAGAACTGAATCTCTATAAGTATACATATTAGCTTCTGAAATGACTTTCAGTGTTCAGAGTGTGCCTGTGTGTATGTGTGTGTGTGTGTGTGTGTGTGTGTGTGTGTGTGAGCATTCCTCTTTCCCAGAACATTGTCTTATAATTGGTATTTTCCCAATGTAATAACCATTCAATAAGGATGTTTAAGTAGAAGACATTTGGTCATATTTGTATTATTGGCTCCCCGGGCTATTGAATTGTTATTACTTAAATAACTCCAAGGATGGCATATCTGTGTCAAATCCTAACTCTAGAGTCTTGTATCCCATTGCATTTGTCAACATTCTATCACTTGGCAAAAATATCTGACATTACAACCCAAAAGAGGAAATATTTATTTTGCCTTAATGTTTCAGAGCTTTCAGTTCATAGTTAGCTGCCTGCAAGGCGGAAATCACATGGTGGAGGAGAGCTGCTCACCCTGTGCCCGCGAGGGTGAGAAGAGAAAGATCCAGAACAAGAGGAAAGGCAGAGTACAAAATATACCTTTCAAAGACGTGCTTCCAGGAGGCTACTTCCAGCATCCAAGCCCATGTCGCTGACAAGCCCGTCCAGCTGTGAACTCACCAGAGGATTTATCCATTGATGAAGCAGTGCCCTCGTGATTCATTTACCTCTCTTTATGAACATTATTCCATTGTGGATCGAAACTTCCATCCCTGAGTCTGTTAGACATTCTTTCTATGTAAACAATAATGCTCTACTCCCATACTGTCATGAGGAAAGCCTCCTACCAATCACCAGAACATTTTCCTAACTTCATATATCGGTGTTCTACTAATGTCAAGTTCCTTCTTTACTTAGCAGAGACAAATATTATCAGTTTTCTAAATTAAAGAACAAAGTACAGAAATCAATGGTTCAAACTAACTAATAATTAGTTTGATGTGAGATTTGAAAATGATGACAAAATACCATTTTAAAAATATGGAAGAGGGCTGGGGATTTAGCTCAGCGGCAAAAGCGCCTGCCTGGCAAGTGCAAGGTCGTGAGTTTGGTTCCCGGTACCCGAGAAAAACAAAAAAACAAAACAAAACAAACAAACAAAAAAATATGGAAGAGAGGAACTGAAACGGTTCTTTCAAAATCTATAGGTACAGACCTGTGGTGTCAAAAAGTTTAAAACTTTAATCATTTAAGGTAACTCCTCCCTTGTTAAGCATGTTTCCAATTAAATGACAGTCACAGTGATAAAGTGCTTGCTCTGTCATACCTAAACCGCATTATGTTTGCTAATTAACATTGTAATCCTTAGGTAGTCCTTTCCTGGAGGATAATAACATGTAGTGTTTACCTTCTAATGACTTTCCAAGTTTTCTGATTCACTTTTCTACCTTAAAATGGATGATATGTAGAACAGATGAAAGGAAGTTTGCTTTAACCATTTTTATTCAGTGAATATCCTCAATTTTAAGAAAGAAGAAAAATGGTAGCAAAAAGTAATAGCTTCCTATTCATCTATTCATACTTTCTGGGATATGAATCTGGGATATCTGGGTTATAGAACAAACCGTAAACCCTCCACATCCGGAGTTTACACAACCATGAATTCAACTATATGAAGATAGATAACACTCATAAATAATCTTCAATCTATACTGAACATGTGCAGACTTTTTCTTGTTATTTTTTCTAAGCAATAAAACATAATAACCACTTCCATAGCATTTATATTACATTAAAACTGTGAGTAATATAGAGATGATTTGACATATGTGGGAAGATATACCTATGTTATCTGCACATATTATGACACTTTATATAAAGAAGTTGTTTTATATCTATAAGTCCTAAAATACTTTCACTGTATGATCAGCATAAGATCACTGTTACTTTATTTTTTTATTTTTTTATTTTTTTGGTTTTTCTCTGGTACCGGGAACCGAACTCATGACCTTGCGCTTGCCAGGCAGGCGCTTTTGCAGCTGAGCTAAATCCCCAGCCCCCCACTGTTACTTTAATAATTAAAATTTTGCTCCTTAGATTTAGAAAGACTCAGGTTTAATATCCACATCATACTAGTTCCATGCTGTAGGAAAATTCACTTTACCTATCTATAGTTTGATTTCCAAATTTAAAAATTAAGAGCAATAGCATTGAGTAAATAAATATTTTATGTACTTTAACTTATCTATGTGTAGTGCTTCACCCAGAGCAAGTATATACAAATTTTTAAGAAAATCTGAATTATGATATAGAGAGCAGTTCCTTTGTTCAAGCTCTAGACTGAAAAAGAAATTTTCAAGAATGTTCATAAAAGAAGTTTATGCAGAATTTCCCACAAACATAGAGTGAGTGAAGATGGTCACTCCATGGAAGTGCCTTTTGACCAGACCTAAATAACATCATAGCGCAGAGCACAGAACTATCTGAGAGTCAAAACAACACAAGCAAAGGAAAAGAAACTTTATAACTTTAATGCAACTAATCAATAAATAAAGTGAACATTCTAATGAGATTAGGAGAACCTCAAGAGTTATTTGGAGTGAGACTTTTTTTTTAAATTTAGTAGCCTTATTGCAATATAATTGATATAAAATGCAATGAACTTCATATATTTACACTATATAATTCAGTAAGCCCTCACATACATAGATAATATATAATAGTCATGACATATGTATACATTGTCATTATCAAAATAAAAATGAGTCTAATTCCCATCTTTTACAAGCTTTTACACTGATTTATGTTGCTTTGTTATCTCTTCCATAAATACCTCTTTACCTGTTCCTTAAGGTAAATCTAATCAGCTTTGTGCCATGTATCATTTTACATTTCCTTTAATTTTTTATAAATCAAATAATACAGGGGCTGGGGATTTAGTTCAGCAGCACAGCGCCTGCCTGGCAAGCGTGGGGTCATGAGTTCGATTCCCTGTACCAGAAAAAAAAATTAAATAATACAGTACATTTTTGTGAATTGAGTTATTACTCTATATGATTTTTATCTTTCCAAGTTATTTCTTGCATAAATAGAACACTGATTCTATTTTCTGAGTAATATTCTACTACATGGATATACCACACTTTGTGCATTTATTTGTTGGTGGACCTCAGGCAGTTTTCATTTTGAGGCTATTACAAGAGAAATAGAAACAAACATTTACATTGAGAAAGAACCTTATAGCATGCCAAAAACCAATGTAGATAGATTTTAAATTATCATGGCAAAATAGATGTACAGATCTTTCTGTGGTTCTGAAATTCTTCTCCTCTTGCATAATCAGTCTAATTTGATGTCTTTGTAAGCATTTTTTTCTAAATATGTTTGAATATTTGGATAGCAACACAAATATTTTCCTCCATGGACATTTTTGTCTGTAGACACTGGTGAAATCTTTAGAATTGTGGCTGCCATCTATGCCAAAGGATAACCATACTCTATGTTCCAGTAAAGTCTTCTTTTCTGTTCAGTAATGAATAAGTCAGTCCCTTCATCCAAGCTGAGTTGTACATGAATACTCATAGACCAGTTGAATTTTCAGAATTGCAACTTTTAATTTATTTATATCTACTTCCTGGTTATTATTATCTACTTTGAATATAATATGTAAATATTTTATCTACATAGAGACATAAGTGATTGTGTGTGTGTGTGTGTGTGTGTGTGTGTGTACACTCATGTGCTTGCGCACATTTACCTCTCTGTCTCAGGCAAGAAACCAATGTTTTTTTTGTATGGAAATAATTTTCTTTACTCTTAAGTTTCTAGAAATAGAATGGAGGGATAGTATAAAATATGTATATTTGATTCTATAAGTAATAGACTCTCTTTTGATATATTCTATATACTCCATGAATGAATTCTGTATTGATAATTTAGTAAATGAAGCTATTAAAAAACAATAATATTATGTCATTGACAATGGGAGAAAGAATTTGTAACCCCAATAGCCAATGAGGGATTAACATGCAAAAGTGCAAGGAACTCATACAACTCTATAGGACAAAAATAACCAAATTAAGAAATTGAAAAATAACCTGAATATAAATTTTTCTTAAAAAAGATATGCCATATGGTCAGTTGGTGTATATTAAGATTGTCAACCTCACTAATTATCAAAGAAATGCAAATCAAAACCACGGTGAATTATCATGTCACAATGGTAGCTATTATGAAAAATTAAAATTCTGTGTTGATGAGATTGTGGAAGGAATGAGACTCTCTGTAAACACTACTTAGTAAGATTTTTAGTGAACATAATATGAAGTTTCTTCACAAAATTAAAAATAGTACTATTGTGTCATCCAGCCATCCCTTTTCTGGATACACATCCAAGGGGAAGAAAAATCACTATTTTTCATGTGCTTTTTCATATTTTTCAAAAATCACTATTGTTCCATGTGCAAGTACTGAGAGATCAGTACTTGCACATGGAACAATAAAACATAATGTGATTGTTGACATGGATCAATTTAATTTGATCTTATTCTACCTTTATCCCGACTTTCTATATTTTTCTTTTTCCTCTTTACTTTGGTTGAATTTTTTTTTTCATTTGTTGAATTATTAGGTGTGACTCTGCCTTGATATTTTAGTAATTGCTTTCAGGTATATAATAGGAAAACATTCACTGTCTGTCTTTGGGTACTTTATTTATAAGAAGCCTCAGTAGTATACATCTATTAAATCTGGAAAACCATGTACTTTTACTTCTGGACTTCTGAATTATAACATTTGTATAGACATATAGATTTATATCTTCTTCTTTGAATAGTAAATTAACCATTTGGTAAATATGAAGAAATTTGTGAATTTATGCTTTTAGATGCCACTGTGTTCCTTATCCTGTGTGTCACCTCATTTTTCCACATTATGTCATTTTATTTCCAGATGAAATTTTTCATTCAACATTTCTTGTAATAGAAGTGTTATAGTGAAGATAATAATATGGAGTATAACAACCAGTGTTAAACCCTAACATTTGGTTTGAAACCCTGTATCATTTTTATTGTCCTTCCTTTGTTTTATTTGTATTTTGCTATTGTTCTTTTTATATTATTTTCTTTAAAATAAAAAATAAGTGTTATATTGCTAATTTTGAGCATATATGTATATATACATATATATGTAATCAGTAAACAATTATTCTGTGTCTATTTTTAAAATAACATCTTGCTGGGTATAAAATTACACTGTGGCCACATTTTTACTGATCCATTCTTTCCTTGTTTGCATTGTTTTCAAAGGGAAATCTGCTGTCATCTTTACTTGTTTTCTTCCCCTCTTTGCTTGATGTGGTACTTTCCTTTGACTCTCTTTACCCTGACAATGGTTCTTTTGCTAGCATCAAATAGATGCCTTGCACACAAGATCTGATCAAAATTCCTCTGAATACACTAGAGACACATTTGGAAACTTTTATTCTGTCTGTAATGTTCTCTTTTTTCATTATACAGCATTACATATGTGCAATGTTTGCATTATGTTTGAATCCCAAGGGAGAACAACTGGAGCTCAGTGCTGCTCTTTCGTTAGCCAGCTGTCTGGCAAACATTAAATCTCTCATCCTCCCTGAAACATCAACTCAAACTAAATTCCGGATTTTGTCTGTTTCCATCTCCAAGCGTGAGAAACTAGACAGTCCATGGACAGTATTCTACAGCAATTTAGGACTTATCTCATCTGTATACCCCTCTGTCAATATTGTCATGGAAAAAAGACATATATTTCATCCAATACTTATTCATTTAAGGTAGAAAAATGAATTTGATTCCTTTTACTTTGTCTTCGCTGGAAGCAACTCATTTAGCCTTCTTCAAATCCTGTTTGTTTGTCCATGGTTCCTTCCCACTATTAACCCCAAGGAATAACCAAATTCATGATATTTTTGTTGTCAACATTACTCTATGATCTCAAATTCTTCAAAGCCTAGATGTCCCACACATACCTTGAGCCTTCCATGCAATATCTATCCAATATTTTCGTACTTTTCCAACCTGACCTTTATTCTCTTTTGTTGTCCTTTGTGTAAATAGTAGTCTGTGCTCAATAGTGACAACGTACTAGAGAGCATATTTCAGGCTTTCTCTTTTCTCAGTGTTTTTCCTTCCTTTAAAGGGAATAAAAATATCTTCTTGCAACCTTAGTTTTCTGATTGAATAGCACATATTCTATTATCTACTAACCAATTTCTATGTTTCTTTTTATCTGAATTATTTACTGCCTTTCTTGTGTTTCTACTGTTGCCCAAATCTTGCTAACACTGACGAAAAATTTCATTTTTCTGTAAGATAATGTGCTCCTTTATGACAATACAGGTACGTGGTCTATTTTTTTTTTCCTTGAAGAAAAGTAGCTCTTACAATGCACAGTTCAATTATGCTTTCAAAAAGAAGTACAGATGCCTGTATGAACAAATACCTGAATGTGTCCATTTTTTATCAGGTGACTAGTAAAGAATAAGAATTTAGGTTATAAACATGAATTCTTAATGAATAATTATTCAAAAGCATGTAACTAAGAAATTAAGTACTTGAAATTCAAATCTTAGGATTTATAATACACAGTTTGCTAAATTAAAATTATCCTTATTTCATGAGATTTTAATTGGCAGAGTAATAACACTGCACTCTACACTTACATATAAGAACTGCTCTACACATAAAACCAAAAACAATGTTCATAAAGAAATTTTGTCTTACAGTTGACCCTTCCATTCATGGTTGTATTTTTCCCCCACAGATCAGTTCCCTGTGATCAACTGCAGTCAAAAATATTAAATGGAAAAGTCCCAAAATAACAATTCATACATGTTCAAATTAATGGCATACCATGCATCAAAATGATGGAGTGCCATCCTGTTTGATTTCTCTTGGGATCTGAATCATTTCTTTGGTCACTGTGTTCACACTTGATGCTGGCTGTCAGTCCTACTCTGCATAACTTTCTCACAGTACTTGTGTTTAAGTACCTCTAAATATTTTACTAAATAATGCCTATTTAGAGTAACAGTTATTATGCTGGCAATTTTATTACAAGATACTGTTATTTTTCAATTTTATTGCTGTCATTGTTAATATATTACTGTGTCTACTTTATAACTTAGATTTTGTCAAAGGTAAAGTCATACATTGTTCAATAATGGGAGTATGTTCTGTGCTGTAAACATCGTAGGGCATACTTGAAATTAAGGCCATCTCATATGCACCACAGTCATATGGAACCATGGTTCTATGCCGAGGCTCTCACTGAACAAAAGGTCCCATGGTCACGACTACCTGTATAATATAGTAAAACTGTCTAAAGTTTCATATGATGTGCGGTTTCCTGAATCCACTGGCTGGTTTGAGGCCTATCTCTTGTGAATAAGGGGGTCTACCATAATAGAAGTTGATTTTTAAAACTATTTCCATCACTTCAACTCATAACAGTAAGTCTTGTCTATTGCACATAGACAAATATCTGTTTGATATACACAGGGAAATGTAAGAGAATAGGATCTGTTGAACTTTCTTTTTGAAAGATGCTTTTTGTAAGTAATATGTTTCCTTCACAAATGTTTCTAGAGAATTGAACTAAAACATCCAAAAATATTTTGACTAAATAGTCAATTTCAAGGTATGAAAATAAAAATGTAACATGGTAGTTTGTATGCCTTTCATTTTCAGATGAAAAATGTAGAATGACATCTCTCTTTTCCTAAAAATAATCATCACAATGACTGTTGCTTATAACATCCTTTGAGTTAAATAGAATTGTGAGGAATGACGTGGAATTTAGTATGGAATTGTCATTTAAACATCGTTTATATGAGTAAGAGCTTATTAGAAAACATCAACAATTAGAAATAGTATCTAACATATCAAATACAGTTTTAGTATCCAATATAAATTTCATATCAGTAACAATATAATTTATACCTTCTGAGAAATATACTAAGGAAAAGTAATTTACACACTAAGCTCATAAAATATGACAAGGAGGGGTTAGAAAGAAAAATAACTTCAAATGTCTTTTTTACTAATTAGTTAAAGCACCCTCAATTAATTACTCATTATTATTTGTTTCTATTCTGTTCTCTCTTGTTTTTGAATTGCAACAGTAATGCAATTAAATAAGAACAAACCCCAGTGACATTTCAGGAATAAAGCATTAATGTATTATAGAATATATTGAATATTACATGCTTCATGTTAAAAAAATTATAGTTACAGTCCTTGCAACTGCAAAAACACTAATAAAACTATTAGATAGGCTTTAACTATTTGATAAAAAATGTTTATATATAGCATGTTATAGATTTTTTGTAACTCTTAAGAATCTTCACTGTTTTAAAGTAAATAAGCTTTTTTGACAACCTGAAAATATAAAGTTTATCTTACATTGGATGGCGCTCTGAGTAATTAAAAATATTTTACCTCATAAACTATATATTCACAGTTTGTCTTGTAAATTGGTTTAAATCAGTGAATGCCTCCTACATATGAGCATGAAATATCTCTAATTTCCTAATCATATTAAGTTATTTAGTTATCTTATTTACTTTCTTTTTTCTTTTTTTTCTTTTTTTTTTTTTTTGTCTTTTTGAGACAGGGTCTCATTATGCAGTTCAGGCTGCCCTTGAGCTCACTTCATAGCCCAGGCTTGTCTCAAACTCACAAAGATCCTCCTACCTCAGCCTCCCGAGTACTGGGATTACAGGAGTGTGCCACCACGCCCGGCTTTACTTTAATAATAATTAAGAAAAATGCATTTTTTAAGTTTACTAATAATCTATCAGTTTGCATGTCTCTTTTGGCATCAAAATCAAAGTATAGTTTATTTTTTCCTTTTGGGACATTCTTGGAGTAAAAACATGAATTATAAGTAAAAGATTACATTCTTTGTATTATAAATTTTCAAATCAATTCATTTAGGTACTCAATTTAATTACTCATAAAACTCAAATATATTCATCTGAAAGTAATCTTTTTGCCAAGATTTTTTCAGAAAAGTTGAAAAAATTTTCAAAGTAGTATTTTATAGAGTAATTTATTTGTTTTTTTTCTATTAAAATTAAGTAGATAATTTTACCCTCTACTGTGTGGTCTCTGTTAATGCCAACATAAATAAGAATTAAATATAAAACAGATAACTGTTTCTAGTTTGCCTATAATAATGGTCTCCATTTAAGTTCTAAGTTATTACATCATTGTCACATTATGATAATTCTGATTTTTAACCCCTGTTATTCACATACAAATGTAAAAATCAACACATTCATAGTTATTGAAGGATAAAATTAGACAATTTATGGATTAATGAGTCTTTTAAAATCACACCATTTTAATTTCCTCAATCTTTTTTACAATGTACACACAGCTTCTGTAGAAAAACTCAAACTATTTTGAGGTAGAGAAATCCCACCAGGCTGAGATAACCAAATCAATATTTGACAGAGAATTTCCATTAAAAAAGTGAAATAAAGGAATATTCACTTTAAAAGTTAAGCAATTGACTTAGGAACTATTATTTACCATTAAGAATTATATAAAGCAAATACTAAAAGTTCTAATGTGAAATTTACCATTTTATAGAGAACTGAATATGAATCGTGTTCAGTTAAGCTTTGCATGCTAATTTTTTTTTTTTTTTTTTTGGTTTTTCTCCGGTACCAGGAACCAAACTCATGACCTTGCGCTTGCCAGGCAGGTGCTTTGCCGCTGAGCTAAATCCCCAGCCCCCTGCATGCTAATTTTAAGGCTTTTGTTAAAATAACTGCTCATTCTTCTGACTTCTAAAACATATATATTGTAGTTTTCATAGCATCTTAGTAGTTTTCTGTTTGTTTCATGTAGAGTAAGAGATCACATTTTTTTTCTTATGGAAGTCTATAGTATCGAAGTTCAAATTCCCAAGAAGATTCTACTAAAATCTATAGTTAAGCCTAGAAATTTCCCCTCTTTGGTATAACAATTGTTTTTTAAATGTAAAGGAAAAATCAGTCCTAGATTGATGTGAACCTGCAAGTCTTGTGCCCAGTGTGGATCTACACAGTGATCACTGCCCTTCCTTGGAAAGCAATCAGTTCACTGCAGAAGGAATTTTGTAGAAAATTTATTCCAAAAAAACACCATCAGCAAACGTCTTCTTTAACGGGCTGGGGATTTAGCTCAGCGGCAAAAGCGCCTGCCTGGCAAGCGCAAGGTCATGAGTTTGGTTCCCGGTACTGGAGAAAAACAAAAAAAAAAAGAAAATGTCTTCTTTAATTTTATGTATGTATTCTTTTTGGTACTGGGGATTAAATCCAAGGCCATCTCATTGAACTACATCTGTACCACATTTTCATTTTTTTTTTTGTTTGTTTGTTTTTCTTCCAGTATCAGGAATTGAACTCATGACCTTGCACTTGACAGGCAGGCGTTTTGCCACGGAGCTAAATCCCCATTCTCATATTTTCATTTTTGAGACTGAATCATCCTAAATTTCTAAAATGAGGAGGTTGGGTTGGAACGTGTGATATCCCTGCCTCATCCTTCCAGAGTACAGGGGTTACAGGTATCCATCAAAACGCCAGGCCACAAAATACTTTTTCACTTGTCCTTTACATTAAACAAGTAGAAAATAATTATTTCATGAAGAATCTATGAAAAAGGTACAGTAATCTTCTTGAAACATTTCTGCATGAATCATGCAACAAAAATTCCCCTTAAATACAGTCAAAGTAAAAATAAGTCTGAGACAAATTAACAATGACTGTTTATTCATGAAATTCATGCCAGGGAGCCCATTCTTCAACATTTCCATCTCAGAAAGGAAAGGAAAGCACATTTCAGGAGTGGGGAGCCAATACCACACGTATCGTAGCCAGCAGGCAGAGTCCCCTCTGGGGCACAAGGCCAAAACAGTGCCAGCAGCTGAACCTTGGAAAATCACTTTTTTATTGCAGTGTTGCCCCTTTGTGATAAGTAAGCGGGTTTTAGGTTGTAGTTTGCACACTCAGTCTCTAGAGGATTCGCTGTCACTGGGGAATGAAAAGATGAAACATCTAGGTGCTCTCTGATTAGTCCACATTTTGCTAAGAAGACATCTGTAAGTGAAGGAAATTTTCTTCAGTCACACTTGGCAATGCAACAGGGACGTTCAAGATGTTTGTGGCTATTTCAAAAGAGAATAGATTATTCACTCTTTAAAGAGGAGGGATTTCTGAGGCCATCAATTTCTTACAAAGTAGGATATATATATAAATTTTTCCAGTGGTCAAACTGTCCTACCTATAATGATTCTTTTTGGAGTAAGGAGTGCCTACAATGGCAGAAAAATTATCCATTTATATAATGTTTTTATTTGGATTGCTTGCATTCATTAATTGAACTTGAATGCAGGGCCTCGCCCATGCCAGACCAGCACTCTGTCACTAGGCACTTTTCAGTTTTTATTTATTTTATTTTCAGCAGGATTCCACTAAATTGCCCAGGCTGGTGTCAACCTGTGATTCTTGTCTTAGCTTCGCAAGTAGTTGTGATTGCACAGGTGCTGCCAGTGCTTTAGAGACAGAATAACACAACATCTAGCTCTGAAGAGAGATTATATTCAAGGTTTTGCAAATCTGCTTAATCTAAAAGGAGGTAATTACACCAAACTTATTTGAGTAAATCCTTTTAAACCATTTGTAAAAGGTCTAAAATAGTCCTGGAAGATGCTCCTTATGTTTCTGTTCACTTTCTACTATTACATTTTCTTTTTTTTTTTGCTATCTCCTTCAACTTTTGAAATTTTACTAGAGGATACTTTTCTCTAATTAGCAAAAGTAGTTTGCAGAAAGCACTGTGGTGATGATTTTCAGTCTTGTACCAATGACCCTGACTGAACGGCCCAGTAGTAAGACCCGCTTTGAACTGCACATGCTCGCTAATGTCAATCTGCTACTTAAGCCAAACCCCAAAGACAGGTATCTTTCCTGAAGCTCTAAAAACCTTGACTCTGGTTGAGTGGCATCTTTGGATCTTCACACTTTGCCTCACACTCCCTGTGAATAAATCTTTCTCCTCTATTTCAGTCACTGAAGCAATTTTCTTTTTGAGAGATGTGTACATTCTACCCTGCATGTGATAACTCCTTTTTTCCCAGGGAAAAATGAATTTTATCCTTATTTGAAATTCATCACAATGTTCTTTTACTTTGTGTAAATTTGCATTGATTTGACTTTTTTGATTTGGTTATTACACTACCCAGTTTCCTCACACTGTGATGGTATCTCAGTTCATGGACTTAATTTGTGAGTTTGGGAAGGGTGGCCATGTTTGTGTTTGTGTGGGGAAGATGGCCATGGCTGTTTGTCACATGGTATGGAGTTTGTGAATGGAGCAAAATTTTGTTGAATACTTTTGTTTAGGAACCAAATTGTTTGCAGATGAAGCCTACTTCAATTTGCAGGTTAACCGAAGTATCACTATATATGAGTAACATTAATTTTTTAATATATATTCATTATTATACTGTATACAAGTCGTGATTTTACAATCTCTTTGTGACCTTTTCTAAATGGATCCAGTTTTTTAATATATAAAAATCTTATCTCTTTAAATGCATTTAAATGATCGTCTTCCTTATGGAATTCCCATACCGAAGAAAAGATGAGGAACAAAAGATAGATACCTGTGTCAGAATAGATATTATTTTGATACACAGACAGGCAGGTCAAGAAAGGGACAAAGAATGTTCCAATAATATATTATCTTCATTCCACTAAGTTTTATCTTTTGATCCCCTGAAGATTAAAGTTAGATAATTGAGTAAAATAGACATATTGTATCTAATAACTACCAATCATGCAAAACAGATAAACACCTCAGAGTGGGTCATACTGTTTTGCCCCAGTATCACTTATGAAGAAAAGAAGACTTGCAACTAGAGCCAGAAGAAAGCAGATATGCTTGAGAGCTATTGCTGAGCACTCCAAGGCTGGAGAAGAAAAGAAATCACTTCCATCCACATCACACTCACATTTGCACTGAGGACAATTTATCCTTCCAATATACACATCCAGCACTAAAGCAACCACCCATTGTCAGAGTTTTATACGAAAATTTTCCTTTTTCTTCTAAACACGAAGCAAACAGTAAGATAGTGTTTGTTGGGTGTGTTTTTATCACAGGTAATCTGGGGACTCTTTATAACACTTTAAATTCATAGCTATGAGAAAGTAGCAAAATGATAAATGTTAGTTTCATGTATTACAGGTTTGCCTGTTATAAAACTGATTGTCATTGACTTTTCATATGGCTCCCATGGAAAAATGTCATCATTCTGATTCATTTCCTACTAGTAGTGTATTTTCTCAGAATTTTCTTCATATATAAAAACCATCTATACTAGTCCTACAGGCACTGAACATTTATATTAAACCATTCAGCTATTGCTTCTTCATTATCTGAAAGAAAGTCTATTAGTAGCTAAGAATCTATAAGTCTCTGAATGGAGAGAAAATGGGAAAAGATAGGGAAGGGTTAAAAGAAAGTGAGCACACAGAGTGAAAGGAAATTTAATAGGTAAAAAAGGACATTAAAAACAAACACAATAACAGCATCTCAGCAGGAAAACACGTCGTGATACATAGACTGCCTGAAATTAGAATTGATTAGCTTTGGTTTGTAAGAAAATGCTAGAATAAATATTACTAGGTAAGGTTTCCCTTTCAGTTTTATTGTTTGCTGGATATTTTATTTGCTTTAACATATTATATACACAGTCTTAGTTTCTATCCCTTTAAAAATAAATATTAAATTTCCATGAATTTAGTAATATACAAAGTTAAAGACAGCTATAGTTTGTGACAAGGTTTTGCCAGCTAGTGAGAAAACTAGAAAGTAGGGAAAATGTGATGTTACACTTTTGAATAAAATTAAATAAATTAGATGTAAGATATTATCTTTGATTATGAAATTTTATGTTTATGTTATACCGAGTAACATATAATTTAGATTATGTTTCCTTACAAAAACATGTTTAATTTTAGGTGATTATTAGGTTTTTAAAAGTGCCTGCCTGGCA
>NW_004955428.1:11295974-11296742 GCF_000276665.1 Chinchilla lanigera
TAAGTGAAATAAATCGGACCCACATGTGTAAACATCATATTGTCTCCAGGGTGTAAGAACATAAAAGAGTAAATAAAACCCAAAATGTACAATAGATAATACGAAAGGGAAAAAAATTTCCATATGCTTTTAAAAATTATTCCTTGCTGCTGTTCTGTGTTTTCCATCCTATGCCCTGAAGTGTGTCTAGTGTTACTCTTGAATTACTGAAATTTTAATTTTTGGTTCACAAATAGAGCAAAGCATTATTAAAGACAATAGGAATACTGCATAGTAGTATTTATTGCTTTTGAACCATGAAATGACTATATGATTTTCATGTGATTGTGTAGATAGGGAATAGCTACTGCTTAGTTTTACATAAATAGATGTTTTTTAAAATTTTTTTATTTTAAAAATAAAAGGAGGAAAACATTAACAGACAGACAATCTTTTACAAAATAGCAAAAGAACAGTACAGACAATATAGAGTTACTAACAAAGTGGTAGGAAATTAACAATGCTTGTTGTATTACATATTGATATCTTCAAAGTGGTTTCTCATGAATACAGATAGAGACATACAATATTGATCAATCAAGGGCTCATTGGCAGTTTCTTTCAGCAAAGAAATAGAAGAGAGTAGAACAAGTGTGGTAACTATCCTGTGTATACATACATACAAAATTTCTCCTTCTTTCCCTTTTCTTTTCCCACATCCCAATTGCCCTTTACCCTTGCGTGCTTTCCTATCATTTCACAATGTCTATCATACCTCCTAGTTTAAAT
>NW_004955428.1:11297680-11389268 GCF_000276665.1 Chinchilla lanigera
TGATTTCTTTAGATGTGCAGAAACTTTTCAGTAGGATGAGATCCCAGTTGTTGATTCTTTCAAGTGTTTCACGTGGAATTTGGTTTTTGTTCATGAACTCTCTGTCTACCCCTGTGTCTTCAAGGATTTACCTACTTTCTCTTCCAATAGATTTAGTGTTTCTGTTTCAATATTGAGATCTGTGAACCATTTTGACTTGAGTTTGGTGCATGGTGATAGGCTTGAGTCTTAAATAGATGGTTTTTATAATTATAATTAGAGGATACTAAGTTTATCCTAAGTCTCTGGGTCCCTGAATAGAATCTTAATGTTTTCCTTATTTTCAAGGGAACTCCAGAAACTTACTTCTGCCTGATTCTATAAGATATGCCTTTCAATAGTGTTAATTTTTTAAAGAAAGATCATGATTTTACATTACAAGTTTGTGGAGTTATTATAGAGTGATAAATTATTTAATGAACAAGTAGTCAGATATGATTTTCAATTACTTAAAGAGATAATTTCTTTTCCTCTTAGGTTAGAATATCCTTAATGCTGTCATCTGGGAAAGAAAGAAAAAATATTAAATGAAGTGTCTCCAAGATTAGAACAGTATTTCTAAAATGAAGAGTGGTTGCTTTATGTACACATAAGGAAGAGTTTCTGCTCGTCTTTGGTATTTGTATTTTAAGAGACGAAATTTCATGGATCATAGGTTCAAGCAAATACCCATTGTGTCAGACATTAACTGCCACTTAGCAACAGTGGTAGAGATGGAGAAAACATCTGGTTGTGGATAATGAGGCAGAGCTTCTCAGCTCCCTGGGATGCTAATAGCACCGGGCAAAGGTCGCAGTGTAAGGCCATCTGGCTTTCCCTGGAGAGATGGGTAGAGATCTTTCCTAGCGCTGCAAATCATTGGTCTGTGTGCAAGGAACAGCAGGAAGGAACATCTATTAAGTAGTAAATATTTAACCAACAATTTAAAAAATGTTTGGTATTGGTATATTTCATTACCAGTGTAGCTACTAACCAGTACATTTGCATCAGAAACTTTCAAAACATATGAACTATGTAATGACTATATTCAAATTAACAAAATTATGCTCTAACTGCAAGATTAATCATAGCTCAGTTGTGTAAATTTGTAACTAATGAGAGATTCATGCTTAGTAATATCATTGCCTTTTGTGATTTTTTAATTCCCACTTTTATCATATTTCCATAAAAATTAATGGAAAATGCAGGCTAATTCTCATACAAAATTTAAAATTATTCATTTCTTAAATCATGTGGACTGTACCTGTCAGTGCTCTCTGTCCTTGAAACCTATACAAAGTAATGTCTTAACTGACAGTGTTGTCACAGAAAACGACAAAAAGCACTGTTTAGAAAAGACCATTGCAATGTAGCATGACAAATGTTTTAACAGAAATATGCAAAGACTCTTATGGGAAGTAGTCAAGGAAAATCTGATAAAAGAAATGTCATCCAGACAAGTGTTGTGTAAAAAAAGGAACTATATTTGAGAAATCTTTCTAAGCATCAATAAATCTTGGTATAAAATTGAACATGAGAATATTGGTAAATATATATTATTCAAAGCCCAGCATGGTGGCACATGCCTGTAAGTCCTAAACTCAGGAAGATGAGGCAGGAGGCTACATAGTATGTTGAAGCCCGTGGTGTACTACATAACAAAATCCTCTTTAAAAATATATACATTATTCAAAGGTGAGTTACAAATTAGAGGTCTGGTGTATTACATATATATAATAACCACACTATGGTAGGAAAGGAAGATAATACAAACATTTTGTCAAGCCCAGGAAAAAATAGTAAGTCCGCTAGTTGACATATCTAATAATCAAATAAGATTATCCTATTGTTAGATATGTCTTTACCTGTATATCTGTTTCTACAACTCATGACATCGTCTGAGATATAGTTAAAGGGATCAATGGTGAATTGTCATTCATTGTAGCTATAAATGTAGCTAAATAGATAAGATAATTCATACACGTAGCTAAAGAGAAGGTGACTATGTGTGCTGACCAGTTGTTCAGTCGTCCAATTGTTGAGTATTCATGAAAAAAAAAAGGCTGTGAAGAAACAGAAAACAAACATGAGACTCAAAGAAGAGTGGGAACTGCTCAACAAGTCAGAAGACAGTCACAAAATATAAAATACTTTCTCCCAAAAGTGGCACATAGATGTCAGGGCATCCATACTAAGATGTTAAATTGAAACCTGACTGTGATTTCTCCTTTCAACTGAAATATGTTTGACAATGTACAAAGATAGATAAAATTAAACATAAACAGCAACAGTAAAACCTTAGAAACCTGGAATAGTCACTGATAATTTATTAGATTAGGAACACACTACTTACAGAAATAGCAAACAAAGCAAGGAGTATCTTTGTCTTTTCTTTTAACAAAACAAAGTTAGCAAAGTTGTATTGCTGTTTATTGTTATGAAGAAACATATAACTTTCACTGACACGATACCCTGTGATGTAATTTTCTTAATATACAAATTGTTTCTTTAATTGGTTCACTGCATCATTCTCTCACTTCAGACTTCATCCCTTCTACATACACATTTCTATACTTAATCTTTATACTAATAATTCTTAGTACTCAAAAACAATGCATTTAGATGAAAAGTAAACTAGGGAAGTAAATTGCAAGAAGAGCATGGTATGAATAGCTGCAAAGGACAGAAAAGAAAAAAGGATGGAGTTACTGTTTGGTTGACTTCTGATTCTGACAAAGAAACACAGGTGCTTTGATTTAATTGATGTAACACTTCACAGTTTGAGAGATTCAAGGAGAGAGAAAAGGAGATTCCTCTTAGTCCAACAAACTCAACTAAAATGAATGGTAAACACAAAAATTGTTCAGAGAGGCTACTGACTGACACATAATATATAAAATAGGATTTTTTTAGGGGTAAAGTTCCCCTTTTTTTTCATTTTCAGCATATTGTGATTCGATGTCTTTCCAAGTGGTTCAGTGGGTCATATTCTCACTTTCAAGTGACAGTAGTTACTATGATCAGATGATTTTGAAATTATCAAGATTATTTGAAGAATGGATTTAACATATTATTTGGTAAATGTTTACTGTAAGTAATTTAGTCTTAAAGCATTTGGTCAATAATTGTGAAGGTGTCAGAATTACATGACTTTAAAATTCTATATTATACTGGTATCACATTTTAAAAATTTTGAATGATGTGTATTTTCTATTATGTTTTATAATATGATTTTTTTATATGTGGGGAAAAACAGTGAAAGACAGAAAACTTTAACCTAAAAGGTTATAGAATTTACTATCTAGTGTACTTTTCAAAGTTATAGCAGTCTTCTTTACTTATTGACAAATATAAAAGGCTCTTATCAATAAAAGTGCAAAGTAAGTGTGTAATCTTCAATACAACTGGTTATTTGTACAGGACAGATGTATGTATGCATGTATTTTAGATTTTTATTGACCAATATATAAGTGATTCCTTGAATTTCCCTTTGAACTCATTGTGACTTTTCAGTTTCTCTCACTGGTGAGACAATAAAATGGTTGGCATATGTTCAATATCACATTCATGCTCCATGATTTGCATGCAACATAATTATACATTTTGTGAAAAATTATAACTTTTTGAAATTAATATGTATACATATATGTAAATATTTCTACCCATTATTCATAAATATATGTGTACTTATTTTTAGCAGACTGCATTAAAATATATTTCTTTGTAAAGACATTATACAAAGAGATGAAAAAACTGCAAGATGGTAAAAAATATTAAGCATTAACAGTTCCTTTCAATAAACCATTAGACATCAGCAGCACAGTTATCCTAGCTATCTCTGACCAATTTGCATGCTTATATCTGGTAATCTGAACAACTAATTTGAAGACAACAATATGCAATATAACAACCATTGCTGAATTCCTACCATCTTTTATATTAAAACTCTGTATCATTTCTACTGTGATCTTTTATTCCTTATTCTCTTTAATGGTTTGATCAATCTTGCATTCTTATATCCGATAACCTGAGAAACTTCATTGAGCATAACAATATGTAATATAACAACCACTGTTTATTCCTATCATTTTGTTTTGAAACCCTGTATCATTTTTATTGTTTTTGCTTTTTTTTTGTCTATGTTGTTGGTATTTTGTTATTGTTCTTTTTATTATTATTCTTTTTAAAATAAAAATTACAAGTTAACAATACATAATGCAAAGAAAAAATAAAGTGACAAACAATACAGAAAATTCACACATATAAGAAAAAGAAGAGGTTTAGGCATTTAATAATTGGTATTTTTGGTTAAGTAATTGAAACAAATTAGTAATAGAATGTTTAGTAAAATAGAACACAGCTTGAAATATTTAACTTTATAGATTGAAAAGTCTCAACAATTAAAAGTTCACAATATAAAAAGAAATTAGAATCTTGCAAAATTTTTCAAGTTCAAGGATATAATAATAATTTAAGGAGGAAAAGCAGTTTAACAACCAATTTTTAAAATAGATTTCATATATTCCCTTTATAACATAAATCTTTACAAGAATATATGGCTTTCTAAAAGTTGATAATTCTTCAGAATTATCTATCAGAAAAATGCACATGTTGCATGTATAAGAAAGAAATAATACTATGTTGAATAACTGAAAATAATTTATTGAACTTATTAGTAAATGTACAATTAATTTTAAATTTTAAAACTGTTAACATAGACTTAATCATAAATAATTGTAATTCAAAATACTAAAGAATAATTAAGAAAAAAAGAACATACGTAACCTCAATAAAAAGTATAAAATTTAAGAACTAATAGACTAGTTTATTTCTCATGACCTGAGATATGTTTTATGAATTACTAGTTTTATATATTTTGAAAATTATTTTTGTTGTTGCTATTAAAAAGTTTAAAGTGTGCTATTAATAAATAAAAATTTTCATAGAACATGTAATCATAAATAAGATAAAAAAATTTTGAAAACGTCAAGCAATCAGAAAGATTTGAACTCAAGTTGCCTTTAACCTAGCAGCAAACTGAAAAGAGAGGGCTTCACTTATTAATTATTTTACCTTGTTTTATTTTATTTCATTTCATTTCATTTATATATTCATTTATTTATTGAGATAAGGCCGTGCTATGTAGTTTAGGCTGGGCTGGTCTCATTATGTAGCCAAGGCTAGAATTCACAGAGATCCTCCTGCTTTGGGCTCCCAAGCACTACCACAGGTGGCTATTGATAACTTTAGCAATTTGAAACAACGAATCAAAGTGCATATCTTTAAACTTAGTATGGAATATTTCCATGAAGAGATTCATGATATATAACATCCATGCCACATGAGAAAGTAAAGTCCAGAAGAAAGAAGGCTTTGTAACTAAATAAGAATGAATACATGAAAAAAATAAAATCACAAAGACAATAGAAAGAACCAACAAAGGTAACAATAGCATATTTCAGAGTCATAGCATACAGCCTTAGTAGGCAAGACATTTAAATTTTGTGTAAAGGTGACAATTAAAGTTTAGAGCACAATATATCCTTCTCCAGTGATTGAATGATTGACTGATCTTTGGAGGCACAAATCTCAGGACCTGAAGCATGCGTCACAGGACTCTTATCACTGAGCCATATCTCTGGCACTCCAAAATTAATTAGACAGGGACTGGGGATTTAGCGCAGCGGCAAAGCGCCTGCCTGGCAAGCGCAAAGTCGTGAGTTCAGTTCCCGGTACCGGAGAAAAAAAACAAACAAAAAAAAAGCAAACAAAATTAATTAGACTATTAATGTATACATGTATATGATGCTATATATAAAATATATATTAAGACATGAAATATAAAAGTAACTTTCACTTAAGAAAGATGTAAAAATTTAATACGAAAATCTTGAAAACTTGTTCAGAAAGATAGAGCATGCTTATTCAGGATTGAAATTCATTGACATATCAATTAGAAGAGCAGAAAGATAAAACTTCACTCAGTTTTTTAAAAATAACTTTTACAGAGCCATTTACTACCCACATAATGTCATCAGCTCCCCAACATTTCCAATTGTTTTCATAGTTGTGTAAGCTCTGAGTCTAATTATGGGGATCTGGGGAATGAATGAGTTGTTAATAAAAGTGCCTTATGTCATTTCTCAGTTAAAAGATGGAAGAATCACTTTGCAAACCACAGTTCTTTGCTCTGTCATTCAAGATGATCTTGGGTCACATAGAGTAAAATTTGTGCTCTGTGTGAATCAAGCACAAATGTCAATATGATTGGCTTCATAGTCATCTTGTGGAATAGTACAGCACACTCCAGGCTGTGCTTAGTGTGCTGGGGAGGTGTGACTTTTGGTGCTAAATCTGGTTCCTGGTCCCTTTCTTTCTGGTGCTGTTGCTTCTTTCCCTGCTCTGTCTCCCACCTCTGCGAATTAAGCAGCACAGTTGTACCTTTCCACCCTGATTGCTCTGCCTGGGAGCCAGTTAACTAGAGATTATATCCTCTACAACGGTGAGCCAAGTTAATTGAACCTCTTCTTTTAAAGAGATAGTCATAGAATATTTTACCCTAGCAACAGCAAAGCTGACCAATATAAGCACCTTCATTTTGTGATTTTTGTTTAGCTGTCTGAAATATAACTTCCATCAAACCAAAAAGACACGAAAATACAGCCAGATGTAAACTGTACTGCATTAAGCCACCGGTATTTGTGGGTTGCTTGTTAAGCAGTGTGATCCAGTTTTTCTGAGAAGTGCTAGATGGTAAATACTTTAGGTTTTATGGGCTTTATGGGCTCCTTCAGAACTCTTTAACCCTGCTTTCATAATGGAAAAGCAGCTATAGTCAATCATGATGCATGAAAAATTTAGTGAGGTTTTGCTTCAATAAAGCTTTATTTACAAAAATACTGCATGGGTCAAATACAGCCCTCAGGCTATAATTTGTTGACATGGATTCTAGACTATATATAATGACATAATTCATATCATTTTTAGTATGAAACTGTACTTTTTGGTTGACAAAAATGTAAATTTTAAGTTCTATATGATTTTGAGTTAGATAATTTCTGTGTTATTGGAAAAATATGCTACCCTTATATATTTTTTTTTTAAATACACATCTGGGTAAACAAGTTTGGAGATTTTTCTTTTAGGTAAACTAATTTACCTTGCAGATTAGAATTTACCTCACATGCTAGAGGAAAAATGATCTTTGAAGTGAGACAGTACTGAACTGAACAGTCACTTTACAATTTTTCAACATATCCTTTCTAAAATTTAAAGAAGGATATAGATAAAGAAGACCTTATATTGCTAACTAAAGTAACGTTTGCAAAGTTCGTATGCCAGAGATTAGTAAACAACAGATCAAAAATAAATGTTGCTCATCACCCTTCGTTCTACATCCTTTCTTCCTATTGAGCTTTTTCTCAGGGCTCAGCCATGTTGCTATTCTTTAAGGAAAAGCTGGTGCCTGAACCTCTTTTGCTTTTCTGACAGGTTTCATTAGGAGAACACAGGCTCACCCCATTTCCCCATTTGTATGCTTTACCCTCTGAAACAAACGCCCTGTCTGTTTCCCACATTGTAGCTCTCAGTTTTCTGGCTGCCTGTATTTCTTATTGCTCTCCGTAGAAAATTACCTTGGTCTCCGTCCTCGGCTTCCGTCCAGGAGGTCATCTGCGCTGTGTGTTTTCGGCCTTGCTTGCTCCAGTGAAAATTTAGCTCATGTTGAAGTAGAGGTGAGGGGACAGAAGGGTCATATTGTATTTAGTTTTTATCTTAAATAGTACTTTACAGTAATTATACGTTGCTTATGTAATTATAGATTTACAAAATTACTTCCCTATTTAATAACAAGATAAATGTGTTTATCCTTCCTGTATTTGATATTACAAAAGCCTGGGATTTAAAAGTATTTCATTTTTTCAAAGACATTATTTTTTAAATATTTGTAAGGTCAATTTTTCTTTCAGAATTGACATTTCTGGGCAGCTATGCTATGTTATGAAGCAATGCCATTTACTGTAAACTCCAATACATGTTCTCTTAGCTATAATCAAAAGAAAGAAAACCTTCAAACAGAATGTAGATCAGTTTTTTAAAGGTGAATTCTCTAAAGAAGTCCCTTATCATTTAAAAAATAAACTATTATGGTGCATAAAAGTTCACAGGTACTTCAAAATACACAAAATAGTTTGCTTTTTTTTTTTTTTAATTTATAGAAATGCTGCTTAGTTACACAAATTTCAATTTTACTACTTAATGGAAAATATTATTTTAATTTTTAAAAGTTTTTATGTATATAATTTAAATACTTGATAACTTACTGATATTCCCTAAGTTTGACATGAAAAATATGGAAATCAAATGTTTGCTCATTAATTTAATTTAACTGATGTTGCAAAATTAGAATATAGAGGTACAAGTATAAAGGGCAAACTCAAGTATGAGTTATGTCAAATTATATTCAAAATGAAGACATTTTAATGAAAAAATTTGCAGCAAGTTTCAAAGGGACAATGAAATCTGATGAATTAGTAGGAAAAATATGGCTGTTAACAATGAATATCTAAATTCTCAAATCACGAAAATAGATCCTTTGAAGTTTAAATTTAGATTCTATAGTTGGCATTAAGGTACACTATTTTGTTGTACATCCTGTGGGTTTTGAAAAATGTATTATGGTATGTATCCTCACTACAGCATCATACATAGTAGTTCCGCTACCTCTACGGTTTCTGTACTCAATCTAATCTTCCCTCTCTGCCTTCCCATAACCTTTGACAACCACAATATTTTTATGCTTTTTCTATAATTTGGCCTTTTCTGGGCTGTATTATGGTAAGAATTGCATAGAATGCACACTTCTTGAATTGACTTATTTCACATAGTAATGATCATTAAAAGTTTCAAAATGTGTTTTCATTGCCTGAGAGTTCTTTTACATTAGTGAATGATATTACACTTTATAGATCTACCATAATCTGATTATCTGTTCTCTTGTTTAGGAACATCTTGATTGGTTCCAAGTTTTAAAAATTATAAAGAAAAGCTGCTATATTGTATGCAGGTTTTAGGGTGAGCTTACTTTTTCTCTCTTTTGGGTATATACAAAAGAGTGCAATTGTTGGATCTTATAATATAAAGGTATTTAGTTTTGTTCAATTCTGCTAAAGCATCTTCCAAAGTGGTTGCATCATCCTGCATTTTTAATAAAAAAAATCACAGTTTTATTTAATCCATATTATCAACAGTCTTTGGGGTATCTTATTATTAGGAGTGTCTTACTGCTGTTTTAGTTTGCAATTCCCTCTTGACATCTGATATTGAGTATCTTTTCATATATTTATTTTCCATCTTCTTTTGTGAATTGTCCTTTCAGATCTTTTGCCCATCTTTATCTGAGGTGTTTTTCTGTTGAAATTTAAGAATCTTTGCATATTTGAATGATAACACTTTATTATCCACATCTTTTAATAGTCTTTTCCTCTAGGCTTATGCTCATATTTCATTTTTTCAACAGTGTTCCTCACAGACTATAATTTTAATGAAGTCCAGGTGATTAATTTTCTTCTTCACTATACTATACTTCTGATGTCTTTTCTATAACTTTGTGAAAATAAAAACAAAGTTATCTAGTTTTTGTCCTTTGATATCTTCAAGGAATTTCACACTTTTTTGTTTTGCATTTAAATATTTAATCCATTATGAGTTGGCCTTTCTGAAAGCTGCAAAGTTTCAGTATTGATTCATTTTTCTGCCTGTGAATGCCCATTTATTCCAGCACTGTTTGATGTAGACTATTCTTTCTGAATTGCATTTCATTTGTTCATTCACCACAGATCAGTCTATTCTTGTTAATCAACTTTTCTACCCCGAAAACTGTACCATCCAAAAAAATTTTGAAAGCATTGTTTTCTCTTTTAAAAATATCTGGAAAATATGGAAGAAAAATCATACATTATTTTCATTAAATATGGGTCTGACTTGCAACCAGGATTTTACAGGACTAGATTATGAACAATTTAACACTATCCCTAGGTATGGTAGGTAGTCCTTTAGTAGTGTCAACTCCTGGCAACTCCTAGGTCTCTATTAGGCCTTCATTCCAAGGAAATCTTGAATTCTACTTTCACTCTTACTTCTACAAGATTTCTACATAAAGCATTTCTAAAAGACAGCCTTCTAAAAACACTGCTCAGTTTATCAGCCTCTCCACAGCCACTTCCTTCTCTAGATCTCAGCCCTTTTGGCCAAATATTTTAGAACTGACCTAATGTTGTGCTGTGTTACTCAGTGCCTCATGGCTATGCTCTTCTATACTAGCCACAGACAACTGTTAAGCATTTGAAATACACCTGAAATGAAATGTGCCCCGTGCTAAATACACACACTTTATTGAAGCGACCACAGGACAGGCTTAGACATACACACAAAATGTCAAACTCTTTATTAGTAACTCTTTTACATGTATTATATACTGAAATAGAATGATCAGGAAAAAAATTATACTATTGTCTGAAACAGTAATTTCTATACTTGCAATGTTTAAATATGCTAATTTTTAAAATTCTAGTAGGAATTATCCACAGAAATTATAATCTGATAGCAATTATTATATTCACATATATGTGCAAATGACTAATAAGTTATTCTGAAGTGATAAAAATGTTTATTGCGGAGCGATTCTACCATGCTCTTGGCTTTAAAGCACACCTAAAATTTAGCTCTGCCCTCACTGAAAATGAATATGGAAAACTGTTTGGGTAAAGAAGTTATACAGTTGATAAAAGTAACAAAGCATGTTCTTTGCTTAATTAGAATTAAAATCATCCCCCAGACTGAGGAAATATAAAGCAATAGAAAATTAACATTGATTTATAATTAAAAAATTCTTTCAATGAATATCTTCATCATTTCTATTGAAAAAATCTTGACATTTGTCCCACCTAAAAATGGATGTTTTACAGATATGAGGCATTATATTTCAAAGTTTTGTGGCATTTTTGATTAATAATTTCCATGAGATATAAATACTAAAATTGATGAACATGATTGAAAAGAGAAAACTCGTATAAGATTTTTAACATATTTACACTCACTATTGAATGTAATTTTGAAGACTTATAATTTTGTTTGCAATTCATTTTCATTAAAATATATTAAGAAATTAGGGAATAAACTGATACTCGTTTTCTTTCAGTGGTTTCACTGAGAGATATTTTGGTTCAATAAATGTGTGGAAAAGGGTATATATATATACATATATAATATGTGTGAATTAGGTAATTAAAAGTAGTTTTGTTTTTAGTATTTTAATGAAAGCTCCCTGCTCCTGTGTTTTATGAAGTTAATATTCAGAGAGGCCAAGGATCATTTTTGGGTGAGTGTAGCTTCCAATACGAGAAGGCAGGAGTAGACAGCAAATAAGAATGCGAGATGCCAATTTGGTTGGACATAAAGAAATCTGATTCATGTGCTGAAGTCAGAGTTGTCTTCCAGTGTCAGCGAGAATGGCATCTATTTCTGCTGTGGGAAAATGAGTATACTGGAGAATATAAAGTAAAATAAAATGTGTCCTTGACATTCAGTACTTAAAGTGCAGTGTTTTGCGGCAGAACATGAACTTTTCTAAAGCTAACTCGTCTTCACCAAGTTTTCTTCTCTCTCCTGTGATTAATGGGAGGGATTATACAGGAAAGGAGAAGCATTAAAGTGGTTTATATATTATAATCACACTCAAAAACCAGGTAAATAATTATCAAATAGTTAATCCTCTCTGAACAGATTCTGTTGCCTTGGTTCTCTGGGTACCCAGAGGGTAACCATTGGAGCAAACTGTCATGATGTACAAACACACAGGCAAACCTCACTCACAAGCAGACATCGATTTTCAGAGGCCATTCAATCCTGCTTCTTAATGGAAGGAAAATATTCTTTTCCATTCACAACATCATGTACAGAGGTTACTTTGACCCATGCAGAAATAAGGCTTGACATTTTTAGAAGAGAGAAATTTCTCTGCCTCTTGTATCACCTTGAGATTGTGCCTCAAGGAGTAAACAACACATAAGAGCAGAATATTAAAAAATTATATACTACATTAGAATCATCTTTCCAGGGGTGCTCAGCCCTGTCTAAACCAAAATGTACAAGAATCTTTATATTTGTCTTTTAAAATGTATTTACTTTTAAATAATTGTTGAGACATAATGAAACTTTTGTGTAAGTTATTTCTCCATAATCACTGTACAAATGGATAGCTTGAGAGGTTAGGCTCCTCTTATGAAAGCCAAGACCCTGGAGAAGATTTGCTCTTGTCATTGTCTTATAATCTGTAATGATGAAACCATTTATATCTTTTTTTTTTTTTTTTTTTTTGCAGTACCGAGGATTGAACTCAAGACCTTGCACTTGCAAAGCAGGCTCTTATGCCACTGGCAATATCCCCAACCCCAAAACCATTTATATATTATTCAAATTATACAGTAAATACAAGCACAAGAATTGAGATAGAGAAACTGTTCATATGATACAAACATATTTTTTCAGTTAAAATTAAAAGCTAATTAGAATCCCCTGGAAAGTACAGTAAACAGAACACTGTGGGACATTGAACACATGACAGAATGATAGAGGAAAGTAGTGGACACTGTTCAGAAGGGCTTATAAGACTGGAAAGAGAGCAAATAGGAAGAACCTGATGAAGACAAAAAGAAGCTGAAAGTCCCTGTGAGACTGCCCTGCTGAAGCAAGTGCCGAAGAGCAGAACCAGCCGCTACAGGAACTGTCACCTCCTGTCCATGCAGGTGAGCGCTTGAGAAGAAATATCACAGGAAGCACTTGTTTACCCTTTCTGGATGTTTTCTTTTGGCACTTAGCAAAAAAAGCAACCATAGCTTTTTTTAATTTATTAGGATGTTTTGTATTATGTTACCTTTTTATAGCAAATTAAAACTACATATTTTATGGATAATGTTCAATACAGGCAGTAAAACATGTCCAGCTTATAGGATTTAGTCAGCTTGTAAAGGACGGATCACAGAACAGAGATAAGTTGCATAACTGCAAAATGTAATATACTTTCAAGATAAATGGGTGTGTACAAAAATTATACAAGTTAGTACCGTGAGAGTTTATGTCTTTAATACAAAAATATCATTTTCATGTTCATTTATAATTGCATTACAATTTATATATTTACTATATCCATAATACTACACATGTATAATTTTGTTTAATAAAGACAATTTTACTCTAACAAAATAGAATGTGGGACATTCCAAGGCTTAAACTCATGACACCTAAGCAAACCCTAGGAGTTAGAAGAGGAAGAGGGCATGAAACATGATTCATGAAACATGACAAGAACAAATATTCAAGTTTTGATTTGTATAAACTTTAGAAAAGAAAGTTTCAGGGATGTATTTCACTTGGACAATAGAAATATTATTCAGCTCAAAAGTTCATCTTGCAATCACACAGTAGATAGGATGGAAACACAGAAGAAATGGACAGATTCCTAGATAAGTATGAATTAACAAATTTGAAGCAAGAAGATATAAAATCTTGAATAAACATACATCAATTACGGAAATTGAAAATGTGATAAAAAACTACCTACAAAGAAAAGCCCAGGGCCTGATGGATTCACAGCTGAATTCTACAAGACATTCAGACAAGATTTAGTGACAACAGTCCTCAAACTCTTTAATGAAATTGAAAGGAAGCAATTCTCCCTAACTCATTTCTGGAGGCAGGTATTGAATTCATACCAAAACCGGAGAAAGACCCAACCAAGAAAAGAGGACTATGGACTAATCTCCCTAATGAACATAGATGCAAAGATACTCAATAAAATACTAGCAAAAAGAATTTAGGAAATCATCAAGAAGATAATACACCATGGCCAAGTAGGATTCATCCCAAGGATGCAGGCATGGTTCAATATACACAAATCAATCAATGTAATACACCATGTCAACAGAACCAAAGACAAAAACCACACGATCATCTCCATAGATGTTGAAAAAGCTTTTGACAAAGTACAACACACATTCATGTTATAAACCCTACAGAAAATAGGAATTGATGGTCTTTACTTCAATCTGATCAAAGCCATCCTTGACAAACCAGTAGCCAACATCACATTAAATGGACTAAAACTAAAATCTTTCACTTTAAAATCAGGTAGAAGACAAAGATTTCCTCTGTCACCACTCTTATTCAACATAGTTCTGCAGGGGGCTGGGGATTTAGCTCAGCGGCAGAGCGCCTGCCTGGCAAGCGCAAGGTCGTGAGTTCGGTTCCCGGTACCAGAGAAAAACCAAAAAAAAAAACATAGTTCTGCAAATGTTAGCCAAAGCATTTAGACAACATAGAGATATATAAAAGGAATAAGAATGGGAAAGGAAGAAGTGAAAGTATCATTATTCACAGATGACAGGATACTCTACATGGAAGACCCCAAAAACTCCACCAGGAGACTCCTAGAATTAATGAACAAATTCAGTAGTGTAGCTGGATATAAAGTCAACACTCAAAAATCAATAGCATTCCTGTACACAAACAACAAACATACTGAGAGAGAATTTAAGGAAATTATACTTTTTACAATAGCATCCAAAAATTAAAATATTTAAGAATCAAACTAACAAAAGAAGTAAAAGATCTGGGGCTGGGGATTTAGCTCAGCGACAAAAGCGCCTGCCTGGCAAGCGCAAGGTCGCGAGTTTGGTTCCCGGTACCGGAGAAAAACCAAAAAAAAAAAAAAAAAAAAAAAAGAAGTAAAAGATCTATATAGTTAATATTACAGTACTCTGAAAAAAGAGATGAGGATTTCAGAAAATGGAAAGATATTCCTTGCTCATGGATAGCAAGAACCAATATTGTGAAAATGGCCATACTTCCTAAATTGTGGTAAAGATTCAATGCAATTTTAGTTAAAATACCATTCGAATACCTCACAGATCTAGAGAAAACATTCCTAAAATTCATCTGGAACCAGAATAGACCCAGAATAGCAAAAACAATCCTGGGTAACAAAGACAAGGCAAGTGGAATCACAATCCCTGACTTGAAATGATACTACAATTGATACTGTGATAAAATCAATATGGTATTGGCAAAAAAATCAGACCTGATGATCAATGGAATAGACTGGAAGACACAGCCACAACCAAAAGCACACTCAGTCACCTTATCTTTGACAAAGGGATCAAGCAAGATCACTGGAAGAAAGGTAGCCTCTTTAGCAAATGGTGCTGCAAAAACTGGCTCACCACACGCTGAAGATTGAAACTAGATCCATGTCTAACTCCATGCACCAAACTCAAGTCAAAATGGATTGCAGTTCTAAATATTAAAACAGAAACACGAAAGCTACTGGAAGAAAAAGTAGGTAAAAATCTTGTAGCCATAGGAGTAAGCAGAGAGTTCATGAACAAAAGCCAAACTGCATGAGAAGTGCTTCAAAGAATCAACAACTGGGATCTCATCCTACTGAGAAGTTTCTGCACATCTAAAGAAATCACCAGCAGGTTAAAAATAAAGCACACAAATTGGGAAAAAATTCTAGCCAACTGTCCCTCAGACAAAGGATATCTATCTGGAATATATAAAGAATTTAAAAAAATCAGCACCCCCAAATATTCAAAGATCCAATCCAAAAATGGGCGTCTGAGAGGAACACACACTTCTCAGATGAAGAAACACAAATGGCAAATAAATACAAGAGAAAATGTTTGACATCATTAGTCATTCATGAAATGTAAATTAAAACATTGAGATTTCATCTTACCCTAGTAAGAATGGCTAGCATTAAGATATCAACCAATAATAAATGCTGGTGAGGTATGGAGAAAAATGAACACTTTTCCACTGCTGGTGGGAGTGTAGACTGGTAAAACCACTGTGGAAATCAGTGTGGAGCTTGCTCAGTAAACCAGGATTAGAGGTCCCATTTATCCCAGCTATTCTCCTTCTGTGTGTTTTCCCAGAAGAACAGCAAACATCATATCACAGAGATACATGTGCATAGTAGCAGAATTTGTAATTGCTAAATTGTGGAAGCAACCCAAATGCCCATCAACTGAGAAATAGATCAAAAAGTTTTGGAATTTTTCCATAACCGAGTATTACTCAGCTATAAATAAATATAATCTGGAGTCTTTTATAGGAAAATGGACACAATTAGAGACCATACTCATAAGTGAAATAAATCAGATCCACATGTGTAAACATCATATTGTCTCACTAGTGTAAGAATCTACAAGAGTGAATAAAATTTAGGCAGTACAATCGACATTGTGAAATGAAACTGCTCAAAAGGAAAGAACAACTGGGATGAGGGAAAAAAGAAAAGAAAGAAGGGGAAATTATGTGTATATGTATACACAGGATAGCTAACATAGTTGTACTACTGATTTTTATTGCTCTGTTGAAAGGAGCAGTAAATGTGTAAGAGTTTGATCAATTTTGCATGTCTATTTGTTAATCTGAGTATCCAATTTGAAGATATCAATATGTAATACAACAACTATTGTTAATTTCCTATCACTTTGTCTGAAATTCTGTATTGCTTGTATTGTTTTTGTGTTATTTTCTAAATGTATCAGTGTTTTTAAATATGTTTTTGTTCCTTTATCTTTAAAGTAAGAAAGAAATCATACAGTACAATAAAAGCATTTAATAGTGAACTTTAATTTTCATCAAATTTAGAAATGCATTTTTCAATGTTTTACTCTTCTTTATGAAATTTATATCGGGTATATAAAATAAATTATTATAGATGTAAACTTAATTTAGATCAACATACACTAAATAAAAGAGCACAAAATATTGTGAATGTACACCTCCATTTACCTTACTCTTCCCCAGTATTATAAATTCATATGTACATTTTGATAATTTTGTAGAATCCTGAATATATCCACAAATGTAGGGGCAAAAATAATCACGGTATTTATTATAGGCCATATTTATCCAATACTGATGACAAGTCATATATATTTATAAATTTTTTATTTATGTCTTGAACCACAAAAGTGCTCTAAAAGCTGTCAATATTTTTGCTTTTTCAGGTTTTCCCTAAAGCTTACAATATTCATTAGCAACTGTGCTAGGCTAGTTTTAAATAACACAATACCTTCATAGTGATTCAGACACTTTATATTCATTGTTGCAATTCATACCCATGTGCTTTGTATTGCTTTTGCATGTTGGTTACTTTTTCATTATAGCCCTTCTCAATCTATCAAAAGGTGCTTTCAATTTCTTGTCTGACTATTCCAGAATTTGAGTCATATGTTAATGTAGTTCTGACACTTTCTTCAGTCCTTCTGATTGTTTCTTTGTCTGCTTACCATGGCTTGTAATTTTTTAATTGATAGCCAACATTGCACATGGAGTAGTAGAAAGTGAAGTTAAAAGGTTTTAATGTGAGGTTTAAATAAAGATGGCTAGAGGTTAAATTGTATTTAATATATGCTGTAATTGTAGGAGTGAGAGATTTTTAACTCCTCTTATTTTCCTTGAATTTTCCCCAAGAACACTTTCTTAAATAGTCCATGCCTTGCTGCAGTCTTGGCTGTAATGTATCCATATGATGCTGGAGCCCTGCTGATGTTGTGGCAAATATAGGAGAATAAACGTGTTCTGTAATCTTACCACTGAACCTCAGGTTTAGCTGGTTAGTGTCCATGAACCTTTGTAATACTTCCACACTTCCCCTACCACAGGAAAGCTAGAAGGGCTAGAGTTTGGGAAATGCCCTTTGCTTGGCAAGATAAGACTGGTAATGTCACTTCCCTGTAAATGTGGCTAAGTGGTTTTATTTCAAAGAGTCACTCCTCCCTTCTCCTTTCACCAACATGAGCTTTATCTCCCTTGGCCACTTGCCTCTTTGTTCCAGAAGGTGAAATCCATGGAGATGTGAAGCCACACCTAAGACGTGAGCCCAGAAGATTCTTACTCTCTTGCTCGTCTACATACACCTAGATTCTGGCAATTTTCACTTAAAAAGTGAAAAAAATAAGTCACTTAAAAATTAAAAGTTTATTTGTGCTACTTCATGACACAAATGGCTTCTGTTCCATGTAAGGAATACTCATTTGTGACTCCAGAGTCATCTATTTCTCCAGATTTGAGGCTGGATATTTATCCCACAATCTTAGATCTGTGATGTGTTCAACTAAATTCATTTTTCAGTGTTTCAGCTTTCCCTTGTAAGCATAATGTGATTTTTTTTTTCCTCTTGTCAGGGATGAAATTGGTAGTCTGACTTTAAGGATTTGAAAATACTTGAATCCCACCACAAAAGCAGAAAGATTTAAATAATTTGTCCATGTTTTCAATGCTGATAATTTGTAAAATTGAGATTTTTAATTAGATGCTAACGCTCCAGCAACTACTCTCTTCTTCACAAGGACTTACTGTCTTTCAAAGCAGACAAGGATTGATCTACTCACAATCAAACTGTAGGGACAATATAGTTTATCTCCACACATATGTAAAACCTCTCATAGGTCATTTTCAGGATTTGCTTGTAAAAACAACTGCTGGAATTACTTATGCATTTAGGGTACATATGGAAAAGTATAAACTACATCCATATTAGTTCTTCTCTGCAATGTTTCAATACTTCCATGCAAGAAACAAGGTCAGAGTTCTCCCATGTCTCTGTGAAGCTCTGCATCACTACCACTACCATTTTTCATATGATGACTGTGACTTGGAATTGAATGCAATAAATACCAAATTTTGTCTTTGAGTTTTACCCCACTAATATTCAGATATCTTATTTCTTTTTCTTTTTAGATATATCAAGTTGCAGGATTTGATCACAGTTTCAACTCAGTAGCATCAGTGTAGAAGTCCACATATATTAAGTGTAAAATCAATCTGAATCATTGATATAAAATTAGTAACAAATACAAAAAAATATATCTATGTCTTCTCTGTCTCAAGAGCAATGACTTGGACACCATATTTAAAAAGAGGATTTAGAAATGACTCTCTGCATATGTTACCATGGCTGATGAGGGTCTAGACAGGTTACTAGGTTCTTGTGCACAACAAACAAAGAAATGGACATGGTATGGGATGATAAGCAGAAGCAGGGGAGGTTATTACAGCCATAGTACACTCAGAGTGAGCAGGCTCACACCTGCTGAAGAAACATGGCATGAGAGAAGAGTATATAAGACATAGGAGTTTAAAATGGTGCACTTGTTTGGGGAGTGACTTCCCTTGGGATCTTCCAGAATCTGAATGACAACGTGATGGACAAGGTGCTGAGTCATGTCAGGGGCATTTAATGTGTCTGCCCTTGCCTACAATTCACTCTGTTATATTTGGATATATGAGATGTAGTCCATGTGCAGGAACCTTCAAGACGCACCAGGTGAAGAAAAGTTACTGTAGATCATTGGTACATATGCATTCTGGATTTGGATTTTGGAATTTTCCAAGGCAGGCTCAGGGGTATTTGCTTTCTTTGTCATTGATTATACTCAGTGAGATTTAGGACATTAGGGGTGGCCCTGGGGTGATGCTCAGGTTCAGGTGAGTAGAAGGGAGAGGCTCTCCAGCCCCTGTTGTTCAATCTCTATCACAGACATCACAACCCTCATTTCACAGTTAACACTGTAGATATGCCAAAGCATGCCAACCCAGATGAAGAGCAAGACTAATTAGTGGTGAGAGATGGAGGCTCACCAACTAGTTGTAAATTTTGACTGAACTGGGTGAAAGGCCTCTTAAAGGTCAAATGATGGTGACCTCAAGCAAGCATATGGAAAGAGAACTACACAAAATAGTCAAAGAGGTCATCAATGATAGTAAGTATAAAGGAGCTAAGTTTCAGGACTAAAATCATGCAGAGTGATGAGTTGCAGAATTTCTGAAAAGGCAATTAAATTTGAAGTACCTCTAATTAACTGCAGGGGTGAAAAGGAGCCATAGAAAGATAGTGGAGGAGGAATAAATCATGGGTCTCGAAGAAAAACAATGTTTTCTTCATTAAAATTCTTTTACTTAAATATCTTCCTGTAGAATCATAAGGATGGCAGAAGCAACCTAATTAAAAATTTGCACATTACCTATTAGTCATTTTTCAATCACATTATATAATGCCCTTGGAAAAGAAACTTTTGATAATGAATGTATTCTACCAATTAAAGTAATCCAGATATTACTTTGATTTACAATAAAGAAGCCATACTTGACAATGAAAGTACAACTACTTGATTTGCAGTCTCTAAAACAATTTCAATCACTCTGTACTTCTTTTAGTGCTACATGTTATGTTGAAATTGGGTGTATCTTTATCAGGAAAGCTTGTTAAAAGTAACTTTAGGTAATGATTAATCTAAGCAGAAGGAGTCTATTAAGAAATGTAGGATTAATTTCATGTCTGTTACACTCTCATTTGAAAAGGCTTCTGTATCCTCAGGAAAGAAAAATATTAAAGATTGGAATTATACATAATAATTAAAAACTGCACTAACTTTTTAAAATACTCCTCAATTTTGAAAAGCTTACAGAATGCATCTGAAGTCAGAGTGATTTAAAAAGCATTGTTCCCCGAGTGAGCAAATGCCTAACTTGTACTCTTTCATTCTGAATGATTTATATGATCCTAATCAAAATATTAATAAATTTGAATTATTAAATTCATTTGTATAATTTCACAAATGAGCAATACTCACAAATTAGAGTTGAAGTCTGAGGTACCTATTCTCTTTGCATAATAGAAAAATAATTACGTTTATGATGAGTCATCAGAAACTATTTTTATAAAAGCTTTACTGTGATAATCTTGAGATACTGGTGATCTTGAACATATTTGAACCACATGATCTTGAACATTTATTTTTAAAAACAGTTTAATATTGGTGAGAATATAGCAGTCAGAAAGAAGAAAAACATCTCATTTAAGAACAGTAGAGGCTTTTCATGAGTGGCATAGCAAGAGGTGGAATTAAAAATAAATGCATTGGCACTCAGAAGACATGAGCAGAGATTTTCTTGATATTAAAGATCCTCCTTGATGCTATTAAGATCACTCCTTTATATCTCAAAGCTTAATATTTCCCATGTGTAAAATAGCAAAATTAGTACTTGAAAGACATTGACTACAGTCCAGATTTTTAATTATTCTATGACTATACTGGAACACTAAATAGTTAAGTTTTATTGAACTATGGTGTATGTTCCACGACATCATGAATATTAAAGTCAAAGAATTTTTGATGAATAATGTTCTCAGAGTTATGTGTGCTAGAATGAGTTAATGTGTAGTCCTACATTTTAGGAAATGTACACATATTTGTGTGTATAATGGAGGGTATTTTTAAATAAGATAAATACAATGTAAAATAAACACCCTGCAATATGTTTATACAACTTATTTTCTTATAGGATTCTTTGCTGTGAGATTTAAATAGACACAGCTTTTAAAGAATTATTCATTTCTTTCATATAAAGCCAAATTATAGAACACAGAAACTGAGTTAGGGTCACATTTTTAGCATGCGTGCTTTCACCAAGAAAATTTAAAAGTGGCTATAAATGTAAAATTTGAATTAGCCCAAGATGAACATCTCAAAACGCATTAGTAGAGAAGCAGTTTATAGTACTTAAATATGAAAATTAAGTTAATAATTCACTTATATATGAACTATAGTGCAGTAGAAAAGTACATGAATTAAGGTATTTAGTCAGAATTGCATACTTTATATTAAAGAAACATTTGAAGGATATTTCTATAACCCTTGCTCATAAAGTGGGATTTGACACAAAATAAACCTCATCACCAGCAAAATTTCATCATAATAGGTCTTCACATGAGTAAACCAATGAATCATTTATAATCTTTACTATCTTTTCATCAGTTATTGAAAATTTACTACGTTCAAAATTTGCACAAATTTATGTAAACTTTGTTATATTAAAGTAAACCAAAAATTAAGTGGTGAAGGATTCTTTTTTCAAAGAATCTGTTAATATGACTGGCTTAAACTTAAGGATTATAGAGTAATTTAAATTTTAAACAATGTTTCTAAATTGCACGGGATCTTGAACATTTATTTTAAGAACAGTTTAAGATAATATCGGGAAAAATGTTTACTTATGAGACAACCTATTTTACACGATAGATTGCTAAGAAAACCACCTTATACATGTTATCACTCAAAATAAACAACTCTCTTGAAAGTAATAGCATACTCATATCCATGATGGAAAATCAGTCTAAAATACAGAGGTAGTTACTTATATAAATAGCCTATTAAATTACAGAATTTTAATTACTGTGAAGACCCTTTGGACTAAACTGAAGATTTTGAATTTTATACTTGCTGCCTTTCAAACTACTTGAAATGGTAGATTTTAGTTCTCTTCATGATCTGAAAAATTCAGGCAGAGTTTGATCATTGATTGTGAAAGTTGGATGTAATCAGGATCCAGAATTTCTGAATTCTGGCTGCTTCCAAGCTCTATTTATTACTCTTGTATGCTCCTTCTTACAGAGTGTAGTTGCCATGGAATCAGAACTTTTGACGGATATGTTCAAGTTGTCTATCTAAATGAACTAAAAGGGAATATCAATAAATTTCAAGTGTTAAGAATTTCAGTCAGACTGACTCAGTTCTTCAAATCATCTTTACTGATAAATATTTAAGGTCAGAATTGGCGAATATGAAACATTGAGAAAACCAACTGGGGCAAATGAATTGATTCATGTTAGAGAATTTCTTTTCTTCTGGGCTGTCCCTTTTTTTCCCTTACCTCTCTTACTTAACTCAAATATTCCTATATGACACAAATTTTTCTCTACACAGGACTCTCTAAAATATATGTTCTGTCAGTGGGAAGGGTTATTAGTTAAATTTTCAAATTGAACCTTTTATTTAATATTAAAATAGAAAAGCTTTGCATGACAGTATAATTTTCTGCACCTATGAAATTCATACCATAGACAAAAACTTGTACAAAAGAGACCTAAGACAGTACAGGTAGCAATTCACCACACATTTTTAAACACTGTACAGACATTCTTTTTTGAGATTTGCTAAAATTATATAAAGTATATTTAGCAGTTAGTAAATATGCCATAACATGGAAACAAATTTACTTGAAGATTTTCTCTACCCCAGAGACACTGATAAAGTCTTCCTATTTCTAATTACACATCCTTTATTGCATAGATCACCTATTAGAAAACGGCCAAAATAACTATTTTAAAAAGGGAAAAACACAAGCAAACTCTCTGTCCAACACAAGTCTAGATCTCTAAAATTTTTTAACACATTTTCCACTCTTAACAATTAATGAAGGATCTAAATATTTTTATGAATTTGTGTTATATGTATTTATTTTTTTGCATTAACAGATGTTAAACAGAATTTTGAAATATCTATTAATCATAAAAAGAAACCAATTTCATATTAACATAAATTTATGAGCATAAGTATTTTATTTAAAAATAATGTGAGATAACTATTTAGGTTGTTTTCAAATCTCTGTAACTTCATCAGGATTCTGAAATCTATTCTGATACTCAGTGTATTGTAGTATCATGTATTATAATACTAAAATTTCTACTGTACCCCATATACCAAATAAATCGTGCAAAACATTAATTTTGAAATGAAATCAAGATTTGCTTATTTGAGCTCCATTGGACCATTAACTTCCTTTGATCAAAGACTATGATATTCCCATTCAGTAACATGCATCCAGGTCAAAGAAATCATTTCACCCTTTGAAACATTCCAGTGACTTTCTAGCTCTTTAAATGAAACCTGTTAGGGTAGCTAATGAACTCTTTGTTGTCCAAAACATGTATTTCTCTTCATTCTTATTTCTTTCCCTTTATGGGGCTTCCTACACATGTTTGCACTTTGACTCTCACTCATATTGACTTTCTAAATTTCTTATAAATGCCAAGATTTCCCATTCCTCTGACTTCTCATGTACAGTCTTGTAATCTGTCCAACTTCTTGCTTTTTAAAATATCAACTGAACTATCAGTTTCTCTTGTGTTTTGCTCTAGCACTGTAGTTCCACATCTTATTTAGGTTCTCAAGTGAGAGAATGAGTAAAATTAACAGAGTTAAAGTTATACTTGAAATTTTCTTAATCATCTACAATCAGTAATAATATTTGTAAGGTATTTTGTAATACTTTATATTCATATTCATTTTGGAAATATATTCATATTAATTTCAAATGAAAATTATTTAGCTACACTAAAAATTTTCTAGAGCATACATATACAAGTTAATGAAAATTTTAAAAATTTGTTAAATATTTCAAAATAGTTCATGGAGAATATGTAGAAATTCTAAAGTGTTTGTGCTGGTGCATATCTGTAGTATATATTGTATTCCATTTAATTATCAGGTATCTAAACTTCATGCCAATGCATAGGCATAATTTTTTACTTTTGTGAATTAAAATATATTAGTTTTAAAAATCCTAATCAAAAGTCAAATATCCAAATGATGAGAATATAGTCTATTGGTTTAGAGTACTGTTCTATGGTTTGCAATATTATCATGCACGTTATCAATAGAAGACAATAGATTTATTATAATTTATATTATTCTTTATTTACATGGTTTTCTCCTTCAACTAAGATGAATGATGCTAAAGGCAGTATAGATAAGAGCATATGTTTAATTATTTATTTTTATTATAGATCATCTATTAAGCTAGGTCCTGAATTGAGTTATACATTGTACTTAGACTTATGTCTACACTAATTGAAAGTTTATTATCCAGAACAATTTTAAAGTAAATATTTAATAATAAATAATTTCATGTTTGAAAGTTACTGAGTGGAACAAGGCATTAACCATATTTTACTAGGTTTATACCCGAATGACAGCAACAAAAACTGATGTACTTATGCAATTTAATATGTTCATATTTGGTTTTGTCAAATATACATTAGAAAGAAGGGAGAATGGGCTCTCTATCCCTTATAGTTGTGCGAGAATTTATACTGTTAAAAAAAAATCTACCATCTCAAGTATTGTTTATATGATAAGGAAAAGGAAACCACAGAAAGAAACTTAAAATTTATTTTAAAACTTTTGGAAGCAAGTAAAAAATTGTACAAATGGAATTACAAGGCTGAAGATACAGGTCAGAGGTAGAATTTTTGCTTAGCAGGAGCAAGAGACTGGGTTCAATCCATAGGACTGTCAGTAAATAAATAAATATGTCTTAGATGTTCTGACAAGGGTGAATCATTGCCATTTTGGTATTTAAGATTGGCTATTGGATACAGCAAAGCAAGTTAAAAGAGCATAGTACTCTAAAGATATAATTGTAGTTTTATTTGTGGTTGTGGTAATGTGGAATTAAAGGAATTGTTAAAATTAAAATCACTAAGACTCCTTGGATTGATGAATATGCTTGTGCTGGGAAGGAATGTGCAAAGGCCAAATCCTGATTTTATTTACATTCTGGAAAGAAAATGCTCTTATAATTCCCCAGGATTAGAAAAGCTGGAAAAGAAGTAAAATTTTGACAGTAACAGAAATTCAGCATTGGACTTCTTCAGTTTACTATCACTGGAGACACGAAAATAAGAAAACTAAGCAGTGAGATAATAGTCCAGTGTGGTGGGTAAAAGTGGGCTTTGGGATTGACTGAGTTCTTTCTTTACTATGCCCGCAACTCTACCTGCATAATCTTGAACAAGTTATTTGATGCTTTACATTTCAGTTGTCTGATGTATGTAAAGGGCACACTCGATAATTTTGTATCATTGGATATTGGGAAAATACATGCAAATCCTTTACATGTGTAAAGGGAAGAACTACTCTAATATCGATGTGTAAATTATAAGGTAAGAAGAGAAGACCGTGACTGACGTACAAAGTGGAGAAACACAAACATGAAAATTGCAGTTTTCGATGTGTGCATTTAATGAGAGCTATAAAGTGAGTAAATAATAAAAGAAATTATAGAGAAAAGAGAGGTGAGCAAAAGAGTCTGAGAAGAAGCAGACTGATGTATTGTAGGAACATGAGTCTTAATTGGTGTCTCAGGAAAAAAAAATAAAAAATATGCTCTTAAAAGGGTTGGGAAAACGAGTACTGAATTTAGAAGTGTGGGTTCTGCATTGAAATTGGTCCGTGTGGTTTTATTTGTTTGAATAGGCAGAAGGTGGAATCAGTTGAAAAATGAGGCAAAAAAAAAAAAAAAAAGAATTGGAATACATAGCAGAGACAAACTTTCAGAACAAGCATAATGCAAAGGATTGAGCTGCTGAGCGTTGTTATTCTACACGGGATCTGATCACGTGGATGGAGACGCTGGTACAAAGGAAATGATATGAACAAAGCAGTAATGAAAGGTCATTCAGGAAGCAGTACATCTAAAGAAGACGGGGCAAGTTCTCAGGGCGACTGACCTTAGTAAGAAGAGAGAAAGGATCTTCATCAAGATAGTGTGATACCTGTGAATTTGGAATCAGAAATGCATATAAATATTTTTAGTTAGAAAATGAGGAGCGCTCCTCCATCTTCCCTTTCTCAACCTTCTGTGTCCCTTTCTTTGTAGGACATGGGCCATTTGTTCATGGAGATGAGTGCAGTGTGAGGGGTTGAGGCCAGGGCAGGGCAAAGGTTTGAAAGAGACCTTTCAGTAGATGGCAAGGCTGATCTGAGTAACTTTGCAGCTTTAACAGATATTTTAAATTTCATGACCATGAATTTATGCCTTGTAAAAATCCAGTGTTTTAACTTTATAATTATGTCCATTAAGTGGACAATGTTTAAAAATAAATTTTTATTTACCTTTATATATACTGTTAATATGAAAGATGGACTAAATTTTTAAAATCAAGAGGGTTAAAAATGGCGAGAGAATCATTTAAAAAGCATAAATATTGGAATATAAACTGTAAGGCTTATTGCAAATAAGTAGAAAATTTTATAATTAATGGGTACCCATGAGATTTGCAAATTATGATATTTAATAAATAAGCTAAAAGACGAGACTTTAGCAACAGACTAGAAATTTTGAATTGTGGAAAAGTAGAGGATATTATGCAATCATCAAATTATTATTGTTGGGAAGAATTCTAAGAGTGGAAGGGAGAGGTATGCAAAGGTGATCAGGCCAATGGACTGAGGTGAAATGACTGTGTGGTTCAACACAATTGCAGAAATTGACCTTGATCCACTTGCTATTGTTTACAAGGAGGCATGATCAGAGTATTTGTAAATGATGGTGTAACAGAAAAAATGACAGTGGAAAACTTTCATTAGAGAGGTGTGTGTTTGTATGTGCTGTGTGTGTGCACATTTGTTGTGTTTATTTGTCTTTTCATATGTTAGCTGAGACTTATGTGCCTACCAGGCACTCTCTGAGGTCACTGTTTAAGAATGCTGTAGGCGAGATTTTTCTCCTAAGCAAGAAAAGAAAAAAAAAGTAAAGAAATAATCATTGACAAAAGTGAAGGGGGAATACGATTTGATAAAAAAACAGAAATTTTAGATGGTAACAGGAAAAAATGAATAAAATACACCCCCCAAAAAAAATGTAAGAATAAGGTCAGATCCACTGATAGACAAAATGTCAAATGGATGATTGTAAAATGAAAATAATAAGATGGTATGTAAATTATTTTGCCCTGACCAACTTTTGGAGGACATTACCAAGTACTTGTTATTGAAAAGGTTGAAAATTATCCTGCTTACATTTTCTTCTTTGGTTAGTCTCCATAGTTACTGTATATATTTTCCTACTTGCTTGAGCTGGGAAGTTTTAAGTAGATTATTCATATTTAACCTTAATATTCCATACCAGAGGTCTCTGCCTCCAATGGGAACGTATTTTCCTCAAAAAGAAATCTGGTGAGTCCATTTTGGCAGAATGTCTTTATTTATGGAAATTCATTACCTAACACTTTGCAGAGTGTAGTTGGTTTTTCGGGTTGTCTATTGATGCTTCATCCCCAGAGCAGCATGATTTAATGCATAATAAGCCCCCACATAGTTCCTAAAAGTCTTTTATTCTCCTGTGTGAAAGAATGAGTGGGCCTCACAGGTACTTTCCTAAGGCCAGAAAGTTCTTGAGAAAAAAAAAATACCTGTTCTATGTGCTGCAGTAGCAATGTGTAGGAAATAAGAATAGATTGCCCTATATATTAAAAAATATCTACCTTTAGACATGACATTTATTTATAATAGGTTCTAGTAAGATGAAATTTTAATGAAAAGAATTTCTATAAAATTACAAAGGCCTTGAACACTTTGCTTTCATTTACTTTATACATTAGAGATATTATGAGTTATCATCTCTAAAATGTTTTTAAACAGGCAGATAAGTGCTATGAATATTCTGGTCTTTTGGGTATGATGCTTATTGGAAAGCCTGTGTAAATGTAGTCCTTTTCACAAAATTCAAAATCTCAGGTACCCAATTACTCTGTTTATCAAGGTAGCAGATACATAGTTGAATTGACTCTGCAAAAATGCACCAAACAAGAGCCAGGGATATCTCTCAGAGGCACAGTGCCTGCCTGGCAAGCGCAAGGCCATGAATTCAATTCCCAATGCTAAAAAAAGGAATGTACCAAAAGTTTAATTTTAACAACTTTGAATTTTTGTATGTATGTGTCAGCCTTCAGTAAATGTTTCCCCTCTCCCCCCTGTGGCATTTTCTTTGGTGTGTTAATGAAAACATATCATAAATGGCCGGTATGTAAGTGAGGCAAATCATCTTGTAATTTGGAGTGCAATCAATTTGCATAGTTGAAAATGGAGGACAAAATACAATTAGTGCACTCTTGCAATATGTGCAATAATTATTTTTGCAAGTGCAATATGTTCAATAATTAAATATTTCTTGAAGAGATGAATCTATTTGGTATAATTAAGATAATTATATGTTTTTCAGGACCTGGTTCCATTTTTATCCTTTACTGCTTTGTCAAAAATAATTTGGATTTGGAGTTAATAGTGAACTTAAGACACCTGATAAGAATCATAGGAACAGTAGGTTTGAGTAGCCTTACTAGAGCATTTGAAAATTACAGAAATAGCTAATATCTATCACTGTTCCTATAAGATAATCTTAACTGCAAATTTATTAGAACAGCTCAAAAAAGCTGAAGTCCTATTGGGACTGACGTATAGCTTATAGTATGATATTACTAGAATGTGAATGCTTACATCCTTCCAAAATTCATAGCTTAAAATCCTAACTCCTGAGGCAGCTGTATTAGTGTTAGTCCTCTGGAGAAATAATTAAGTCATTAAGATGGAAGCCTACTGAACAAGAATGGCACTGTTATGAAAGAGGGACCAGAGCTCTGTCTCATCCCGTCCATAATCTGAGAACAAGATGGCAGTCTGTAGGTAAAAGAGAGCCCACACAAGAACCCAACCATGCTGGTGCCTTTTTTTATGTATTTATTTTTACTACTACATGTTTGTAATACAAAATGGTGATGTTCATTTTAGGGCATTATTAAATACATATAGCATATCAGGATCCTTTTCAATTGCTGTTTTCCTCCTCTCCCTTTCATTCCCCACTTCCCTGAACTTCTTCCCCTGAACTTCTTCCCCTGCACCAAGAGTTTACCTTCTAATTTTCTATCACCTGTCATTGTTTTGTCCATTCTTTTATTTATTTTAAGGTTTTCCATACAAGAGAAAACGTATGATATTTAACTTTCTGGGTCTGGCTTATTTCATTTAGTATGAGGTTCTCAAGTTCCATCTGTTTTCTGTAAATGGTGTGATCTCACTATGATTGATATTTGTATATTGATATATATAATAAGGTATTGGTATGTATATATTGATATGTGTCCTGGTTACTTTTCTTTTGTTGCTGAGACAAAATATTCAACACTCAAAATTATGGAAGGAAAGGTTTACTCTGCTTACAGTTTGTGGAAGTTTCAGTCCATACTTGGCTGGCTGTAAGGCAGAATGGCACATGGCAGAGGGCAGCAGTTCGTGGCTGCAGAAAAACAGCAAAGCAATAGCAGTAAAAAACGAGGAGAGGAGGGAAGAGCAAGCTTCTTTCCCTTCCTTATATTGCATACAAACTACCTGCCCCGGGGTTGGTTTTGCATTCACACCCATAATCCCAGCATTAGACCATGAATCAATCATAAACTCTAGAAGTCCACCTGTGACTGCATGATGCTTTGGGGGAGACATCCAGACACAAACTGTAACAGTATAATATATGGATATGTATATATTGATATATATCATTCATAATTAGATATATGTAATATTTTCTTTATCTATTCATCTTTTGCTGGGAAATTAGACTGTTTCTTCAATTTGATTTCTGAGAATTTCACTAGTATGAACAGTTACTCATGTATCACTCTAGAATGATGCCTTAAATTTTTTCAGAAAAATATCCAGAAATGATAGAGCTGGGTGAAATACTATCTCTGTTCTGGTTTCAGAGGAAGCCCTATACTGATATCCACAATGACTGCACTAGGGTACATTCCCCCACCCCAGCACCACGGAAGGGCTTCTTCCCCTTCCCCTTGCTGCATCCTCATCAGCATCCATTTTTTCATGTGTGTTGTTAAGGATAGTCATCCTACCTGGTGTAAGCTGGAACTTCAAAGTTGTTTTGATTTGTATTTCCTTATTAAATAAAGAAGTTAAACAGTTTTCTGTGTACTTGATAACAATTTTTATTTCTTCTTTGACAAGTATATATTCAATCCATTTTTTATTATTTCACTTGATTTTGTAACCTTCTTATTATATCTGGTCATTTATATCCCTTCCTGTTGGTGCTACTTCCCTACTTTATTTCCTGACTACTGAGAATTAAGCACCACTGGTCTACTATGCCATTCCACTATGATGTTCCTGCCTTGCAAGTTGCCAACCACGTACTGAATCCTCTGACACTGTGAGCTACATTAGACTGCTCTTAGTTGTGAGTTTTGGGGACTCTATGTTTTCAGTGGGAAGCAACCAGCAATGCGAAACCATTGCTGACTAATACACAGATTTTCTATAGGAGTGGGGTATTTGTTGAGTCCATACCTGACTTTATGGTTTATAAACATTTTGGATTGGTTTGTGGGAGGAGTTTGGAAAGATTTGGAAATGTTGCCAGATTAAGACTTAGAATACTGTAAGCAGAGATTGATAGGTGATCCTTGTCATAGCTCAGGAACTAGAATGCTGATAGAAGTGAAAAGAGTAAAGACCAGGCTCAGGATATTTAAATTGGGGAAAAGGACTTAATTGGCAAATAGATTGGATACCATGTATCATGGTTGGGGCTTATTGCAAGGTGAACAGTATAATATAGGACATATATTTTATAAGGTTTTTTATAATAGTCACCCAAAGAACCATATATAAGAGAGTGTAGAATATTGGTGCACACACTAAAGAATGAAGAATCCAGCGGAGAGCCTGGATCCCATGGTAATGTCCTGCATGAGTTCAGCTGAAGATCTAGAGCCCATAACAATGCCTCCTTTGAGTCCAGCTGGAGGCCTAGAGCCCATGACAATGTCTCATGCAGACCTGTTTCATGGATCTGCACTGGGTAGGTCCAAAGGTCAGTGGTGGAATTTAGAAAGTATGTGCCAGTGAGATGAAAGATCTATGCCACAGGCTGAGGTATCTGCACTGGAGCCAGTTCTTACCCTCAAAGTAAGAACAAGAGCTCTCCCCAAAGGTACCACAGCCATCCTCAGCCACAGGTCCCAAGCTCCTCTGATGATGGGGAAAGCTGTTTTCATCAGGAAGTCCAACACAACAAGCTTTTCCAGGAAACTTGGCAGTGCACTATCTTCCCCTCTGGAATCAGAAAGCAATGCTCAAAGTGAGGACCCCAAAGTGACCCAAAGCAATTCTCAGCAACAATGTCCTGAGCACATTGGAGGATGAAAACAGCCAAGTTCATCAGGAAAGCCAGCATGACGAGCTCCGCCAAGGGAACCAATGGCTCCTTACAGCTTCTCTCAGTTTCCAACAGGCTCCCAACAGCTTCTACCAGATCCCAACAGCCTTGTCAGTTCCCAACATCCTTCTTTTCCCTTCTTCTCCAGTTCTGCCTCTTATGCTGTTGGTACCAACTTTTAGGTGGGCCTCCCACACCCAGCTCCACACTTGAGAAGTTCTGCTGAGTGTTACAAGTTGGCCACCAGTTGTCAATACACTACACCATGTGTATTATATTCTGGCCTAAAAATTTGTCTACATTTCACCAGAGACTATCAGGGAGACTGATTTTTTTTTTATTTTAAAAAATAAAGGAAGGAAAACATATTAACAGATATCCATTTACAAAATAGCATAAGAATAAATACAAACAAAACAAAATTACAGACAAAGTTGCAGGAAATTAACCATGGTTGTTTTATTACTTATTGATTACTTCAAAGTGGTTTCTCAGGAAAGCAAATAGAGGTATACAAGATTAATCAAACAAGTAATCATTAACTGTGGAACAATAAAAGACAGTAGTACAACTATGTTAGCTATCCTGTATATACATACTTACATAATTTCCCCTTCTTTCCCTTCTCTTTACCCACACCCCAGTTGCCCTTTACTTTTGAGTATTTTCCTTTTGTTTCACAATGTCCATCATACCAGGGAGACTGAGATTTAAACGCAGTGGGCTGACTAATCTTGCAGAGGAGTTTTAAAGGCAGTACAAACTCTAGCCAATGGCATGGGTACTGCTGGCTGCTTTTAGCCAGATTTGTAGTGACAACTGGGGACAAAAAAGATGAGCAGAAATATTTAAAAATCTTAAATTTAGGCCCAGAAGGCTGTATGTACATGTGGGCCCAAGGAGGTGTTGTTGCTGAAGAGACTGCCACTATTAACAATAAATTAATTACTTTGTACAGAGATAATAAGAAAACATACCTTGAGGACATTTCAGAAGTTAGCAAAACCTCAGCTATTAGAAGCTCAAAATGCAAAAGTGTCAAACTTACATTTGAGATGAGTCCTTGAGACCCCTGCACAAAAAAGGGGTTCCTAGGGTACTGTTTCTCTAGGGTTCATTTAACTGTTCTCAGCGATCCAGGTGTTCACAGCAGCTGCAGACATAGTCCAAGGGGACCTGGCTCCTCTCCCATGACAGCAGTTTTGGAGTCATCCACACGCTCCTTGTTTTATCATCATAAAAAGTGCAAGGTTTGTGCCATCAGGACTTCTTTCAGGCATATTTCAAAGAAAGGCTTGGGAAGGCCATGAGAGGGTAGTGTGGAAACGTGTAACAATGAAGTTAAAGATACAATGAAGATGCTTGGCAGACAGAGATGCCAAGAATTTGTAACATCTCGCTCAGAAAGCTGTATTCTATCAGTAGAGCCAGCCAAGAGAGGCTCTCTTTGTTGCAACAGCAAAACTACCATGAACTTAGTTCCAAACATGGATCTATAGGAGATAATGCTTGTCCCACTGAGATGCAGTCCTATTATTGCCCTCTTCTTTTCTGTTTCTTTATTTCTTTTTTTTTTGTTTTGTTTTGTTTTTTGTTTTTTTTTTTTCTCTGGTACCGGGAACCGAACTCACGACCTTGCGCTTGCCAGGCAGGCACTTTTGCCGCTGAGCTAAATCCCCAGCCCCTTTCTTTTCTGTTTCTATATTCCTCTATTTTGGGATGGAAACACTTAACCTGTGCCATTAAAATGGTAAACCTTGGGATCATGTAACTTGCATTTAATTTTTACAAATTTCAGGTACACATCTATGAGTTGGCCTTGAGTCTCAGAAGAGACACAGATATAGACTTTTGAAATTGGCTGGAAATGTTGAGACACAGGGGAAAGATTACTGTGTTTTGTATTTTACACAAGGTAGTTGCATTATGTTAGTCAGAATTATAACCTTATGTTTATTTGATGGATAAGTTTTGTTTAAAATGTGTTTGTGTATTAAACTGGTAAGAGATATGATATAATGACTAAACTTGATATTGTCAACTTGAATGGCTTGGGAGCTACCTGGGAGGTTGATGTAGCATGATTCTAGTAATATGCATTATTATAGTATTTATTTAGGATGAAAATTTTTGTAATTTGAGGCACTAATACATATTCACATCCTTCTAGAACTGTTTTGTGTTCCATTATTGTATTTGTATTTCCATTATGTTGTATTTCCATTATTATTTCATTTTAAGAATTTTTAATTTTTCTCTAATTTTTTCAATGACTAGAGGCTGCATAAGAGTAACTATTCAATCTCTGTACTTTTGGGTAATTTCTGTTTTTTTTCCCTACTCATTTCTAGTTTTATTCTACTCTAATCAGATAGGATACACAAGGTTTTTTCAATTTTTTTATTTTTTGAGACATGTCTCATCACAAAAGTACAGACAATTTTGTAGACATTAGGGTTGCTGAAAAGAATGAGCAGTTTGCTATTCTTACATAAAACGTTCTTTAGATCTGTAAAAATTATTCTATTTTTAGTGTAATTTAACTTTGAATATTTGTTTATTTTTTTTCTGATTGAGTTGTGATTTGTGAAAGTGTTGTACTGAAGTTCCCCACTATGATTGCATTGGTGTTCTTTTCTGTCATTTTTTTTTAAAATGAAACTCAGTGAATGGATATCCATTTCATATACAGTTAAAATTATTATCTCCTTTTGGTGGAATGTTCTTTTGATTAATGTATACTGACCCCCTTTGTCAATCCTGAACAGTTGCAGTTTAAAATTAATATCATCACATATAAATTTTGCTACTACAGGTATTATCATCCCTGTTTTTATGTTCTATTGGTTATTCTCTAATCTCCTACCTGGTCAAGATTCATCTCTTTCTAAAACGTCTTTTAGAGAAAGTAAAAAACACAAGCTTATCCTTATGGTCCTACTTAAGAAAACTCTATTTTGCATCACCAATCTTAGACTTCTAGCTCTAGATATTTTTTGGAATCCCCATCACAACATATTTCCTACTAGATTCCTGTGCTATTATTTTTGAGTTCTGATGAATAGAGTCAAAAACGCTGCCTAAGAAAATAGAAGTTTTTTTTTTTTTTTTAGATATACATTTCAAACACCTTCTAGCATGCCTGCTTAGATCAAAAATGGTGGAAAGCCAAAAACTATAGTTTAAAAATTTATCTGCAGCTAGCACCTAGTATGTTACCTCAATTTGACAAATCAGAGCTATGTGAAGTAGTATCTGTTCCAGGAGAGAACCTTGTGATAGGTATTTCTTCTTCTACGGAAGTTGCAATGGAGTCCCGTTGACTCCTGTCTAGCAAGTGGCATCTGCCTCTTTAACAACAGTTTCTGTATACACTTCATCATTTCTCTTGGCTATATTTGTTTGTGACTGCATAGTATATAAACATAACTGTCTATAACTTATAAAACTTCCTTAAAATAACTCTTATCTTCTAAATCTCATTGTCCTTAAAGTAGCTGTATAGGATTATCTGCAAGAATCTGAATGATGGGGCTGGGGATTTAGCTCAGTGGCAAAGCGCCTGCCTGGCAAGTGCAAGGTCATGAGTTCGGTTCCCGGTACCGGAGAAAAACAAAAAACAAAAAAAAAAAAAAAAAAAATCTGAATGATACAGAAACAGTGATAATTAGCTCTCCTTTTCTTTTCCTCTCAAACTGCTTCTTATCTTAGTTATCTAAGCATGCTGGGTTTTAAATTGTAATGTTTTGCATTGACTTACTACACATAGCTTTATGAGAGTAGCTTTCAATTGTTCCCAGGGTCCCATTTTCCTTCACATAGCTGTATCACTGGACTCTCTAATTTGGAATTCTGATCTAAGTCATTATATCTTCTTTCTCAGCTAAATTCAGTTATTCTCTTTGCTCCCTCTTCACAGCCAAAGAATCAGATCTAGTACTAATTATGGACAGTATGAGTGTGTGTGTGTCTCTGTGTTAGTGTGTGTAACCACTTTTTAACATTTTAAATACTAGTATCATTACAATGTTACTTCAAGAGTCACTTGTTATTCATTACCTCAAACTTCTTTCCCAGAGATATCTATAAACAAAAATTACCTTTTAATTTCTTTCCCTGGTATACATGCTCTTTTTCCTATTTCTGGACCTCTTAAGTTTGTTTTTTATTCATTCATTTATTTGTTTGTTTGTTTGTTTAAGACAAGGTTTTGCTATCTAGGTCAGGCAGGATTTGAACTCAGGCTGTAGTCCTAGCTGGACTCTCACTCATGACAGTTGTCCTGCCTCAGCCTTCCAAGTGCTGGGAACACAGACATGGATAACCATACTCTGCTGGACATATTAAATTTTAAAGTATTATCTTAGTTCAAATTTTAATGGGTCTGAACTTTGTATTACTTACAGTTTTATTAATCTTTCCAGAGACATAAATGTAGTTTATAAATGATTATTCACATGTTACTATTAATATTTTTAGAATAGCATTTCATGCTTAATTTCTTCTTGGTGTTTGATTTCATTAATCTCTTGATTACTTTACTCTGATTTAACTTTTAATTCTACACTAGGACTGCATATCAAATTTAGTTCATAAGAGTAAGCTAAATGTTGTATGTAATATAAATTATTTTTACCAGTATAAAGAACATAGTAATGACTAAACAAACATTTATAAACTGAAGGTCAGTTTTTTCCTACTTTGATTATTTATTTGCAATACAATGAATTTATCTACTTTATTTTTTGCATATGTTGACACTTTTTGCATTGTTTAGAAAATACTTATTTCTATAAACAAACCTGCACAGTTAAGACCTTACATATTTTATGCAGTACATTACCCCTATACAAATTGAAAAAAGATAAGTTTAAAGTTGCTAGACCAATATGGCTGTTAATTTCTGTACAAGGCCAACTCAGTATTGGAAACTGGGATAACATTTTCCAAAGTTGACAGTACATGTAAAGTTTCTAAAAATTATATGCACCTATATGTAATATATATAATATAAACCATATATAGTTATATATATCCCAATAATAGCAGTATGTTATGCTTCAGTAACAGCAGCAGCCTTTCCAGGTTCTGCAGTCATCTGAAGAAAATTATAGAGACATCCACCACACACTATTAAATGAAAGAATAGAGAAATACCCAGAAAACAGCAAATCTCTGTTACTGTGGTACTTGGAATCAGTCTTTTAAAATTACTTTCTTAACCATCATCTGGAAAGAAAACCGTATAGAGTAACACTAAAGGCAGCTCTGATAAAACACAGTCACTTCTAAGTACCATAAACCAGCACAAGATATTTTACATTCACAGAGGTATGACACAGTACTGTCCTACATTGTAATACTAGAGGATACAGTTAACAAGACCTTATTTCAGACTTGATGCTTTCCAGCAAAAAGCTCAAAGAATAGTATGATACAGCTTTGTAAAGAAATGCACTTTCTTAGGTAAGATTTCCTTTCAATAACATCATAGTTCAACCACTCATTCTCTTCATGGTAAGCCAAAAACTGCTTTTTAAAAGACTGGAGTAAAAACAAAGCAACAACAACAAAAGAGGTTTCATGTGTGGATGAGTGAGTAACAACCTAACTAATATTTTATCAAATCTGTTATGTTTGAAAGGTAAGAGCTCCACTGGAGAAAGGAGATGCCAAAGAGTAGTGCTTCAAAGCTTTGGACCACAACCAAAAGTGCTTCATGTCAAAGAGAAGATGTAGGCAAGTATGGTTCATTTGAGCATGTTCAAGGATGCTAACATCAATATTTAATCATCTACTTGCTCATCCAGGAAGAAGGGCAGATCAGTCACTATGGTATTTCGATTTTGTTCAACCCAATGACCATGTAGAGCTCTTCTTCATATTAGACCCATAGGATATTCCCACTCATCAAATTGCATTAAGTGATAGTTCTTCAGCTTGATTTCGTTTCTGTAATGAACAAATAGGATAATGGCATTTGTAGCTGGGCTTAGTCTTTCCTACAAGCTATAGAGACAAGAGGTAAAATGTAGGAAATGAAGACCTGGGCACAATATTTTCGCAGGACACCATCTGCATGAGCAAACTCTGTTATATATGTAGAGTGTAATTAGAAAAAGGTGACTACTAATGTTAATGGACATACATAAATTAGTGATTAAAAATTCATTTCTTTATGTAAACAGCATTAAGTAACTACCAATTATGAACAGGTAAAATTATGGACAATGAGTTTATAAGTATTAGCAACAGCAAAACAAAGCTACAATAGACTCCTATATTTGTGAACTAAGTACAAATTGACAGAGAAAAAACTCCTCCATACAACAAAGACTTGACATAAGTGATCAAAGCAAAGGCACGTAATGCCACGCAAGCATATAATAACAATATAAATTAATCTCAAAGTTCAAGGAAGGCTTTTCTGACATAATGCAGGATGACTGTAGGTTACCTGACAAGAGGAAAACAAACAAATTGTTTCAGAAAAATTACTAGATAAAGTGCCTGTAGAGGTTAGAAGGTATTGCACTGTAAAAAGCAAATATCAGCTGAACAACAATTTTACACCAAGGGAGAACGATGAGAGATGAACCTAGACATTTCTGGAAGATTTAGACTACACACAAGTCTATAGTCATCAAAAGAATTTAGTGATCATCTGAAGAATTATGTGAATTTAGTGAAAACCTGTAAGCATGGATGTGACACCAAAGACATATTGAAAAATTACACCCTGTTTGTACTTCCAGAAAATGTATTAAATAGTTACAAGCTGATGCTTGGAAAACTAGAGGTGATTGCAATAGGATAAAATATAACAGAGTTTTTCTAGAATATTTATGTCATCTTGATTTTCAATCAATGTTTTTGGCTTTGGACTAAGAAACATTTCAGATAAATTATAGAGTTTAGGTGAAATAGCTTTACTACTTTCATTTGTTTTATTATAACCATATATAAATTATAAGCTCTGATTTAAGAACTAATCTGTGCATTATTTTTGATTAATTAATGAAACATTTATATTGATTTTACATTTGGTTGCTTATTTTATTACTTATATATCTGTAATTTAATGTCATTTTAATATCAAAAATAAATTCTGAAGCTTAATTCAAATTACAGAACATGCAATTACAGTATAGGTTTTACAATAAAATATTAACATACAGATGCACTTTCATTACTATTGTGAGTACTAAAATCACAAAGTCATAAAAATAGGAAGCAGAGAGTGGTACTGATAAAAATAGAGTTTAATTTTATACATCATTTTATTTAATAGCTTTCTGAATGAGGAAGAAGTTTAAAAATATTTAGTTCAAAAATTTCACAATTACTCACTTACAAACAGAAATTAACCTCAAAAGAGAAATGCTTCAACTATGCTATTTTGAATGTTAACTGTTATGCTACCCCAAGTAATTGTTTTATTTTTTTTAATAATAGGTGATGAGGCTTTGAAATTAGCATATGCTGTGCTTTAGCAAGGTATAATGCAAAAGTGTGAATCAGATATTCAAGTACATATGGACTGAAGGTAGACAAAGAAGATCCTCCAGTTTCATGACCTTGCGTTTACTATCAGTTTAGCACCTGGGAGCTGCCCTTTTCTTCCTCTGAGTTGTCCAGTGTTGATGGATCAGCTTGGCCCCTATAGATTTCTATTACGCTTCACACACTTAATAATGCAGCAAACCAACAAATCCTTAATGTTAAAAGTTAATACCTGTAATCATATGTCACCTTGTAATTTCAAGTAAAGACGGCTCTTTCTTTGCAGAAAATAACTGTATGTGAAATTTCACAAATGTTCCAGGGCCTATAGAATGACCTCAAAGCTTTGCCAAAATAATTTAGAAAATTTTCCACTTACCCATTGGCATGCTATAGTGAAACCACAACTGGTACTACCACAGCAGCTCAACAATTGGGAAACAGCCACAGCCAATAGTTTCATCATTTCTGTGCTAGTCATTATTATTATATCTTTTGGGGGTTGTCATTCTGACTTATTATGAAACAAGATTGTGGAGGTTCCAGGAATGCCTGGATACAAACAGATTGTCTGCATGTAAGGACCAGGGATGCATAAATTCCTTGGCAGACGGCAGAAATGGGATGGACAGTACCGTCTGACCCCAGGAAACTGGAGTGCACCAGTGTTGTGAGACACTGGGAAAACGGATCGATGTTGCCTATTAGATGTTCTTCCTTTGGGTGGAATAGGTGAGTAGTTCCTAATCCTCAAATAGGAAAGTGGAGAAGCTAAAATGAGTCTTACTGTTCTTTCTTTATCTCTTCCCAAAAATATACAAGAAAAGTCTTGAAGATACACTCTTCACGTTTACCCAGTGTCTAGCCTTGAAACTTCACCTCTATGCTGGGCATGGTGGCACACACCTGTAATCCCAGCACTGGGGAGGCTGAGACAATAGGATCACTGTGAGTTCAAGGCCAGCCTGAACTGCATAGCCAGACCCTGTCTCAAAAAATAAATAAAGAAAGAAGCCTCTAAAATGAAATTTTTTTCTCAAAAATGAATTTTATCAAAATGAGACTGCTCAATTTTTTTTACACAAAAAAAGATTTAAAGAAAAATAAGAAACATAACACTTCTTTTGCTGATAATAGTTTGACTTCAGTATAAATTGGAAAGTGGAGAGACATAGTCTCAAAATGAGACTTTAAATGTGTTTTTATTTGGTTTTTTGGGGGAAAGAAAACTGAAAGAAAGTCCATCTGATATTCTGAAACTGTTCTCTCTTTCCCTGTTCTTACTTTTCTGTGTAACTCTGTGGTGTTAATTAGAAAAAAAAAAAAAAAAAAGCACCTGGTTTAGCAGGAGTACTAGAAAGAAAATGAATAAAAAAGCACTAATTAGTACCACATAAATTGAGTTCTTTAGAGTTATTAAACTAAAACTCAGAATAATGATTATTATAATCCACCCAATGCATCTAAAAGGTCACTCTCATTTAATGTAATTTTATGTGTCCTATACATTTGCTTTTCTGTTTGTCTGCCTGTTCATCTACATTTGTACAGATGAATATCAGGAAAGAAGTCCCAGGAAACAATGTCCTAGATTGTTATCTGTAAGCAAAGTACCTTACCACTGGGTAGGGGCTTGTTCCCTTCTTCGTGGAAAGGCTTTCAGAGGAGTTTACACTTTTGTAACACTGAATTTATGAGGGACTGGGTCTTCCCTAATTCCTGCAGTGTTTGTAAGCCATCTTTTCTCGTTATTTTGAAGCAAAATGCTTGGCTTCTTTTTATTGCTTTTCATTTCTTTAGCAGGAAGTTCTAATGATTCTAATGGTTTCAAGCCTTCAGATGCCCTGGAAGCATCCTTAAAGATATATCCATGAAGTCCTTATGATTATTTCACCAATTTCCTGTTTTATCCATTTACATAACAAATATATATGATGTAATATGTATTTATGTAGGCATAGAGTGTGACCTGCATTTAATTTGTTGATTAGTATATTGAGATTAAATGTTGAAGGATCACATTGCCCATAACAGCAATGAATTTCCTGCTATGTTGCCTTCTTATAGTTGTCTTAGGACCTCCAAATTTAATGTATCTAAGAATTCCATCAGGGAAAGAGAGCGAGAGAGAGGAAGAGAGAAAGAATCTTGTGCCATATTGAAAATTTTTATGGAAGACATTTTAAATTTTCTGACTTAATACCCATTACAATATATATTTTGTTTATCATTTTGTGTAATAGTGAACAAGAAACTAAAAACTGTACATATGATTTGCAGCTAAATTGCAGGCATCCTGTTCCCAGAAATTATAACCATACAAGAAATAAAAGTAACCATTGCTGGATGATGGTTCTGCTTCCTCTCCTTGATTTTATTAAGTTCATAGTCCTAAACCCATCTGCCCTGTTTCTGTTCTATTTTCACTATGTTTCTAATCTTTAAGTGGATTCATGAGTTTTTTTTTTAATAAATCTCATTTCCAGATTGGTACATGTTAAATTTTAAATTTATGTTAAGTTTTCATCTTTCACTAGGTTTCACAAATACATTCAGGTTTCATATGTCTGAAATAAAATCATGATTATCAGGATTGTTAGGTTCTCAAACTAATACTTGTTGTTCCTCACTGAATTAGGAGATTGTTAAGAGTCAACTAAGTGACATTCAGGGAATGAGCTCCAAGCTCAGGAATCTTAGAAGCCTTAGAGAAATTTGGATCAACTCTATCTTACTATCCTGTTTGACCACCCGTGTGGGTCTAGATTCATCTTTATATCTTCAATTTCTTAAGATCTAGAGTCTAGGTTAGTTTTGTCAAGGAAATACAAAATACAGGGACACAAATACAATTGAATTTTGTTGCCTTGTAATTTTACAGTCCAAAGAGTTGTCTAGAATTTGTGAGATATTTCTTCAACCCAAAATCCCTGAAAATTTGAAGATAAAAGGGTTCTGGGTCCAAGCTGGCTACTGTAGATGTCATTTGTATGAAAGGAAAAACAGGATCACAAGAAGTATTCTTTTCCCCGAAACAGAATACAGAACTTATAATTTCCATTTACATTCCATCAATAGCATGTGTACTTGCTAGGGAATCTGAGAAATAAAGTATATAGTTGGGTAAACTTTTGTCTGGTAAAATGTAAGCAGCTCTATTATACAATGGCAGAAAATTTTAGTGCATCATGGGAAATAATTAGACATTTCTTTCAAAAAATACACTCTTAAGAAAAGGAGTACTCAGAAAAGCATTTCTCTCCCAGTGCCATAAGCTCTGTTGAGTTTGTAGAAATGAACACGAAGCAGTCAACTTCCTGTTCACTGTTCTTAACCTGTTCTATCAATAACTCAGGGTATCAGGTACAATTCTTTGAATGTTTCTAGAAAGCCAGGTGATTATGACAGGCAATGGCATCTCAAATTAATGCTGCTTTCATGTTAGAATTTTGAAACTCCTCTCTCCTCTCACTTATTGTTTTCACTGTTTTCTGGTGCCAGAAATGGTTGCTCCTCTGCCATGTGCTACCTTGCCTTGGAGCCAGCTAGTCATTGACTGAATCCTCTACACCTGTGAGCTAAATAAGCCTTTCCTCTTTAAAAAAAAAAAAAAAAAAAGAATTTAAAAACTCCTCCCATCAACCTGCAAGTGCAATGCACTTCTGTCCCAGAAAGATGCTGACCCTCTGTTTTCTTCTTCTTTTCTCTCTTGTACATTTACCAAATCTAAGGAGCCTCTGATCTCTGAAGTTACTCATCTTTATTACTTATTCTCCAAACCTATGTTCTGTTATCACTTCTTGTCATTATTTTTGCTTTATTTCTTAAATTTTTAAAATATATCTGTATATATCCCCAATAAAACTTCAAAATAATTTGAAGAAATTTAAATGTTTTGTTCATAACTTTCGAGTAACTTCTGAAAGTTTAATTTAACTCACAACCAAATGGATTATTTTGACATTTTATTGATGTAATCACAAATAGAATTATTCAAAAAGGGAAGAAGAGTGGTGAGTCAGGATCCTTGCTGAAATAGGTAAAGTGATTGAGTATAATTTTAGTTTTAATTAAAAGAATAAAACTTGGGGTTAGACTTTGGGAACAATGTTACTTTATTGAATTTATATGGGTGTGAAACTACTAATGGAAGTCTAATATTTTATAAGATAATGATAAGACTGAAGAAAATATTTTACCTCAATAGATTATATATCCACAATGTTATTATCAGCACAATTTATGTGCTTTGATAGTGCACTCATATTTAACAAGCAAATTAAGAGACTATTATTTAATTCGTTTTTAGTGTATTTGATTTCCATCATTCTGATGTAATTTTTTCGCATATAGAAAAATTTTTTTCAACTCAAGCTTATCATAGTTTTCTCCTTTAATAAAAGTAATTGATAAATAATCCAGGTTATTTTGAAATGTAAGCATTTGGAAGTTCATGAACGCCTGTAAATTTAGTCAGAAACAAAAATATGAAGCACGGTTGATGGATTTGTTGTATTTTATGTGTCTTTCACTCATCTACTTTCTAGTGAAAATAATTATTAGTTAGAATATTTCTACAGCCCCCTTCAACAGTCAAATAAGCCAAGACACATTAAGATCTTAATCTTTTATGTTTCTTACCATTCTTTTCTACATCTCTTCCCTTGGATTCAACAGTAAGTTATTTATCCAAGGATAATGTCCACTCTCACGTCACACTTTTAGGGGGATATGTGTGCTTTCTGATTTTTCTACACCCAGTGGCATTAAAATTTATAAAATAACATCCATGAAATAGATGCTTTGAGCACAGAGATAAATGTTTTCCTCTCAACTTTGAGTCCACTAATATTTTATATGAAATAAGAATTTCTGTCCTATTATTATGATTCTTTTATAACAATTTACCAAAACACTAGCCTGAAAACTAAATCAGATTTTGATACTGGGACAACACCTAAGACCAGCCTAAGGTATGATAGTTCTGTGTATTTTTGCTGCTGCTCACTTTAATTCTTATCTTCCTATTTACTATATTCTTTTTAAAAACTAGATGCTCAAGAATACAGAGCAAAGTGGGGGTTTCATTGCTTGGTTACTGTCATAGTGAGAATGGGTCAAAGTCAGAAAACCACGTAAGTTTAAACAATAGTTGTCAGAAACCCCAAATTATAAACTGAGTCTAGGGGACCTCCAAGGCCATCCTTGTCTTGCCCTTGAGCCAGGTTGGAAAGTGGAAACTCCCTGCTCTTTTCTGATCACAGCTGGAAGCCCTAGGGCTAGTGACACCTGTGGCCCTCACAGAGCAAGGTAAGTCTTGTTAAAGATGAAAAGGCACCTTGGGAAACTACACTTTCCTCATTCCACCCCCCAACACCCCATCTACCCTTGTCCTTGCATGAATGCTTTGTTCTTTTTACCATCCCACCATAATCACCCCTACTGTTTCTAGGAATACTCACTATCCTTTACCCATTGTCACTGACTGAGATGTAATGAACATGTACCAAGGTTCTGGCTACCGTGGGGCAGGGCATATGTTACCTTGAATATATTCAGATAAAGATAAAAATGATCTTTGTGATACACTCTGAGAGAAGCCCTATGTCATGGTTTATGTCTGCATGTCTCCCCAAAGCCTCATGCAGTCATGGGGTGGGCTTCTAGATATTTGATTAATCCCCAGTCCAATACTGGGATTATGGGTGTGAGTGCTATACCTGCCCTGGGGCAGATAGTTTGCACATCTAAGGGAGAGAAAGAGGCTGCTTGCTGCCACTGCTGCTCCCTATTGCTCTTGTTGTTTTTGCTTTTTTCCATCTCCACAAACAGTTGTCCTCTGCCATGTGCCACCCTGCCTTGGAGCCAATGATTGTAGACTGAAACCTCCACAAACTGTGAGCTAAATAAGCTTTTGCCTCCTTAATTTTGAGCATCGGATATTTTGTCTCAGCAAGGAGAGAAAAGTAACTAAGACATCATATTATCAGTAATATTTTATGGAACAAGAAACCATTTTTTCTAAATATAAATAAGCTAAATCATTACATAGGTGTTTTGGTTCAGAATTAGCCTAAAATATTGTCCTTTCCATGGAGTAGTGCCACAACCCATGCAACCAGAGGGTCCTGAAAAGGGGTGACAGGAGATTAAGAAAAAACAAGACACACAGAAAATAGCTAGGACTAGATGGACCTGACTTCCCTCATGGAGAGGCAGTGACAACCCAGTATGGTTTGCTTCTTTTAAACAGGGTAAAAGTGGGGGAAACATTCACCAGGGACAAAAGTGCAAGGACTCAGTGTTTTGCTGAGAACACTGAAAACAAAACACTCTTAGAGATATCTATGCTGTACTTAACAGAGAGGAACTCCACACCTGTGGATATGCCACTGAGCTAGAAGTCAACTTGTTTACATGGTCTTCTCTGGCAGCCCATTTTCCCCAGGGCTGACTTTGCTCTAGTCCCAACAACTTGTTCACATGGCTTACCTCTGGTGCCCTGTGCTCTTGGGGCTGGTCTTAATGTATTCCTGGATATGTGGCTGATCTCCAGCTCAGCTGCTCCTTACAGAGAGTTAGGGAATATGATAACTCTGGATTATGTCAATATACAAAAGATATACTTACTGAGTACTCATTCCAGGTACTATGAAACATAAAATGACTGATAGATTTTCTGATTTTAAGACATAAATAATTTAATTGGGGATATCATCTGATACGTAATCCTGATAAAAGTATAATGAAAATGTAATGGATAAAAGTTTATGAGTAATAATCTGCAATTAATTACAAGATATCAGGTAAATCTTCAAAGACAATGTATTTTTTTAAATATTAAATTTGAAAGTGCTAACTATGAGAGCATGGAGGAAAAAGTAATATCAGGTAAATATGACCTCATAGAAAGCATTATTAAAATATAAATCCAGACTTAGGTAATGAAAAAATATATTCAAAAGATTTAACAATTGCAGTTCAATGACGATTTCAAATAGAAGACTATAACCATCAAATCTCCAAGAGTATCAAGTATGAGAGAGGACTCTTGATGAGGAGGACTAAAATGTCAGAAAAGAATCAGGTGTTGTGGAGTGCAGTGAGCAGGTGGCATGAGTGGACAGTCAGTCAGGGTACCTTCTTTGTAGTCAGTGGGTTCTCCAGTAGGTCAGTAAGCATCTGTACAGTCAGGGTTAGCTGTCTATGATGACAGCTGATGTAGGAGGAGGGTTGGACACATTGGCTGACTGCAGTGAGGTACAGAAGGAAACTGAAGAAATAGAGAATTTGGCAATAGATTTGAATTTGTGTAAAGTGTCAGGACCTTACCCAGTTTATAAATAGGTAACAAAACTAGTTTTGGGACAGTTCAAAAAGGTGAATTGATTATATACAAAGACAGAACTGTTATACCTATCAGTTATTTGAAATTTAAGTCCTGCGATAAACAGAACCACAATTTAACACAGGATATGTTATATTTCTCCATTTAATTACATAATCTTCTATGGTCACACTTTCTCTCCCTAGATCAATATAATCTCACAGAAAGATTTTTTTTGGTCACAAAATAAGGCCAGTCCCATTAATTTTGGTCTGATTATTTATGAATGTTTAATAAATGTAATAAATTCCTATTAAAGCATTTTAAAATCTACATTAGTGAAAATTTTTATAAGAGATGTCATATTAGACATTAAAACACCTCTTGAGGGTAGAAATCTAAGACAAGAATTTGGTATCAGATTTTACCTACAGTTCCTATACATTTGGTGACTTCCACTCATCCTGAGACCACCAAAATAACTAGGAATGCTAGGCTTTGTGGGAAGTGACTCTGATTTGCCTGTAAGACTGGATGCTCTGTAAAAGAGCTTTTAGGCCAGTTTTTCCAAGAGGGCTCTTTGAACATGGCTCCTTAAAAATATAACTTTCTTTTAAAATCAACTAAGGTTAACATATCCAGACATAAATTCCTTACATAATAAGGTTCTTAGTTGTTTTATGGGAAAAGCCTCCAAAATTCCCTCTGGAATAGTTCAGAACAAGATTTTTCAAGAATGAACATGGGAAGAAGTCAAATCTTTGGGTACATCCCACATTACAAGCTCAAAAATCTCTCTGTAAAACATGATCACTTCTCTGGAAAATAAATGTGGGCTGCAAAGAGGCCTGGTCATATCAACTTAAATGAGCACCATTCTAAAATACAATATTCTAGTCAAAGCCTTGGTTTATATACCAATACAATGATCTGCCAATAAGAATGTAAATAAGAGATTTTTTGGTCATGGAGAGGTTACACAGAGTTAAAAGGTAAATATTCCCTTTCAAAAGTGTAGTGTACTAATATCAAGTGTTATTCATAGTTTAACAAGGAGAAAGCATTTTTTTATAAACAGGAAATAGAACGTTGAAGTATCAGAAATAATCCAAATAAAACCTATAATCATCCTTCATTGGTTGAGTGCATACTTTGTAATTAATTCTTATTCTAGTCAACATTGGATTAGCAATCCCACAAATCCATTTACTTCCCCACCAGAGTTCTGGAAATTCTGACACAGTGCAGTGGTATGCTATTGGAGTCATCTAGGCAAAGTTGTAAGAATATTGTGTCCAGTGGTATCTGGTAAAGTCTCTTTCTGCAAGTAATGGATTAATGAGAAAACATTTGGCTATGTATTTATTCCATGGACCAGTAAAAGATTTTAAAATTAACACATAAGGGAATATGATTGTATTAAATTTTTCAAAGAAAATTTTTCAATCAAAACATTGATTCTCTTCAATATTCAAGGACTACCAAATCAATAAAAGTATAAGAAATGTATCTTATCAAATATAAAATGTTTTTCTGTAAGATAGATTACTCAAGTGATAAAGAGAAACCTTTCATAAATACTTATCAATCATAGAACAATAATAAAAGAAGCTTATTTTCTTTTTAACAGAAAAAAAAAACAAATAGAACTTCTGCATCAGTATAATTTAGACTAAATTTCTATTGTTTGGCTGACATCACAAAATCTTAGCCAGCTTTTATCATAACATAACAAATAAAAATCCTCTCCTGTAAATCTTCTACAACTGTTTTCTATCCTTAAATTTTTGATCTATACTTTCCTATTTTTTATTCTGGAGGAAGCAGCCATTTTACTTTAGGCAAAAATTACTTTGTCTTCTTTAATAAAAACAAATTTCTTACACCTCATATATGATAAATATGTCATTATTTCTTCCAAGATATTCTCATTTGCATATATTTGTTATAACTTTTAACTGTGATGACTTCTATTTCATAGAGAAGCTATAAGGTGGATAAATGCATATTGGTTTTGATACACTAACAGACTATAGCAGTCGAGGAGATGTCAAGAAAATATATCTCACACGTTTTTATATCACATATTTCCTTATGTTATAACTTCTCAATTGGGTACCCAAAATCAGTTGGTAAGTATAAATTATCTATATATATATCTATATATATCCTCAGTAACAAATGAAATGAAGCATTAAGTACATAAATTTAAAAACATTTCAGTTACTGTCTATGAAAATAGTTTGAAAATATAAAAAGTTATTTTTTAATATTAGAATTTTGAAAGGATCAAGCTCATGTAAGTGCTTATTTCAGGTTTGCTAGAGAAAAACCAATTCGGCTGTTTATGAGATGAAGAATAAGGATAGGAAGGATCTATACCTGAATGTGTTATACATCAATATGAATAGTGTTATAGCTTGGATCTTTAATGTCACCCAAAGGTCCACGTTTTAAAGGCTTGTTTCCCAGAGTGGCTGTATTAGCAGGTGGTGGAACCGCTAGTAGGCAGTGTGTGTGGGATATTTACCGGACACTAGGGCTAAGCTTTCAAAGGTGATTATGGAACTCCAGTCCCTTCCTCACTTGGTTATTGCTTCCTGGTGAGAGTTTCGAGTTTTGCTTCACCATATGCTCCCATCATGTAGTGTGACTTTTACCAAGGCAAAGGGCCAGACCATTATGGACTGGGACCTTTAAAACTGTGACCCAAAATAAATGTTTTGTCTTTATAAGTTGACACCATCAGGTATTGTGTTATAGCAATGGCAAACTAACACAGGTTTTTTTCTACAAGTCTTAAGTGATATGGGGAAGGGTAGCTCTTTTCAGTGAACCAGACCTTAGAACTAAACAAAGTAAGAGTTTCTTAATCACTATTGTTTTAAAAGAGCATAGATGTCAGGTAAATATCGGCATTGTGAAAATGCATCTATTTAGTTACTATTTTAAATATCTAAACTGTATACATCTTCTTAATATGCCACTGAATATTTAAAACCAATAAATTCTTATGAAATTGATTGAAATATTTTTTCAATAGTACTCAGGTTTTAGAAGCCAAGAAACAATTATGAATAACAATTATTTGTGGCATTCTTAAACATCCAAAAGCAAAAATTTTAATAAACACAAAGAAGCTGATATAAACACTTAACTACTAAAATGGGATTGAAACTACTTTTTTATGAATATGTAATTACACAGTAGAAAAATTACTAAATATTTTCTTAGAATTTGAACAGAGCCATAGATATGATAAAATAGTCATGGCTTTCAACTTTGGAAGTGAAGTTCTACTTCTGATATTGCCATTCCAGTGATGCTAAGCACACTAAAAAAACTTAACAATAACTAATAGATCTTTAAATTTTTTCTTCAGTTGAAGTTGCATGTTAATTATACCTCTACCTAGGTGGAGACAGGGAAGTATGCAACAGGAGAACTATATGAGTTCAACCACGATGTGAGCATCAGGAACAGCTCTTTCCACAGAGAGCACATCATTTTTAAAGTCTTCAAGTTATCTGTAATTTTCCCATAAGAATGTTTATTTCAAATGTGGGCCTGTAACTCAGTTTTACAGCTTATATATCTCATAACTAACAAAGCAATTATTCTGCCAGCCTTTCTACTTTAGAAGCTATTTGATTAACAGGTTGAAGGTTTTCTAACTACTGGAAGCTGTTATTTAAATTTGTCTTTAAGTTTTATTATCTTGACTCTTAACAATGTAAAATTCATCTCTAATTTCAATTTTCATTTTTCCTTGAGTTATATCAGTCCTTTTTTTATTTCAGCCAATAAGCCTATTAAATACTGTGCAGAGAATCCACTAATTGCTACCAGAAGTATTTGTTTACTGCTCTTTATTGCTCCTTTAGAAACAATTCAGGTTGCATATTTAAAAATGAATATTTGGACACTGCATATTGACTTCATAGTAATATCAAACATAAGCCTTAAAAACTTTAGGAACAAAGATTTAGCACTGCCTGTAAATTTTATTACCAGACAGGGACCATCTGATCCAACATACTCTATAAGATAAATCTCCAGAAGTTAAATAGGTTTTCAAGAATTTTTATCTGTTTTAAAACTATGATTTCTGCAAAGTCTGAAAATGTCACTGATTAGCTATCAGTATTTGGATTTACTTTCAGAGATTGTGTATGGGTTGAACTGCCTGGAAGTAGCTTTCAATATATCCATGAAGATTTCACTTTTCCTCATGCTGTCTGGCTGCTGTGATTGGTCTTTTGTATTGTTTATGGTGATGATGATACTTTGTGCTCATTTTATCATATTTGCATTTTTCTCTCCTGTAGGGGCTATAGAGAAAGCGTTGAATCCATTTTGGATAAATGAGTGCTGATTTAGGAAGTATTCTCATAGCATCTACCATGTGTCAGGTACTATTTTAAGTGCTACAAGGACAGCATGTAGACCAAAAGAAGCTGGTTATGTGTTTATAACTTTGCTCAGGGTCACCCTTGTGCTATTCATCCCAAGAAATCCAGGTTTTTCAGTTTTGTCAGAGTTAGATTTTAATAGTTTCTTTCTGGGTGAAATTTTGAAGGGCCTCTAGGGAGAGTGTATAATTCCACGAGATGGAATATACTATAATCTCGAGTCCTGAGATCATGAAGTTAGGAAGGAAATAGAGCAAATCTATTCTAAGTTACTTAACAACAAAAACAACAAAAAAGAACAGCAAAATCCTGAGAAAGGCAGTTGAAGTAGACACTATAATGATAACGTGAGACTTTCATTGGTCAGTGAGTGCTGCTGAGAAAGTTTTTCTAAAACAGGGTAGATTTAGCCTAATCTCCATGAGTGTGACAAATATCATAAACTTCGAAAAAATGGATATTCTAACTTTTGAGGAAATAACAGATAGAGACGCACAATATATAAAACACTTTATGATTATAGCAGAGTTCTACTAATATGGACATCTCATCTTCTGGGAGCATACTGTTAAATCTCTGAGTTTCATAAGTACAATTGAAAATTCACAACTATGATTTACATTAATGTCTAGAAAATAGGTCTGTGAGTACCTTGTTAAAAGATAAAAGTGAGAACAGTAGCTGTGAACATGTTAAATTTTATGCCTTACTAGTATTTTAGCATTGGATAAGCCAAAGACATTACTTAAACTTCACTATCTCATTAATTTTAAGAAACGGTCTCAAAGTTTGTCTTTACACATTTTCAAATGTATTTCATTTTTCTGTATTTCTACTTCCATGGTCATAATTTGAACACTGGTGTTTTTACACAGGCTATAATTATTTTCTAACTTATCTGGGTATCTTCACATTGATAAATTTGAAAACTTTTTGTGCAAAGGCCTGAGATAAGGCATAATTAACCTGTTGAATCAATGGAAAAATAAGGGGGTAGAATTAGTGTTGTTGCCTTATATAAATCTAAAATGATGTAAATTTTATATAATAACTCATGCTGTAATTCTCCTTAATATACTTTGGTTTTATCTACTTTATTACTTGGAGAAACTCCAACAAATTTACATGGCCCATTAGGCAAAAAAGTGTAGACTATCATATGTTAACAACTTAACACCAAATCTCATAGTCTTAACCAAGTAAAGAGTCCATTTTTCACTCATACATGTCCAACATGGATCAGATAGTCTTTTGCATGTATAGCTACATAATATGGATTTTTGGAGTCATTCTAGATGACTGTAGAGAAGGAATAAAGAGCATGAACAAAGGGAAGGGACACTTGTCCATGACACTTTAGACCCAAACATGACCAGTGTACATCATCCTTATGTGGGGTATACCATGTTTAACACATGTAACTGTTATGTTACTGGAGCATAAAGCTAATTGTATTGAGCCCAATTCCAGGTTCCCAAGATGAGACTGGGAAATGCCATCTTTATAAGTAGGTACAAAAGGTAAACGAAATCGTTCTTAAATGTATGTGTTGGGGCTGGGGATTTAGCTCAGCGGCAAAAGCGCCTGCCTGGCAAGCGCAAGGTCGTGAGTTCAGTTCCCGGTACTGGAGAAAAACCAAAAAAAAAAAAAAAAAATGTATGTGTTAATCACACATTTCAAGATCATTATCATTCAGCCTAATGATTCTAATATCATTAGGTTTTCATAAGTTAAGATGTAAATGTTTATGTAGATAGAGTTTCAGATGTTTTATATAGATCGATAAGTACATTAGATAGATGATAGATAGATAGATAGATAGATAGATAGATAGATAGATAAATAGATTTCAATTAACCTACACAATTGTGGTTTATGAAACAAATGTAAAATTTTTAAGCAAGTGGTCAGTAAAGGAATATTCAAGAGAAGGGAAAACAATCAATGATTCAGGTGCTGCTTCCTGCAGCAGATTGGCAGCAATGAATGGACGGTTGAGGTAAAACATGTAGAAATATTTTAATCCTCTTTCCCTCTATTGTGTGGAGTCTGTCATTTCAGTTTCTTTTATAATCTCATCATTAAACTACTCCATCAAGGATAATCTCTGTTTTAAGCAACTAAAATAAACTTTTGATAATTTATCTATTGTCTCAGCAATGAGAAAGTAACTAAGACAGCAAAATTTAGACAAGTTTTCTGCCAAAGCATAACACACATGACCTGGAGTCCAGTTGCTAATGAAGATCTTGCTCCCAACTGAAACCTCCTGAGCTTGCTCTTTATCAGCTGTATTTCTGCCAGCATTTTAGTCATCTGAGCTCCAATCAGAATCGCCCATCAAGATTGCCTCACAGTAGTGTAGCTGGCATCATCAAACCTTTCCCAACTCCTCCTGTAAGACAGTTTCTAAGGCTTCTGAATCTTGTCAAGAAGCATCTCAGTAACAACCCCAATTCTGGTACCAAAGTATGTTTTATTCACTTTCTTGCTGCTGAAATATGAATCCCACCACACATGTTAAAGGAGGAAAAGTTGATATTATAGGTCAGAGTTTTAAGTCCATAATTTGTTGCCTCCAAGGCTGTGCAGCAGAGCAGAAGGGTTTAGCAAAGGAAAGAGAGACACGGCAGAGAAGACACACAGAGAAAGATCATGGAGGAAGGATGAAGATTTATCCTGCCAGACAATGGCCTCAATGACTAACCTCTTCCAACCACACCTCACCTGCCAAGTTACATTTAGCTGTAAACTCATGAATGGACTGATCTGCTGATAAGTATTATGCCCCCATGTTTCAATCCCATTCCAAAAGCTCTGTGAGAACCTTTGGAGGAATATCTAGATATAAACTATAACAACCTCGTCTATGAAGTCTCTTCATATTAATATTTGAATTAATGTTAGATTAAGTAGCTCAGAGAAGGGACATGTACCTTAAAAATGACTTATACATTCCTTTAGCTATCCAACCTCCATGAAAGCATTGTAATCATTGCCCATTCTAACTGCGCACATAGTCGAAAGTGATTCCGTTTTTGGTCGTTCTGCCTAACCCAAGTTGTTATATCACAAAACAACAAAAGCAACTAAAGCCATGGCTGCTCAGTATTTTGGTATAAACCTTTTTCAGAGCAGCTGCTGATATCATTCCAGAAAAACTATCAGCAATCACATTGCCCCATGTATATAAGCAGTGACTACAGCTCACTTACTTATGTGACATGAACATTTTAAACATTAAATTAATAAAAACCTAAACTATTGTTCATAAAGGAAATACACTGTTAGGTTCCTGTCAGCCAAAATCCCACTTGCAGTATACAGATTCATTGCAACATTGCAGTAAAGTAATCCAATTTCATGAGATTTGAATACCTCCCTTAATACAATCCTTTTTCCCTATTATTACAGGGATATATGGTCTACATAAGTCTTGAAACCACACATATAAACACTTTCTCACTTTTTCCAGAGATTTCGCATGCAACTTCCTGCTTCATCTCAGCTGAAGGCCACATTAGTGAGTGAGGAATTTCAAGGGACAACTACCTGAATATAGTCTATTGATAATAACACAAAAGGAGACTGCAACATGAGAATGTGCTAAACTCTGTAGAAGTGGACTATACAAACATTCTTAGTGGATAAGAATGTACATACCCCACATTCCAAAACGTCAGACTGAGGGGCAGTATCCATCATGTGCTTGATTTTATGTGGATGGGAGGATGTTGGAACCTACAAATATTTGTATAAAAGAAATACGAAACTAAATTGTATGCAGGGCTGTTTTATCAACTCAAAACCACAGGATACCTTTAAAGAACTAGTCAACAATTAATTCCTCTGTGAACATAATACTTTTTAAAGTGAATTATTTAATAGTAAATATAGACAATGAGGCCCTACGTTTCATTCATGCCAATAAGTAGGAATGATAAAGGAACAGATATGAGTAACTCTCTGTCAACTTTAATATCAATACCAAGAAAAAGAATACCTAAAGTTGACAAATTTTAATCACAAATTTTTATCAGCTCTATTCACTAACACAGTTGTCTACAGAATCACTGCTCTCTAGACATATTCAAATTACTGACTGAAAAATCTGTTGAAGCTAAAGGAAGTTCTTTCTACCCTTTCTGGGCAAAAATAAGGAAAGCCTTTGATTAATAGTCTTCATAAGCATGGAAAAATCAAGTATAATATTTTCAGCTATTAAATAAAAATATGGTTGTATTTATAAGTGTAAGTACACATTTCTAAGATTTTATTTAGAGTGATTATAACACTTTGCAAACAGAGTTGATATTAATAAAAATATAAGCATAATTTATGTTATAGTAATTGCTTTTCCAATTTCCTTCATGGTAAAATACACCTTTTTAAAGGAAGAACAATTTGAATTTGTTATAAATATTTTTTTCAACTATAAAAATCTTGCTTGCAATTTGAATTCAGACATAGGATTTATTTTTAAAGAAATAGTTTAAGGTAGCCAAGGTAGGTTTACAGCAGCTGAGAAAAATGATAGTAGGCTAACAAAGAAAAAGATACGAATTACATCCCAAGAGGTTACTCTTTCAGAAACGCAGTTAAGATTCAGTTGTCCTCCAAATAGACCCTCACTAATATTTGCCATCCTATCTGTAGTTATTATTATTGAGTTTTGGCTCAAGCATTGCTTTCAGGCAATTTGGTTTAAAAATACATTTTCACATAGTAGATGTTATACTAATAACAATAAAATGGTGATAATCTAACATGTGTCAAGCATTCTTGAAAGTGCTGTACAGGACATCTTTTCTACAACTGCCGACATCTTCTACATCATCGCTGTCAGCTAAGGACTTTCCTTCTTACTTGAACATGTATATATATATATATATATATATATATATATATATATATATATGGAGAGGGAGAGCGTTTAAAGGTAATACCATATGGTTCAACTCTAGTATTAATCTACACGTCTCTATTTGTGCCATTCAGCATGTCACTGTAACTGTCTCCACAGATAAAACAACCCCGCTCTTTGTAAAGTTAACCTCTCCACTACAGCAGTATTTCCCAGGTGCATTCCTATAATGGTTCCTCCTCTCTCTGCATAATCAATTTTCCTTAGAATCATTCTCTTCAATGTAAAATCACGAGACTATTTCATACTTTTAAAGACATTACCAGTCTTCATTGCATGATCTCCTCAAGCCATCACCCCATGTTTCTAGCTCACTTCCCTTTTATAGAAAACACTGAGGATTGCTCTACTTCTTGTCTTCTCATTCCCTCATTCCCATTCTAGTTTGGTAACCCCACCATTCCTCCAAAATGAAAAGTTGAAGTTATCAGTTGTCTTTATCTTGCAAAAACCATAATTAGTGAATAAAAACAAGAGATTAAGCCAGCAATCATACATTAATCTTCTTCAGTTAGCATTTACAGTGCCTTTATAACTTTGATCTACATTTTCTCTCTAAAACATCTCCACTTCACTTTCAGGATGGCCCACTCCATTTATACGCTTTCTCTATACTTCTTCATTTATTCTATCTAATGGAAAAAATTGCTAATCAATTAAATACATCTTCATTAAGTTCTTATTACTTTGACTTCTCCATTTCTCTCCCTCTGTTATATCTAATGTCAAGTCTTCAAATGGTATTTTACACTTTACCTTTCATATTTATTTCTAAAATCCACACAACTTCTTGAGCTCAAGTATTTAATCTGATTTGACTCTTTGAGTGACCTAAAGTTAAAGTTAAATTAAATCATCAGCCATTTGAAATTTAATTTTTCATTTCCTTCAGCCTTAAACCCACTCTTTTCAGTCTTTCATATTTTGTCATGTGTGTGCATATTCCACTCAGGTATTTATATCAAAGCTCTTGTGTGCATCTTTTTCTCATGTGCCACATATATCAGCAATTCTTCTCAGGTCCGACTGCCTTGCATATCCCGAATCTGACCACTCATCATCAGAAGCTTCACTGCTGTCCTGACCCACATCAGCAGCATTCTCACCTGGGCTGGTATGGTTTCTCCCAGATTGTGCCACACATCCTTCCACTCCTGATGCTCAGCTTTTCCAGACAAGTAACCAAAATGGTCTGTATGAAACATAACTCACTGATATTCGCAAAGACTCTGGTATCTGTTTCACTCAGAATTATGCATCATTATGTAACTTCCCTGAACTACATTCTCTTCACTCCTGCTCTGGCCACACTGCCCTTGTCTTTTTACTTTGAATACATTCAGTGCACTCAAACCACAAGACCTTCTAAAATTCAGATCCCTCTGAATGGAATTGTTTGTTTTACTGTTACTTTTTGTGAAATACTGAGCATCAGATCCAAAGCCTTGGTAGTGAGTTACATCCCCAGTCCTTTTTATTATTTTTTAAAATTTTGAGACAGGTCTTTTGAAATTGCCCATACTGGGCTAGAAATTTAGATTCTTCTTCTACAGGCTCCTAGAGTGATTGGGATTGTAAGCACGTGACAACAAACCAAATTCACATGTTTATTTTATATAAAAAATCTTTCTTCATGTACTAGAATTTGCTATATGAGACAGAATATTTTACTTTTTTATTGTTTGTGAATTAAGACTATGATAAGTACTCATTTCATTGATTACAGTAACATCTATACTGCTATATTCTGCAATATTTTTGGTGTTTTAAAGAGTGCTAAGGACTTCTATAATTCTCATGATGCATATAATGGTTTAGATTTAAAATGTCCCCCCAAATCTCATGTGTTTAGAAGGTGGTAGGATTAGGAGGGAGAGATACTCATCAGTGGATTAGGACCAGGGGAAACTTGATTAGAGGTAAATCACTGCGGCATGTGAAGCGCAAGGGAGTATTCTATTTCCTTGTTACCTTATTCTTCTTCTCTCTCTGCTTTCCAGCCATCATGTGGTAAACCCTTTTACCTCTTCCAATCTACATGTCTGCCTTGAAGATGGACAATGATGGACTGAATTCATTGCAACTCGGAGCCCAAATAAACTACTTCCCTTAAGTGGCCGGTGTCAGGTATTGGGTCTCAACAATAGAAATGTGGGTGATGCAGATAACTGAAACCAGGAGAGGGATCACTGGAGTAACTGTACAGGGTTTCAAAAACCCTGATCATGATTTTCAGAAAAATCATGGAACTTATTTTCAGGGAAATATTGGAAAGGTTTACATGTACCATCTAGAGGCACGTTCAAATTCTGTGCATGGAGATTAATGAGAAACTCTGACTGGAGCTCAGAAGGCAAGAATGATGATAGGTATGAGGACAGTAAATGTAAATTTCACGATGTTTCAGTTAGGAATGAGGGCTCCTTTGACAAATGGACTACAAGTCATTCATGCTAAACTATACCAAAAAAAATAAAATAAAGTAAAAAAGTTTTCTACATTTTCCCCATGGCCTATGACTTTGTGTTAGGCTGAATTTAAAAATGATGGACTAATTAATCTGCAAAACGATATTTCCATGTAACTCAACATTCAAGCTGTGACGCAGATATTTCTGGCTGCATTTAGTCATCTGTGCCATAGAAGTCAGTAGAGTAAAGGAGATTTGAGTTATTTGAAAAACTTGTATCCTGGCCAGAAAGTAAGTACCTGAAATGTTGGTGCTGGAGAGTGTTGTTGTAGAAAATTTTAGCTTTAAAATATAGCCAAGTACTTTGTATTAGGACAGTAGAAATCAGCCAGACCACAAGTGTCACAAGGTCAGTGCGCAAATGTGTAAACCTTTCATTTGAGAAGAGGGCTGTTGGCTCCCTGCTAGGAAATTGTTCCACTGGGATTAATTTCACCATAGTCAGACCTCCAGGCACTCACAGGTCACTGCAACCATGGTCTAAGAAGGGAGTAGCTACTACTTGAGCCAGTGGCTGATCATGACATCATCTACAGGGTGCTGGTTTTTATAGGCACACAAAATGTAAAAGTTATGAGGTCATGGAGGCTCCCACCAAAATGCCAAAAGAGACCTTCCTGAGAGGTCCACTCAAGTTGTCTCTGAGAGAACTGTACATAAAACTGGAGTGAAGAAAAAGAAATCCTTGTGGACTATTGTTGGAAACATAGACTGTATTATAGCCATTGTGGAGAACAATATGGAGATTCCTCAAAAAATCAAAACTAGGACTACCACCAAACTACTGTATAGGCATCCAAATGAATACAATCAGTGTAATAAATACCTCTGTTCTCATGTTTACCACAGCACTGTTCCCAGTAGGTAAGATATACAAGTAACCCAAATGTCCATCAAAGTATGAACAATATATATCACTTTATTGTATTGAAATACAAGCATGTATAATTTGGGTTGTGACAAATTATATAACAATAAAAAAATACATAAATAAAAGATAATAAGGTAATACTTGGCCTTAAGAAATAAGGGAATCCTGTCATTTACATCAGGGAGGGTGAATCTGAAGCACATTATATTGAATGAATGGATGAATCCTCCACTCACAGAAAAGCAAGTACTTCAAGATCTCACTTCCATGGGAATCTAAAACTTCAACTCACAGATTCACAAACAGAATAAATAGAATTGTAGCTACCAGGTGTTGGGTTTTGGGAAACTGTAGAGAATTAATGAAGTCCAAATAACTTATCACCTTAGTAAATTTCTCAGCATTCTTTACTGGTCCTTCAGTAGCCTATGATTCCTATTTAGCAACATATTTCCATAAGAGAGAGCCATGGCAAATACATAGTATTCCCCTAAATTACTTTAATTCTAATATTTCTAAGCTTGCTCCATGACTTTTTGTAAAAAATACACACCTTGCTCAAGACTTAATTGCATTATCCCAACTGCAAGTACAACTTCGTCAATATCTCCAGGCAATAACATCTGTTTCTCTATTTATCTAGATCACTGACTTTTTTAGCTTCTCTAAATAGTTTTGGCTGGATATGACTTTGCACAGTCCAGTATAATATATCTGATCTGCCTTGACTTGTACTGCTGCCTTCCTGTAATAAATATGTCGTATATGATCACTGTTTTACATACAAGTACATATATATGATAAAATACAGAAATGACAAAAACATTTTAAATACTTTGTTGAAGTATCAATATAAAATTCTTTACATATACCTCAACATTTATATTTTTTGTTTTTAGATATTTGTATAATAAATTATATTTGAAATACTTGCATAATATTAAATTAAAGGATAGTGTAACACTTATCTTCTTGTTTCATTTTAAGAAGCTCTCATTTTTAAAAAGATGGGAGTAGTTTTTCAGGTCAGAAATTTTGTTTGTTTTGTTCTACCTTGCTGCAAGCCAGTGTGTCTACTTTGAATGACCATTTTGGGTGTCTGAATCCTCAAACTATCATTTTTCAATAAATTTTTTCTATTCTGGTATTTTTTTCTAGAGAGATTTGGATTTTATTTCTTGGTTTGTTTCAGAAGCTCACAGAAAACTAACAATTTGGACATATTTTGCCTACAGTCACTTGATACAAATCAAAGTGTCAGACTATTAAAAATTTATAGTGTTTGGAATTATGGACACTTCACAGAATTGTATAAATCTTGATGCTAAGAAACAAATTTTGGAATGCTGCTAATGATGGTCCAAAAAGGGTTCAATGAGCCATATGAGAAAATAATCATGACAGCAACTATTAATTTCACATATCTCACCACCTATGACATTAAGAATTTTGCATGTATTACTTCACATTACCAAATTGTTTTGGGTCTATTACATTATTACCATTTCTCACTTAAGAATGAAACACAGACATTTAATATAACTTGCTTAGTATTATATAATAAATATGTTACAAACCAAAAAGTGAGGAGTAAATGCCTGACCCCAAAATTATATCATTCCCACTGTAAAGGCCACAGTATCACAGAGATAAATGGAAGTTAGCCCCCTTTTCATGGATCAATAATTTTGAAGTTTGGGGAAAGGAAATAGTTTTTGATTAGTATACTCATAGATACTGTGAAATGTAAGCGTTACCATGTATAAGGTTCCATTTTTGCTACAATGTATTACCATATTATTGACAAAGTCGTTATGTTATAAGGAGGTCAGAAAGGCTGATACGCATATCACTGGGCAAAAATTACTGTGTTGACAGGTTTAAGTTCCTTTCCAGAATCGCTAGAAAAGAGTATTTTTCCCAGAGGCTGCCAACAATTCCTGGCTCATGGTCCCTTCCCTCCTTCTTCAAAGCCAGCACTGATGGGTTTACCCTCTTCCCATCACATCACTCTGATGTCCTCATTTGCCTCCCTCTTCATTTAAGCATCTTTGCAATTCTGTTTGGCCTGCTTTAATAATCCAGCTCAATTTCACCATAGTATTGGTAGCTGACTAGCAAACTTGGTTCAATCTACAATTGTAATTATCTTTTGGCAATTAATACATATCCAGGTTTCAGAGATCAGAAAATGGATTATCTTTGGGTAACTAGTATTTTACATACCTCACCATGTTTCATATTACTTGAGTCAGTGTATAGAAAAACTTGATGCTGCAGAATGAATATAAAATCAATTACCTTCAAAACAATGGTCTTTAAGTATGAATCATAACCCCATTACCTTATAGAATGTAAAAAGGCAGAAGATACCATTATTGTGTAATAAAGATTCTGTCAGCCTTGAAATTATGTTTCTGGTTTCAAAAGCTTTCTTCCTTTTGCTCTTTGCCAACCTCATGGGTTTTCAGACTGGTTCTTTATGTGCCTGAGAATACTGAGAGAGCTGCACAATGTTTTCCTCTAGTGGGGGTAAAGTAAGAGACAATTTCCCAGAATCTGAATATCTGTGTGTGTGTGTGTGTGTGTGTGCGCGCACGCAGGTGGGCATGTGCGTGTGTGTGTGTGTGTGAGAGAGAGAGAGAGAGAGAGAGAGAGAGAAATGGATGTGTGCAAGGAAATATACAGAGGTAGAGATACCGAAAGAACTGAAAAGACATAGAAATCATCTTATTTCTCCTCATTCTGAATTAGCAATTTTCCACAATGGTTATCATGTTGAGTAAAGGAGTTTAAGGGTACAGAGATCATATTCTTAATAGCTCTATTTCCCATAGACCTTTAACAAATTTTCTTATTTTTGCTATTTTACACTTTTTACATAGAAACAGAAAAAACTGAAATTAAAAAGTCAACTAAAATGCACAATAATGATAGAGAAGGACTGAAAGCAGCATTCAGAAAATAGCAAGTACTATTTCTAACTTGTGTAGGTATTAGAGAAGTGCTGATGTGGCATTGGGTAAGTAGGTAACAATATCTGCTAATCAATATAATCTGAAGTGTGTGTTTGTTTAGTGTCAGGAAAAATTGAAGAAAATCCATAACCAATTTAGAAGTTTCTAATATGACTTCCAAAAACTAACTAAATAACATGATTTACTAATATCTAACAATATATAAGAATTAATACACATCATCCAGCTATGCCTTCAGCACAGGCTTTACTATTTTAATAAGTTATTCTCTGCTTCAAAATAAATTTAAGGCTATGATTTAAGAAACTATTTTCAATTCTGTTTTCTCAGCAGTATTTTAAATAATTTATGACTTTAGTTATATTTGTTTTGAGAATAAAATCTACTGCCCCATATAGCCTTTATGTCATTCTTTAGCAGTTTATATCTTAACGTCACGTATAAACAAAGTCTATAAATCCCACGGAAACTACGCCGATTCAGCAATATTTTGTTAGCACTTACTTTTCTTTTTGCTTTTGTGTGGGAACTTTACAACTTCTAAGGTACAAAGACTATTTTGAAATAATTCTGATGCCTCCAAGTTAAGACAGTGGGATGAGCACAAATACTAGAAGAACGGTGGAGGAGACAAGGTTGGCCGGGGACATGAAAGTGAAGGAAGTGGGATCAGACAGGGGCGGGGGACAGATCAGTCACATCACGTTGGTGAGGGGCATCTGGAGGGAGGATGAGGTGGCAACAGAAGTAATGGAAATTGTAGCGAATGCTCCTTGCTGAAGTTGTACAAGATGCCTGGGCAGAAGTTAAGTACAGAACTGAACAATTGCATACAGTAAAGAATAACAATGCTAATTAGATATTTCACTACAGAACAGCCATTGGACAAATGATCTCATGTCTCTCTTTAGCTCAGAATTTGTACTTTGGAGGGAAGGATCTAACAGTCAGCTCCCTGCCTACATAGGTAAAACAGGGGGATCCTATTTTTGTTGATAGACAGTTTGCAACCTGAGGAAAAGAGTTTTGAGGAAGCAATTGTATGTGCATTGCAAAGTAGAAAACTTTGCATTGTGAAACTCCACTTAGTCATTGATTCCAGAAAAGAAATCAACAAAGGATTTATACTTCATTTTGAAACACAGGAAGCATAGAGACACATACTAAGACTGCAAAACTAATTTTGATGTAATCAGAGGCAATAGATGAATAGAAATAGTTTAAATCTTGGAATCTATGAAGACATAATAAAAGACAGGGTATATGTAAAATTAGGAAGAGAAACTACCAGAGGAAAATAAATACTGTTTAAAAACTGTATCTAGGGGCTGGGGATTTAGCTCAGCGGCAAAATCGCCTGCCTGGCAAGCGCAAGGTCGTGAGTTCGGTTCCCGGTACCGGAGAAAAACAAAAAAAAAAAAAACTGTATCTATATTGATCAATCTATGAAAATCTGTACAATGATACTATCAAAGGTATTTTGGAGTAGGAGATGCCAGCCTTTACACCTCTGCCTAGCATACAGTAAATAAATAAAAGACAACTAGCTACAAGCCAAAATATCAAGAGTGAGTTTAATAGACTAGAGGTTTTGCAGTACCAAAGTTGGGAGAAATCAAATTAAAAGCAAATAACTAGAATCAAATAAGAAAAGCTGAAATTATCAGTAACACACACACACACACACACACACACACACACACACACATACCATGTGGCTGCCTGTGGCCAAGTCCTCAAAGAATGTTAAAATCTCTTGGCACTAAGGGAACCCATAGGCATTTCATTAAGATACACCCTTCAGGGGGCCGTGGTTGCACATCTGTGCTCCACATTTCTACTGTTGTATTCCTTTAGCAAAGGAAACCATGACTCCTGCCAACCCTACACGTTCCTCAGTCCTGGAGCCATGGCTTCTCCACAAGTCACCACACAGCAGACCTGAGTCTGTGGCTACATCCAGCCACTCTCATCCCAGAAGCCAGACCCATCATCTCATTAAGATAGTTCATACTCCAGAGTCTGAAGCAAAACCCTCACTTTATGCATCACTCAGCTTTCATGGGAACTGGGTCTCACCCGGACCCCTGAAGCCACACTAACTCTGAACGTGCCCCTGCCCCTGAACTGACTTCCTGACTCTTCACTAGCATCTGTACATTACTCGTTATCACCACTCTTATCATTTTTTCTTCGAGTTTTCCTCGTTCTGATTTTATTTCTCTAATATTAATAACGTTACTCTTCCTTTGTTTTAATTAATATTTACTTAAAGTTTATGCTTATTGCCTTTTATTTATTATATACATTTATCTGTAATGTTCTTGAATACTGTGTCTTTAATATCTTTTCAGTGGTGGTAGAGATTTTTACACTACATATATTGAACTTTTTTTCAGTCTTCTGGTGTCATCATTTTATCAGATTTAATAAAAAGTAAAGTCTTTTCCTCCTTTATTTTCCTTCCACTTTCTTCATTTTTCTCTGCTCATTTAAGTCAAATCAGTCTATGATTTAATTTTGCTTAACCTGTTAACTATAATTTAAAAGAGGAGAAATATATTGTTTCTGTGCAAATTACTGCTCTTTCCATTCTAAATTTTTCTTCTTGGCATTGTAAGATTCTGTTTTATCATTTCTTTTCTAGCTGAACATTTTCTTTTAGTCATTCTTTAAATTTTGATCTGATGATGTCTCATAATTCCTTTTTATCTAAGAATGGTTTATTTCCCTTCACTTTCAAGGAATATTTTCATGAGATGTAGAATACTATTGATAATTTCTCTTTATCTGCACTTTAAAAAAGTGTTATTGCTTTCTAGATTCCATGGTTTACAGGAGAAAATTCTTTCACTAGAATTGTCTGAAATTTCCCAGTATAAGATAGATAGATGATAGATAGATAGATAGATAGATAGATAGATAGATGATAGATGATAGATAGATGATAGACGATAGATAGATAGATAGATAGATAGATAGATAGATAGATAGATAGATAGATAGATAGATGGATATATAGATGATAGATGATAGAGGATAGATAGATGATAGATGATATATAGATAGATATATAATAGATCATTCTTACTGCTCTCAAAGTGATTATTTTAGTTATTTCTCCTGTGTGTGGTCAACTCAGCTTTTTGAAGTTTTCATTTTATCTCTTTTGCAATATTGAAGTAATTTCAGCCACTATTCCTATTTCTTCAAGTAACTATTTTTTGTTTCACCTTACTTCTGAGACTCTGGTAATTATACTGTTAGATCATTTATGTGTAATCTTTCAGGTATTTAAAGCTCTGTTCATGAGTATTTTCATTCTGTCTTTCGGACTGGCATTATTTGTCTTGCTTTATCTTTAGTTTTATAAGTATTTCTTTTGCCTCGTTCAGTCTATTAAGCTTATACTTTGAATTATTTTTAAATTGATCTTATTTTTTAGTTCTAAAATTCTTAGTTTTACTTTGTATGCTTTATTTGCTAATATCATCTTTCTTTTGATTTTTTTTTTATAAAGAAATGGATGTGCATTGAGTTTAAAGATTAAGCAACTCACCTACTTTAACTGCGTCAGAGTGCTTTGTACAAGGTGGCTTATTGTTTTCTACCAGTTATCTGAGCATTTTAGAGGAAGGAAATTGAGAATGCAAATACAAACAACTAGTAAGCAAGAGAGGTGTAGGGAGCCACTGAAGCTGGAAATACTTCTGGCCTGAGAAAAACATCCTGCTGAGATAATTCCAGTCATTAGTTGCTAGGTAACTCTATGTCTAGGGATACTAACCTTGTCAAAAGTATAAATAAACACTCCTACTGTTGCTGTTCAATTTTTCTCCTCCTATTAGGAGAGAGAGAGAGAGAGAGAGAGAGAGAGAGAGAGAGAGAGAAAGAACGAGAGAGAGAGCAAAAAAGAGAGAGTGTGCTCCACCTGACCTCAGCTTCCTCTCTTGTCTTATTTTCTTCATCCCCTCACCATTTTTCCCCAGGACTATCTAAAGTCTCATGGGTCATGGCAGAGAGGAAATGTGCAATAAATCATTTTCTTTTAAATTTTTACACTTTGTATGTAATTGTCTACGTAAATATTCTGTGATTTTTTAAATAATCTTTTTCAGCATCTAAAGTTTCTATAATGTCACTCTTTGTATAAGTGTGCTGTCTTACTTTCATTCAACTTGAGATTTTTGTTGTGTGCTGGTGGTCCTGGTTACTGTAGAAAGTGTTTATTTGTTAAAGCCTGGACTTTTGGAACATGATATATCAAACTCAGAGTAGTATTTAAATCTCTTGTAATAACTCTGTCTCTCTGATACAGCATAACATCTCACTACTGTTGTGACCAGGATAGAAATACAAATTATACTGTTCCCATGGAGCCACAGTGGATAAGCAGGCAATTAGAGTTCCAAAACAACTCCTACCAGACCAGATTTCTGGATCATCACTAAACCTGCAGACATATCATGGTAGGTGAAAGGGAGTCTTTTGTCTCCTTCTATTTCCAATGTGGTGAGTTCACTGTGGCTCTCTTTTGCTGAGTAGTTATACAAATCCTGACTTTTCACTAAGCCTCCTCTGATACCATGCCAGCAAGGGTAGATAGAACTAACTGCAATGTGGGGGTGCAAGTTCAGCTTCTGAAGATTTCTATGGACACTGCATGACAATAATGGAGAAAAAAAAAATCCCTCTTCTGCATTGTTTCTTGCTGTAAGTGGGGTAATGCACTGTATCCTGGTGGGAAATCTAGGCCTCCTATTTGTTCTTTTCTTTGGTATGAGTGAAAGCAAGATCATAATTATTTTGGCTAGACTACAGTTGTTCTTTTCTAAAAGTGTCCTTTTTCAAATTAAATTTATTGGTATAATTTAAGTAAACACAATCATAGGAAATTTATACCTATACATAATACATCTTGATTTCTCTTTTATTCCTGTTCCCCTCCCTTCCCTTCAACCCCTTCTTAAGGTTGCTTTCTCCCTAGTCCTATCTTTAGAAATATTACTGTGTGGTTGGAGATGGAAGAGGGGCAAAGCTTTCATTTATTTATTTATTGTTTTTATTTTTTTATGTTTTTGTCTCGTTCAAATTTCCAGTTTGCTGGCACACTCAGCCACAAGTTTTGAATGTAAGAGGATTTACAGGAATCAAAGTGACCCTCCCCATGCAGTTCACTATATTTCAAGATTCTCTGTTAATCTTCATTCTTTCCATATTTCATTTTGCTCTTATGTCTGTTTTATATACAATTTAATGAACTTTCATTTGCACTTATTTGATAACAAAAATGCATCTAGTTTGACTTTTGAGAGTAGAAGAATGAAAAATAACAATTTTGTACCACTACAACAGCTGTTTTAATGATGATTCAAAAAATTAAATGTTAGTGAAATGAAGGCATAAAAGACATTTAAATTTCATTATCTGCCAGATTTTATTTAGGATTTCCAAAAATCCACACACATACGTGCATTTCAATATGTAAGGTGTCTAACTCACAGGAAATACATATATTTTATAAATTTCATAGTTACTGTGTAACAAATAAAAAGCATTTATATTTGTAAAGTCTAGCTCTCAGAAAACACAAGACATAAGAGACCATCATTATAGAAAACTTAATCCATTAGAGAAGAGGTAAAAAAAACTACTTCAGAAAACTTGAATAGGATAATTAATAAAGAAGGTACATGAGAAAATAATCAAAGCATACAGTTATTTCTTGGCATTTATAAGATACTTACTTTACATTATGTTATAGAGAAAACTATAATAAAACAAGATAAGCAACAAAAAAACAATAATAAAATAAAATGGAGATGGGAAAGGGAAGTCTACTATGAGCTAAATTAGCTCTATTTTTGATGCATCTTTCTAGTTAATGCTTATATTTGATAAATAATAGAGATATAAACAGAATTGATGCTCAGGAGACAGATATTGGCACACCTTCAGAACTAGTGGACGTTCACTCAGATGAGGATGTGCTTTGTTGTGCTGGTGGTTAAGAATATCGAATGTTACCCCTGGATATAAATGCATTTTTTTTGAGTTATGCAGAACAGACTAGAATTGCTAAACAGAAACAAGGCCTAAAGTGGTTACCTCTACAGAATATTGTTTGTAATTTTGCATATTTTATATTTGGTACTTTTTCATAGTGCTTTGATTTTTATAACCTTGTGGATAAATTGTTATAATAACTTTAAAAAGAATAATTGCTCCAGTAACCAAGCTGGACAAATCCATTGCCTATCTACATTTATGCCGCAGCCTTCTTCAAACTATTCCTTTAACATGTTTACTGTCTTTATTAATTAGGGTTTCAGTTCTCTTCTCAAATAATATTTTCCCTCTTTAATATTCAACATTTAGTAATAAACATTATTAATTGACCAGACAGCTGTACCTATATAAATACTGGTTGTTATAATTCTGTTTTTACAAATACTACTGAGAAATTTTTAAATAATTCTGTTTTGTAATTACAATGGTGCCTCGGTTCATGGACTCCATTTGTTGCATGAATTCTGGGGAAGATGGGTGTGGTCATGATCATCACCAACTTCTGAACTCATCAAGGGAAACAAAATTTTGCCAAAGGCTTCTGTTCCAAAACCAAACTGTGTGAACAGAAGCATTTGTGAACCGAGGTATTATTATACACTGGAACATTAATAAATAAAACTATTCAGATTTACATTCAAAGCTGAACTAGAAGAAGCACTAAAAGACTGAAACCAAAGAAAATCTGGTTGTGACCCTGGAACCTCCACATAAAGTCACTTGACTCTCACTTTCAATTCTTTTATAGAAAAATAATGATACAGTATCACATAACATAATATGATATGAAGGTCAAATATCACTAACTCTAGGAAACTTGTAAACCATGAAGTGTTGTGTGTCCTTCTTATGTTAAGGTGTGCATTATTGTTTTGGAACAGGAAAGTTAACATAAAGGTACAACTTTCTAGAGCTATGTATTCACACACAAATTCAGACACTTCAGAAAACTTTCCCTATGCCTTATATCTACGTTTTTTTCACTTTGCCAGTTTTGTTAGTAGATGATATATTTAATGTCAGCTAGTTGTGCTCCTGACAGCAGTCACATCACATTACAGAAACTTCTGGGCTTTTTTGGCACCTTCATCGCATTTTCTATCAAAAATATGCCTATTTCCTTCATCATGCAATCCATAATTACCTGAAAATCAGCAGGCTGCTATTGATGTTTGCAAAGGGAATGAGGACAGACTAATATTCTTTTGTGTACACACGCTTGGGCACTTCAGAGACATCTGATGTAATTGCCAGTAACAACCTTTCACTGACGCTGTTTTATACATCCGTGGCTTAAGCCTTTACATTTTAAAAATTTTCCCTGAAAGAATCAGCCTTCATGCATATATTTAAAATCCCTGGCCTTTTATTCTGTCTTACAGAGAGAATACAAACTCTTTCATGATTGTGAAAGCAAATATGGTAGTAGGAATAAGGTAACATTACTCCTGAATAAAACTGGCACATGTATGTGTCTGCTTGAAGAACATAGTTGCCAATAATTATGCACTTTTCTCTAAATCAAGGTGAATTGAGAGAAATTGGAAATGACAAATTTATCACCTATGAAATTATACCCAGAAATTTTTTTCCAGCACCTTAAGCTTGCTTGACTTATATCAATCAAACTATTTTCTTTCATAAAGATAATTTTTAAAATGGGAGAAAAGAAAAACAGACTGTCTTTATAATATAGAATCATGAAGAATCATCCAGTGGGAATTTACTCTATGAAATGTTTATATTATTTTTCTGTGTTTATAGTATGCCAATGTTAACCTGACTTTATACCTTTCTCACACAGGTGGTTCATTATCCTTACACTTAATTTCTTTTAGTAAATTCTGACATAGATTAACACTTTTTCTATCAGTTATATATTTTGACAATTTCTTCATCTTTCCATTGAGATTTCAACATTCAAGTTCATATTAATCTATTTAAATACTTTAATTTGGTTTCTTTAAAACATTTTTGAATTCTATATAAATTAATGAGATATATATTTGTATATTCTTAGCAAACAGAGGACATAGTGTGAGTCACTGTGTGTATATATGGATATAAATTTCAAGTGGTTTTATGTTTATGCTCATGTTATCTTTATTTTGTAACATTTCTAATGCTCTCTGTTTTATGGAGAATAGTAGCCAAAATTAATTAAGGTTCAAGAACTGGTTATACTGCATTTTCTGTAGTTTTTATAGCAATATAAAATTTATACATAAAAGGACCCAGAAATCCAAATTATTGAATCTATTAAAATTATGAAATGTTGACAATACTTCTATTATTTTTACTAGGACAAAGTAGTTGAGATGCATGTCTCTCACACCTTGGAAAAGGAGAAAATGGTGTTCATTTGAGCATATTCTATAGTCATAAACCTGTTGAATACATTTTATCAACAGGGGATAATGAGTCTCTGCCAATTTCAGTTTCATGCATAAACCCCAAGTTAAAAACTTTGACCAAGGACCATTTCATGTAGTCAACAAGTTTATTAAAATGATTGCTCTCTTTCAAATTGAATAATATATAAGGGTACATGACCAATTTATATGCTTTAAATTCTAACAAGAAGTTACATACTAAGTTGCATTCTAAAATCCTAAAGTACTATTACAGCTGTGATAAAGTTAGTCCCATTTAATCCTATGACCTAAGGCTAAAATCATCAGATAGTATTCTTTCCATTTCAAAGGTAATACCATTTCTCTGATCCCCAAATAACTTGTAAGCTTGTAATGTTGATATGTTAATACTCTTGTTAGTGAGTAATAGAAAGTTAATATGATCGAGGAAAACCTGATTGTAAAAACACAAATTCCATATATCTATATCTATATCTATCTATCTATCATCTATCTATCTATCTAATCTATATATATTCATGCCATATATATGTGGCCACATATGCCATATACATGTGGGTGTATATATGAAAATATGTATATATACATATACATGTGTTATAGTTTGTGTCTGCATGTCCCCAGAGAGCCTCATGCAGTTGTGGGGTGGGCTTTTACAGTTTCTAATTGATTCACGGTCCAGTGTTGGAATTATGGATGTGAGTGCTACACTTGCCCTTGGGCAGGTAGTTTGCATACAGTATAAGGGAGGGAAAGAGGCTCGTTCTTCCAGCTTCCACTCCTCCCTTTTGCTCTGGTTGATTTTGCTGTTTTCTGCTGCCATGAACTGGTGCCCTCTGCCATGTGCCACCCTGCCTTGGAGCCAGGCAAGTATGGAGTGAAACCTTCTCAAACTGTGAGCTGAATAAAACTTTCCTTCCTTAATTCTGGGTGTCAGGTATCTTGTCTCAGCAATGAGAGAAAAGTAACCAAGACAACATGGAATGCATACATACATGCATACATATGTATATTTAAAAATGATTTTCAAACATATTAACTTAGTCTTCCTTATAATATTTTATTTATTTCATTTACTGATAACCACTAATTTGGATGTAATATCTCTCAGTGATTAATTTTTCTTTCTTCATCTTTAATAATGTCATGTCTAAAAATCAGATACATACATTTAACAATGCATTTTGGCCTGGGCTTAAAATGTATATCAAGATAATTGATTTTTTATAATACTTTAATATTTACCTTAATTCCATGATGTACTGGACATAGTAACATGTAACTATAATATCCATGGCCTTTTGTTATAGAAACAGAAGAGAATCAAGATTTTTACATATAAAGTGTGCTGTAACTATTATACAAGTCTACTAAGATCAAATTTTATCATGTACCTAAAGCCTGGCTTTTGAGTCCATCTATATGCGTGATTTTTCACATAAAATTCCAAGGGGTACAATTATGAGTATGCACTCTACAAACTCTTTCCACCCATTCAAAAGACTCAGGAAGAGACACAAAGAAAATACTTTACAGAAGGAAGTACAAAATAGTCTCATGCAAACTATTTTAATGTATAATGATGTTCTGAATGTTTGAGAATTATTATTCTATGTCATTATTAAAAAAAGAAAGGTACTTCATTATTAAAGGAAGCATGTAATATGCCCATTCTATGGCATTATTAAATAAACATGATAATGATTATAGTCCCCATACAGACTATTGTTTCATTGTAAAACAAAACAAAAAAGTTAAAATCCCTAAATCACCAAGTTTCTCAGCAACAGACATAAAAACATATTTGTACTGCAATTTAAATGGACTAGTAAAAAGAACATTCAACCATTTGAAACTGAAATATTCATGAGCTACTCAGAGAACAATGAGACTAAATATCTTTAGATGTCCTAGAGGAACAAGAGTCAAGGCAACACAAGAATAATGAGAGAGTATTCTATTTTAAACTTTTTCCTTTTCCTCCTTTTTTCCCATTAGATGATAATATACAATTTAATCTTGCTACATTATGAATAGGATGTGACAAGCTCACTAGACTATGCTAAAAATTCTCTTAGAGCTTTTGACATGGTTTAATTCCATATTTTTTTGACATGTTGGGACTTTATTCTGCCTTAAAGATTTTAATAAGATAACAGGAAATATGGTAACAATTTTCCCTATTTAGGTAAACACTGTAGAATAACCTCCATACACACACTTTCTCTCACATACATGCACAGGCATATGACGGGTTTTGTACATATACTGTAAGTTCTAAGACAATATGTTAATAAGATACTCATATTTTAAGCATTATAATTTTCATAATCTCTACAAATGCCCTCCTGCAAATAATAATTACTCTTTATATGAAGTATCTGTACATGGTTCTATGTCTCTACATTTTAAAGATTACTTATTGTAAGTAACAGACCTAGAATTCAAAGTTTTAAGAGAGCATTTGATTATATGTGCGTTTTAATCAGATTATAATTCTCAGTCAAACAAGGAGATCTTTAACTGCAAATTGGTCTACTTGAAAGCTTATATTTTTCAGACACTCAGTGACATTCAAAATATGCATCAAAAATTGAAATTATTTTATTATTAACATTTATAAGTCTTTGCTTCATACACACTCATCTTTTGTTCCTGCGATCCGTCTTTATTCAGCTTTGTTACCTCCTCCAAGTTCTCCAGATCAGAGTCCTAGCTGTATCCCTATTCATGGTAAATCTTCAGAATCATTGGTAAACTAGTCCTAGTCATAATTCACACATATTTCCACCGCAGAGCCTCCAAATTGATCTCTCCGTTATTGCTTTGTTCCTCCAGTAATCTACAGCCTGAACCCTTCATGGCATGACAAAAAGTGCCTCTCTCACTGTCCCTGCCTCTGACTCTGTCTCCGTCTCCCTTCCCCAGCTTTCATTTCGTCTCATATTATGTTAATTAAAATAGCTTGAAATGTGGTAACACGGACTTTTCTACAATGCAGTCCTCTGTTGCCGTCCTTCCTCATGACGTGCTCATGAATGTATGTATAGAAAAATTGCCCTGGAGAATGAATATTCATTTTTCTATAAGAGGAGAGGAAAGATGTATTTTCTGAGATTAAAAATAGCATCTGTAGCAAACATGAGATAATTTTGTATTTTACAAAGACAAGATTTTATGAACTTGATGCTCCTCAAGAGAGACACAAATTCACTGCTTCTGCATGGTCGCTGAGAGACGTGGAAGGCAAGACAATGCCGAGTAGACACAGCGCGAATCCTTCCCTGTGCGCTGGAAGACATTTTCTTTTGTCTCAGAGACTCAGGAGTCTCACATATTCTGCCAGCCTCCATGAAGCTGTAGCAGGTTTTTTTTAGCTCAAAATAAAAACACCAAAATATCCAAAATGATAAAAATATCAGCCCCTCTCTAATTATTGATCATTACACTTATAATTCCAACTACTGAATTTGCCACTTATTTTTCTCAACTTCTCATTTCTTCCCTCATCCTATTCCTTCTAATGTCATCCTTTTTTCAGTTTCTTAAACCTATTAAATATGTTCCAATATTGCTGAGATTCCTTTTTATATAGCTTCAATGCCAAAAAATCTCCTCATTCTAATTGTCAGCTGAATCTCTTGTTAACTGAACCACAATTTCTTGACACTTTGAATTGTCTGCTCTCACACAAATGAAAATAGCTGTAAATATTTTCACATGCAGTTTTCTTTACCTTCAGAATTATTTTTACTATATTTAACTCTGCATTTAAACAAATAAGTAAATAAGCACATTTTAACATCAGTCTGCTCTTCTATTTTTCTGCCTATCATCTACCTTTGCTTCTTTCTCCAAATCTGTGTAATTGAGTCACTCTAAAGTAAATAAAGCAAAACCGATTTTGTTGTTACTGGAATTTAATGTTTAGGTCAGATCATATTTTATACCTCAGTGTAAATGGGTGAAGGAAAATATTATTGAGTTACAAACATAAGAACTGGTAGAATTTTGGAGGTAACATGCAGTTAATATTAAGTGGTAAAAATCAACTATTTTTCTCATGTTTTTCTTTTTAATTGAAGTTCACTACACTGACATAGTATAAACTCTGGGGGAATACATCACATGGATTCTGCTTTCAACTTTATACTTAGCACCGTACATAATATCAAACACAAAGAAAGTATATATTACGTTTATGTTGACTTAATTGTTACCAAGACGCCTAAATGGTTTCTCTGCCAGTATTCTGATATATTATAAAGAGTTCATAAAGAATGATTTTTTCCAGTGAAAATACATCAGTAGAAGGTTTCTATTTTAAACATTTCATGTTGTGATGAGTATTTATTTTTGATGTTCTTTTTTAAACTTTGTACATAAAAACCAATTGAAATCCTCTTCAATTTCATTTTTCAGAATACTGTAGTTTTCACTGTATAGATCCTTTCCTTCCTTTGTTAGATTGATTCCGAAATATTTTAATTTTTTGGATGCTATTGTGAAAGGTATAGTCTCCTTAATTTCTCTCTCAGTGTGTTTGTTTTTTGTGTATAGGAATGCTACAATAGACATTGTAAAATGAAACTGCTCAAAAGGAAGTAACAACTGGAATGAGGGAAAAAAGAAAAGAAAGAAGGTGAAAAATATGTATGTATGTATACACAGGGTAGCTGACATAGTTGTACTACTGACTTTTATTGTTCTATTGAAAGGAACAGTTAATGTTTAAGTGTTTAATCAATCTTACATGTCTATATTTGTTTATCTGAGTATCCAATTTGAAGATATCACTATGTAAAATAACAATGATTTTTAATTTCCTATCACTTTGTGTGAAATCCTGCATTGTTTGTATTGTCTTTGTGGGGATTTTTGTGGAGGATACCAGGGATCTAACTCAGGACCTTACCCTTGCCAGGCAGATGCTGTGCCACTGAGCGGTATCCTTGGCCCTACTTTCTAAATGTATGTGTGTTTGTTAATATGTTTTTGCTCTTTTATCTTTAAAATAAAAAAATTGATGTTGAAATTTTTGATGCATTTTTATAAACAGTAAATATTCAAATCTCAATAATTTATTTTTGTGATTTTTTTCCTCTTAAGTACTCCTTGTTTAATATAATAAAATTAATAAAATTATAAACAATATTTCATCATGTGACAGATCCATATTTATATGACTTAATGGCAATGTTAATCTTATGCTCCAGGGACTGGGGATTTAGCTCAGTGGCACAGCGCCTTCCTGGCAAGTGCAAGGTCATGAGTTCGATTCCCGGTACCAGAAAAAAAAAAAAAATTTATGCTCAAAGGGCTACTATAATTCAGTAGTTCTATCATTCTGTCTTTTATAAAATGGCATTTGATTTCACATGATAAAACTTTTCCACCATTTATTGTGTATTGATAAACAAACTAGATTTCTTTTATTTCTGAAATCATGTTAAAGCAGGACAAGCACTTATTTGCTGCTTTCTCCTAAATTTCCTTCCTTCATTACATATATATATGCCAAATTTTCTTCATATACATATATATACATACACACACATATATATATATGCATACACACACATACCAACTTCTTCCTAGAGTACCCACTGAAAAATCTAAAAACACTCTGTATCTTATACTATATCTTATGCTATAATAATAAGACTACCTATTGTTATCTAGTACAAGTAACAACACACTGTATATGTTCAGATTAAAATAGAAACATATTTTAGACCTATATAATCTTAATGATACTAATACATTTTTTAAATAAACCATTAAAATGTAAGTTATAATCACATTGCTGATTATATACCTTTCAAAATACTGCATCTAAAGTTCCAGGATTCTTTTCATACCTCGTGAATTAATAAATATACAATAAGAGGGATAACCTTTTACTTGTGAAAGAAAAATGCAGAAAATACTATCTGATAATTATGCATTTTTAAAGAATTTTGGATTGCATATTGCACATTGTGTAATATAATTTCCTGTTGATCACATAAACAAATAATCAATTATATATTTCCTTTATTGCCTACTTGGAATTTATATGGAGTCACCAGCATATATAACACTGGTTACATTATGATGATTAGTTTACACTGTGAGATAAAATCATTGAAAATCCAATAACAATGTCATAGCCTATCACAGCACCATATTGTATTTAATTTCCTAAATATTCAGGAGGAAAAAAATAAGTGTTTATTAGTGTAACTTAAGAAACAATAAAGAGTACATATATTCAGTAGTCTTGTTCTCCTTATTCAGTTGGAGTCTATAGATTATCACTGGGTTATCTGATATATACATATAATATAATATAAGATATATAATATTATATTATATATGGAAAAATTCAATTGACATTGAATGTCTCAATATTATACTGCTGGAGCAGCTTTGATGTTGAAATTCAGCAAACTCTCTTTGTGTGTCTCCTACCTGGGAGTATATTCATGGCACATAGAATGATGCCTGTGAGTTAAACCTTTTAACATCATCACAATAAAATATACAAACATGTTGCAAAATAATTAAAAGTACTCTCTAAATTCACCATGGTAGTAATCTTCCAATTTGATATTTTTAAACGTTTAAAAAATAATTGGGGAACTAATTTCCATATTTATTTCTGGAGTAGACACAGGAAGACTCATGAACTATATTTGTTTTAATTAGATTTTCTACAACTTTACACTTGGTACTTTGTAGTATTTTAAAGGCCTTATTGACGTTTATGCGACTAGTAGATATTATTGTTCCTCTGTAAAGTTATTGCCTTACCCCTTTTTGGGAGTTGGGAGCTGAATTAAGAAGATTTACTCTTTGATAATCAGTACTATAAGACACAAAACATTGAAAAGCTATGTAGTATTTAATAAATTACAAGAACCTAACTTTGTTAAAAAAACAAATAACTAGGGAATCTAGTTTTTCTAAATGGCATCTACACTATGGTCATATTATAAAATATTCCGTCAGTGAATTGAATCTGTAATCTGCCAGGTGTTTGTTTTTAGTTACTTGAGGTGGCTGATAATAATGAATAGGAACTCAGGTACACTGTGGCAAACAGGAAATACTGCTTCATTCACTTCAAAACTCCACTGCGTTTCTCAAGATAGGGCATGACATCTTTTATCAAACTTACCTGGGAACATTTGTTAAAAATACAGAATCCTGAATTTCACCTCCAAATCAACTGAGCAAGAAATTCTGTGGAAAATAAAACAAGGAAATACATATTTCAGATAAGCTTCACACAGGATTTTAATAAGGAGAATATGCTCAGTAAGTATAATAAAAAGTATATACTCCAAGTTAAGTTTAATCTGCCAACCAAATAAACAAACACTACGAAGGTATGAATCCAAATTTCATATTCCTTATTATTCCCAAAACAACATTGTATTACCTTCCATTTTTACAATGATCAGTGATAAAATGTCAGCATAGCACACACATCATTTTCCAATTTATGTAGTCATAGCCTGTAAGACTTTTGCTAACTAATACAATGTCTGGGTAAAGTAGAAAGATCACTGTACCAGGATACAAGGCTAACAAAAAGATCCATGTGATAAATTTCACACCTACCTATTTCATTAGCTGAGCAATTTACTTGTGCAATCAAATTGTGTGAATCTAAATATAACCTCAATAAACTGGTAAAACCTCAATTTATAGTACTGTTCTGTACTGACCTAAACCAGCACATATCATACAATGCATATAATTCCATACTTCAATATAATATGATTGTATTATTTACACACAACATGTACTAACAAAAGTTATTACTGTGCCTAAATAGCAACTTCTTTGTATTGTACCATCTATATCTATACCTCACAGTAGACTTCTTTGCTTATGGAACACATCCCAAACTAGGGACTTCATACTCTCACCCCACCTGGGCAAGAACAAACAGGTTAGCTGCAAAGAAATCTATATTATACTCTTATTTTTAAAGAAGTCATGAAATATTTCATCTCAACAGCAGATGAAAGAGTGATCAAGCAACAGAAGCTTCAAAATTTGTCACAGGTTATAAATATGACATCAAATTTGGTTAAACTGAGCAGCTCCAGTGTAAGACCATGGAAACAGCTAGATGGTTGAATTCTGGCATATATACAAACATTCAGCTGCCTTATGTGGTCACCCAAGAACTTAAAATGTGATCAAGAATCAATGTGTTTAATCAATGTGAGGATTATCCTGAACGAATCTCTTTTTTTGTACTGGAAATTGAACTCATGACCTCATAATTGCCAGGCATGCACTGTGCTGCTGAACTGTATCCCTGGCTCCAATCACATATTAAACTTATTTTAAGTTTTCCTTTAACAGAAAGTTGAAATAATTTCTTGTGTATCTTATTGTCTTCATCTAACTGAAATTCTCTAACAAATTGCCATAGTCTTGGTAGTTTATTAGAAAACAGATATTTATTTTTTATCATTGTAGAACCTAGGAAACCCATAATTAGGATTCTATGAGATTCAGAGCATGGTGTTAGTTCACTTTCTGGGTTTTAGATGATATGTTCTAAGGGCTGGGGATATAGCTCAGTGGCATAAGCACCTGTCTGGCAAGCTCAAGGTCATGAGTTCGATCCCTGGTACCGCAAAAAAAAAAAAAAAAAAGATGATATGTTCTAGATGTTTCCTCACCCACTAAGAAGGACTAGTCAATTCTCAGGGAATTCTCTCATGATTCCACTAAATACAGTAATGAGCACTCTTCTTTTATGATTTAAGCACTTGCAAAAAGCCCCACACTCTAACACCATCACATCGGTAACCAAGTCTCAACACAGGAAATTTGCTAAGTTAAATGTACTGTTATGGTTTGTGTCTGGATGCCCCCACAAATCCTCATGCAGTTATGGGGCAGGCTTTTAGAGTTTGTGATTGATCCATGATCCATTGCTGGGATTACGGGTGTGAGTGCTACACACAAGTAAGGGAAAGAAAGAGGCTGCTTGTTGCTCTCCTCCATTTTGTTCTTGTTGCTTTTGCTGTCTTCCACCACCATGAATGTCCTCTGCCATGTGCCACCCTTACTTGGAGCCAGCCAATTATGGACTGAAACCTCCACAAACTGTGACCTAAATAAACCTTTGCTTCCTTAATTTTGGGCATCAGGTATTTTGTCTCAGCAGTGAGAGAAAAGTAACCAAAACATGTACATTATGTTTATTAAGCATATATTCATGATAAATATAAAGAAATGCAATTTTATACCACTGCATTTAGATTATAAGTAAATAAAAATGTGGATGTTACTATTTTAAGTAATAGTAAATCCTTATCTTGAAATCCACAAATCTAGTGTTTATAATGGACACCAAATTATGATGAACTGAAAAAAAATATGACATTGCAAACTGTCAAAATTAAGGTCCAACTGTGGTGAGAGGTAACATCTTCTTGCAAATAAAGTATAAATTTAGGTCTGGACTAAATATGAAGGTGAGATTACCAAATCTGTGCACCTTTACTCTTTATCTGCAGAGAAGCAACTACCGAGGTAAGTGCTGCATGTCCCTGGGTGACCCAGATTGTGAGCAACTTGCAGTTTTCTCAGCCATTTTGCTTGCATTAGAGTTTCCTTTATCATTAATGCTGTTACTCAAAGTAGGTGGGCCAGGTGGACTCACAGGCACTTGCTCATGCGTACTAACCACACCCAGCATGGGGAAAGCTCTGTGATAAGTTTGTGGAACCCACAAATTTCCAGATCATGATGACTCAGTACATTTTCTCTTCTGTATCACGGAAACTAGACAGTGTCCCTTCTTTCTTCTTTTTGACCCATTTATTTAAAATCCAACATTTTTCTCTACTTTAATAATTTGTTCTGCTACATAAATACTCTCAAATATTTCCACAGTTCTTATATCCTAAGGTGAAATTAAATGATCAACTATTTTGGAGTGGGGACATAGCTCAGCGACACAAGCAACTGCCAGACAAGCCCAAGGACCTGAGTTTGACCCCTGGTACAAATAAATAAATAAATAAATAAATAAATATAAATAAATAAATAAATAAAATAAACAAAAATAAATAAATAATCTGCTCTTTTATCCCTGATTGTTCTTCACTCACTGTCACGTTGCTAATGTAATTAAAATTTCTTTAACATGAAGAGAGGTTTCCCTTTCTATGATGATGAGAGAGATGAGACAAATGCCTGGATATTATAGTCTCGTTTACATATGAAATGCATTCAATCATGCTCAATCTCTAAAACTCTCCATGGTACTTCTCTAATAATACAACCATGCAAACACTACAGTGTTCCATATCATCCTTGTACTATTCTTATGTGGAAAGAGTGAGATGAAAATTAGAAATTAAGCAGAAATATCTCCTTTTTGCTGATATATAAATATATATATATATATATATATATATCATACAGATAATCCCTTAATTCTGATGGCTTGACTTGCAAAATTTCAACATTACAAAAGTAGAAAAGCAGCATGCATTTAATAGGACCATACATTAAATTTCAGTTTTGATGTTTTCCCAGGATAGCAATATATTGGATGATATTTACGATGTGGGGCAGTTACAGTGAGCTAAAAATCAATGTATGGTTTCTATTGGTGCATAGTGTTTTTTAAGCACTGTAAGGTTGCAAATTTGTAAGTCAAAATATCAGAATGTGGCCAGCTCAACACTTTGATTTCAGATTTCTGTCCTGAACTGTGAAAGAATGTATTTCTGCTTGTTTTTATATTTTTTTCTCAGTGCTAGAGATGGAACTCAGAACATCTGCTTGCTAAGCAAGCTCTTTACCACCGAACTGTATCACTAGCCCCATTTCTGATGTTTTAAGCCACCCAGCTGATAATATCCTATGGAAATGTTATATACCTAATATAAACATGGATGCGAGTACTTTAAGTAAAATGTTAATGGCAGAATTCATCACTAGTTAAAGAGAATTCATCATAAATGGTGCTCTTTATGTAAATATAAATGTCATTTTTCACAATTTTAAAGAAAAAATAAAAATAGAAATATGTATAATATTTATGAACTTGCCTGTGTTCAGAACACTTTATAGTCATAAAAACATTTTGAGATAAATCCATCTCATTTTCATTTTAACATTTTACAGCAGGATAAATTCTTGATTTTATGGCACATACAGAGAAGTGATTCAAAGTCTTTACACTAGAAAACAAATTTCAATACATTAGGATTCAACATAAAAATTGTTATGTCCAACTTGTTTATTTCAACCATTTAACAGATAAAGGAAATAGACTGAGTTTAAACTTAACTATTTATTAATAAACAACAGAAGATCAGTTTTTTACCACAAAAAAATGAGAAAGTGTTTCCTTGGACAATATATGTCAACAAAGTAAAGCTTGCAAATGTTTATGTTCAATTCTATAGCACAGTTATAGACAGGCATGGTAACAAACATTTATAATTCTACCAGTCTGGGCTGAGACAAGTGTGAGCCCAGCCTGGGTAACTAAGAGACTTCCTGGACCATCTCAAAAACAATTAAAAGGAAGGCTAAGAGTGTAGTATAGATCATTGCAAAGGCCTCAAATTCAATCCCAGTTCCAAAAATAAATAAATAAATAAATAATAACCAATAATAAAAATATACAAGAACTTATTTGAGAGACCATATAAAAGGTTGTATAGGAAGCTATACAAAAACTCGGGTATTATTGATATTAATAATCAATCTGAAGCCTAATGTTATAGTTCATCCATTAGTAACCAGAAATAAATATTGAAATGTTGAGCATTATCACTGATAGTATAATGGATAGCTCAATTAGGTAGAAATATTACAGGCAGTCAGACAAGGCTAGGCCTTTGAGGGAGTCAGTGCAGAGGATGAAAACACATTACAACTGTGACTGGAAGTGTTTAAAGTGAGGCCTCAAAATAAAGGTGGAATGACCAGCCCTACAGACCTCCAGAGGGGTAAAATAAGTGCTAGCACCTGGTCCAATAAAGTCTAGCTAGACATCAGTCGCCCCGGTGGGTGAGCAGGATTTCCAGATCCATCTCATTCTAAAATATGGTCTTTGTACTTCACACGTGTAAGATTTTTTTTTTTTTTTTTTTGCGCAAATGAGACAAAATAGAGATAAGAGAAGCCTTTACTGTGGGCATGGGAGGGCTACAGGAGAATGTAAGAACCCTCTGCGGAGGAGACAGGCTGTGTATTTATTGGGTTGGGCTGGGGGTGGAGTTCACACGGCTGTTAAAGTGATTTAGCAAGAGTTGATTGGGGAATTGTTAGCTAGCATGTAAAAAAAGAAGCAGAAAGTTGAGGTTAGACTGGGAGAAAAAGAAGGCAGAAGTTAATCTTGGAGTGACACATTGTTGTTTTTGGACCCTACACAATGTTGGAACACCAACATAATGGTGTTTTTTATATGGGCAGAAACCCATCTCCATGTACAATTACTATGTGAGCTGCTTCCCCATTAGATCAATATTACCTAAGCAGTTATACTTGTAATCTTATTGGATGATCAGAGTTTTGATTCATGTTCTACCCACATCCTGATTTTGCTCCGTAAAACTTTTTTGAGAAGTGGGCGTGTTCGCAAATTAATTTCAGGTCCCCTCCTGTCTCTCAAGGGATATCACTTTCTATAAAGTTTTTGTCCCCTTAACCTTTGTTGTTCCTTAGAATTCATTCTTCAACTTTGGGGAAGACAAACTCAAATTATCTGACATCTAGCTGGTTAGGAGTTACATTCATTCTGCCTATATCGATATTAATGAATATATAGATTGAATTTTCTTCTACATATTAAATAGTAATAATCCAAAAAAGCAAATGCTGTATACAGAAATAGTGCCCCAGTAAGTGCAGACGAGATTAGACTTCAGTGAAAATACTTCTTCACCACAGGTTAACTTTGGCAAAAGTATTCTGAAGAGATTGAATTTAGACACTCCAGAGCCTAAATTCAAATGCAAAACTACCACTGATTGCAGAATCTCTGGCAAGTTGCTCACAGTAGAGGGAACTCATTTTTCTCATGTTTCAAATAGACATCCATAAAGCTACCTATCACTACCTAGCATTACCTATTGCTACCTATTTTGTATGTGAGAATTAAATGAGTTAATAGATGACAAATAGGGACATTAGTTAGTATATAATCCGCTCTCACTGCATGTTAATTGTGTTACTGTTAAGAAGTACTGGCAATTATAACAGTAGTGAATTGTGCCTATTATTTATGCTACTTAAAATTTCATTATATCTAAAAATTTATTACTTGCACTAGGAAAAATCCCACGAAGAAACTGACACCCTAAAGCTGTTTGGCTGTTTCTGATAAGCAGTTAGGCTAGTTCTGAGGATCTAACGAAACTTATGAATCATTTCTACTACATTTGAAATATAATAGACCTGTCAGACTGGGCTGCAAAAGTTTATAATTCCTTTTCAAAATTTTTACCTTTCTCCAAGCAATAAACTAACTGAGAGCAAACAAATTCTTCGCAAATCTATTCAAGCTACACAGTGTGTTTGAATGTATAAGAGAAACAGAAAGGGGAAGAGATAAGGTTTGAATATGACAACTATAATCAACACAGAAAAAGAGAAATAGATAATGTTTCCAAGATTAACTTCTTTTAAGGTTTTAGCATGAGGTTTAGAAATTGCATGTTTATTTTCTTTCAGTCAGTGTTATCTTTCTTCTTTATTGTATGTATAGAAGGGCTTTTATATGTACAGAAAGAAATCTTACAACTCACTTGTCCAAACATCATACACTCAAAATATTAGTCATTTTTACAAACCTTTACAGAATGTTTAGTTGATTTATAGCAAATATTAAAAGAGATTAGTATCAGTAAAATTGTAAGGAATTAAAGGGAAATGTGATGAAAGTTTATCTACCAATCAGGCCTAGACAGACCTGCTCCAAGCTTTTTTAAATAGTTTTAACTTCCAACATGAAAATTTAATTTCTTGGAAAGATCATGATAAAAATATGAAAACATAGAATGCCCTATTTCTCCCCAAATATGTTATAAATTAAATGTTATAACTTTGATAAAAGTGTAGGTTGCTTCATTGACACAAATTATAAATATCAGCAAAAGAATGGGTAGAGGGCTGGGGATTTAGCTCAGCAGCAAAAGTGCCTGCCTGGCAAGCGCAAGGTCAAGGTCGTGAGTTCGGTTCCCGGTACCGGAGAAAAACCAAAAAAAAAAAAAAAAAAAAAAAAAAAAGAATGGGTAGAAAATCTTAATTGTGTCACAGTCATTAGAGAAATGATATATTTATGGCAAAACTTCCCACAAGGAAAATACCAGTTCAACATGTATTCAGTAGTTAGCCTCATCAAAATTTAAGGAGGAGGGGCTGGGGATTCAGCTCAGTGGCACAGCACCTTCCTGGCAAGTGCAAGGTCTTGAGTTCGATTCATGGTACTGGAAGAAAAACCACAACAACAGCGAAAAGGAACAAAAGAAATTTAAGGAGGAAAATTATACTGATCTAATAAAATCATTTAAGAACTTAGAATAGAAAACACTTTTCAACTTTTTCAATGAAGCTAACATTACTTTGACTCCAAAACTAGGAAAGCCAGTAGAAAGAGAAAACAACTAAGGACCATTTGACTTCATGAACCTATAGAGATAAACAGATAATACAGACATAAGCTTCTATCCATCTCTATATGGACATATCTCTACACATGAATTTGTCCATCTATCTTCCTCTTCCCTGTTAATAAATGCTGACTTAAAACTGATTTAGAGTGAACATTTACACTATATATCATGTACCTTCTTCTGAAAGATAATGTCTATCCTATTTTCAGAAAGTATCTCGTAAATTCATTTTGCTTCACATAAGTCACCTTGAAATTACATTTACTTTAACATTAATTAAACTACATTTTTATACCATCAAAGTTGTATCATGTAGTACAACATTATTTTTCACTTCTAAAAATGATGAGTAAATTAATAATTGGTGACTTTCAGATGCAGGTGGTTCTTTGGAATATGGTAATAAGCCATGGTGGCTGATGTTACTGGTGCCGAATGAGGGAATTAAACACATTTGTAAGAAAAAAATTCCCAAACTATTTGGGAAGTAAATAAAAATATTTTAATAATTTGATTAAAAATTGATGAAAAAATTAATAAACAGTTTAGGATTAAAGGCAATTAGTTTATAATAATAAAATTATACAGAGTTATTGGATAATAAATGCTCAAGAGACATTAGATTTTTCTCAGAGGAAAAACTCAATGCAGGTAGCATGCATTTCATATAACTATTATTTCTGGGAATTAGAAAAGAAAATGCTAAAAAAAAAACGTTCTTTGGCACATCATTGATCTAACTAAACATATGTGAGAAGAAAGCTACAGTGGCAAATATCAGTGGTATTTTTTTTTATTTTAGAAATAAAAGGAGGAAAATACTAACAGATCGACAACGTTTTACAAAATAGCAAAGGATCAGTACAGACATTACAGAGTTACAAACAGAGTGGTAGGGAATTAACAATGCTTATTGTATTACATATTGATATCTTCAATGTAGTTTCTCATGAAAACACATATACTGTAAAGAAAGATAAACTCGAGGCCTTTATATTTAAATGGTCACAACTAGAGACCATACTCATAAGTGAAATAAATCAAACATACATGCACAAGCACCACATTGTGTCACTAGTGTAAAACTTGAAAGAGTTAATTTAAACTCGGAGGTATGACAGACACTGTGAAATGATAGGAAACCACTGAAGAGTAAAGGGCTTCTGGTATGTGGGAAAAGAGAAGGGAAAGAAGGAGAAATTTTGTATGTATGTATATACAGGATAGTTAACATGGTTGTTCTTCTGTCTTCTATTTCTATGCTGAAAGAAACTGTCAATGAGTCTTTGGTTGACCAGTATTGCATGTCTATATCTGTTTTCATGAGAAGCCACTTTGAAGATATCAATATGTAATACAACCACCAGTGTTAATTCCCTACCACTTTGTTTGTAACTCTGTATTGTCTGTATTGTGCTTGTGATATGTTGTAAAATGTTGTATGTCTGTTAATGTTTCCCTCCTTTTATCTTTAAAATAAAAAAAAAAAGAAAAGGAAACACATATAGACATACAAAGCTAATCAACCAATGCCTCACTGACAGTTTCTTTCAGCAAGGAAATACAGGACAGTAGAACACCTGTGTTAACTATCCTGCATATACATATAAACAAACTTTCTCCTTTTTTCCCTTCTCTTTTCCCATATTCCAGTTATCCTTTACCTATGAGTGCTTTCCTATCAATTCCCAATGTCTATCATATCTCCTAGTTTAAATGAACTCTTTCAGGCTTTACACTAGAGAAACAATGCGGTGCTTCCACATGTATGTTTGATTTATTTCGCTTATGAGTATCAGTGGTATTTTTACTTTCTAAACTTTGAAGGTTTGGACTATCCTATGAAGGACTTATTTAGAATAGCTTTGGCTTTAATAATAAATATAAGCATAATGAGCAAAACTTTTTACCTTGAACAAGATTTAACAGCACCTTGGCAACGCTGTAAACTTCTAACATATGGTTCATTTACGTGAAGAGCATCTTGGCAAAATGTTTTTAAATATCTGAGCCTCAAAGATGATGAGAAGACAAACAACCTGGTCCAGGAAGTGATTAATACTATTGTAGACAGCCATGATTGATTGCCCAGAATGTGCTATTCTGTCAAATTTCTCCTGGTTAAAACCTAGTGAAAAGGAAATGTTTTTCTTTTTTTCTCCATGAATACTTTAACAACTTCATTTTCTTGATAAAATGATTACAGAACTCTCATTAGCATATATCCTTGGGTTGGCTATCATGAAAGTAAGTTAGTGCGCACTTTCACAGTGCAAACTACTGTAATTTAATCTTTTTTTTTCCTTTACTCAGCAATTTGGAAGGATGCCTTATTATGTTAAAATATACAAGACATTTAAAAACTAAAAAATAATATAGAGAGTGAAGAAAATATTAGCAAGTTTAGATATTCTAATTAAGAAGTTATCTCAACCAGAATTAGAAATTACTAATTGTGGATTACAAGTACATCCCTGATTTTCATGTCTTATAGAAATATAATTTTTACTACACTTGAACCCCCAAAACTTTATGTATTTATCCATAGTGGTGGAAACATCAGTTCTTTTCATTATATTTTTAAAGTTGCAGTTGTTTCAATTTTATATTCCAAATTAAGTTTGCAGAACTATTTCACAATACTGCTGCTAACAATACTTACTTCCTTATTTTAACAAATAATTTAGGTTTCAAAATACCTATCTTGTCTGTAATATTGTATCCATGTATCTATATCTATAACATATGTATAAACACTAATATTTAAATGTGCAAGAACAAAATTAACCTTCCATCCTACAATATTATATGTATATATGTTCTGCAATACGAATGACTGTACTTAAAATTCTCTAATATGATATACTAAACAATGAAAGCATAAACATCAAATCAACTTTGTGTCTTCAATGCTCTCATTAACTAGGAGCTAAAATATCAATGTGAACAGATAAAATAATGTAAAAAGACTTGCATGTTTGTAAGGGAAACAAACACCCCAAAATTCAACAAGATCCATTTATATTTAAAAAAGATCCATTTATAGTTTTCTTATATAACATTTCAGAAATAAGCAACAGAAGATGGGACTGAGACTGTACTTTATTCATTATGCAATTGACTTCTATAATTCTTAGGTAATTGTTCCAGTAGTTATTACTTCCAATGTTAGAGGGTCTAGCGAATAATAAATGTAATAAAAATAATATGTAAATTTTTTTAAGTAAATCTTTTTGGTTTTTGTCCATTTTTTCTGGTACTGGGAATCAGACTCATGACCTTGCACTTGCCAGGCAGGCGCTGTGGCACTGAGCTAAATCCCCAGCTCCTAAGAGGGCTTTTGTTTTTTTGTTTTTTGTTTTCTTGTTTTGGTTTTTTTTTTGTTTCCCAGCCCCTAAATTTTTAACTTTGATTCACATACAGAAAAAAATACATTTCAACAGTTGTGTAAATGTACTAAATGCTAAAATATGTGAACTAAATTTTCAAATGAAGGATATACAAACATTGAAGGACATATTAAAAGAAATAAGCTAATAAATTATGTTAAATGTTTCTTTCTATAGTGACCAATGTAAAAATATTTGCTATCACTGGAGAGAAAGCATCACACCCAGATATGCAAGGGGTAAAACATCTAACAAAATGGTCCATAACTATGTGATGCTCACAGTCATTCTCTTCTTTTCCAAGAAAGCATTTTCCAATTCATTGCAAGAAAAAGGAGCATTTAAGTGGAAAGTAAAAACCTCATTAATTGCTAAAGATAAAGGTTCATATTTTTGGTAGCCAAAGCAACTGGGCCCTGAGAAAAAATTCTAAAAGGGGAAAACTTACAGAAAGGAGAGGCAACAATCCATTTGAAATAGCCTTTGGGGAGTTCTAACAAGAACAAAGCTGTTCATACACGGGGTGAAAGTCCAAGAAGCCCAGCAGTAAGCTAACCTGCTGTTGAAGAGTTGAGCGAGTATTTCTGCCTGTTACATGATACAGAGGTAGGACTGGATGTAAGTTGGCATTTGCAAAAGCAGAGTGTCTTTTGTGAAAAATCTAGACTTCATCTCATCATTGTGGTGGAAGTGCCCTACATTTGCAATGAAGAAGAAATTTAACATTTATCAGTCCCGCCCAAGGTAATGCAAACCTAGACAGTGTCAAACATGTAGACATTTAATCCTCCTGTTCGGCAGGAAAAAAAATCAATTCTTTCAGAAGAGTGATAACATTATTCTGATATGATGTAAATTTCATACTTGACATGAAACATACAGTCAAAATTTATGAAGCAGGTCAAAACACAGGCCCAGAGTAAAACAAATAAACAAAAAAGATAAACAACAGAAATACTGTAACTGACTTACTTATTATTAGAATCATGTCTGTAGATTATACTTCTTTAAACAAACACTTAAAATGGCCATAATAATATGCCCCAAAAGAGGAAGAAATTATTGAAAATTTTGTAAAAAATGAGTAGTTAATGAGAACAAGAAATCAAAGAAAAATTACTGAACTATATGTGTATACCGATATATATATCAAGTAAAAATAAAAATGAAGTGGATAACTGGTAAAAGCACATTAGACACAGTAGCAAAAATGATTACTAAACTAAAAGTAGAGAAAAGGATATTATCTTGTCTATACCATGAGGAAAACAATGCAAAACTTCAAAAGAAAGAAAGAAAGAACACACAGCACACATGCAAACTTCTAAAAATGTGTTTTTAGATTCTCAAAGAGAAGAGAAAATGGGAAAGAAGGAGTTTAAAGACATTTCACCAGGCAGTTTAAGCTGCTGTAAGAAAGTAGCCAGACTGCCTAAGACCCGCATGAGCAGTATTTAAACAGATGTTGCAAGGGAAATATTTAAACTGATGTAATAAATTAAGCTACATATCAAGGCAGTGAGCAGGAATAGGTATATGTGCAGGAGTGGATGCATATTAAGAACCATGCATCCATAAGTGCATATGTACGACACATACACATAAATACACACATGGACTCAAACACATGACTAACCAAAGGTAGGAAAACAGCAAAATATTATGCAATGGTTGGTGTATAAACAATAATTAAAGCATGAAAATGCAAGTAGTAAACAAGAACTGTAGTCATATACCATCGGTTATGTGTTCTTACATATAGCTACTTGGAATTCCAGGATGGACAGGGTGACAAAGAGAACTATTTAACTCGCATAGTTTTTCTTATAAGGGCACCAATCTTAGTCACAGAAACTCAACCCCATGACCTAATTACTTCCAAGGGCCCCACTCCATTTCAAATTCATCACATTGAAGATTCTATTTCAACCTATGAATTTGAGAGAGATACAGCATTTTGCCCATAAAATCATGATACTTCTTGTTTTATCTTTTAAAATCTGAACTATGAACAGTTATAATTCTCAGCTTTCATGTATTTATTTATTTATTTATTTATGTTACCGGGAATTGAACTTCGTGCCTTGCGTTTGCCAGGCAAGCGCTTGTGCCTCTGAGCTATATCCCTGGCTCATTTTTAATTTTAAATAGTATTGCTTTTTATGTCCCTTGATGAAAAATCTTAGAAATATTAGTGCTGATAGTTCTACTTATATCATCTTCTCATGGCAAGAACTTAAATATTATTATTTTAATTTTTAATATTTCATATGTTTATAGCTTCTCAGCCATTTGGCAAAGATTGAATGTAGTATTTATTATGCACATCTGTTAGTTTTTTTTTTCTATACAACAATAGATTTGGTACCAATGAGAAGAAAGCTTTCATTACTCAGTTCTTTAGGTACTGAATTATTTGTCTTATTCATCAGTTTTTGTTGGACTTTTATATCAAGTGCTTTTCTCAAGACATTCTCATGTTTTCTAAATCAGTTGAATCATGTGAAGACATTTTCAGATTTCCTTTCCATGAGATACAAAACTTTCATTCACGTAATTCACATAAACAGTAAAGGCTGAGTGTTAGTAAAGAAAACACATTAGGGGCTGGGGATTTAGCTCAGCGGCACAGCGCCTGCCTGGCAAGTGCAACGTTGTGAGTTTGATTCCTGGTACCG
>NW_004955428.1:11389368-11415075 GCF_000276665.1 Chinchilla lanigera
AAAAAAAAAAAAAGAAACAAAGAAAGAAAACACATCAAAAGGAATGGCATGGGTAAGTGTGTCTGCAAAGAGGGTGCAAAAATGTAGCATATGTTCTGTGTGTGGCAACTTCAGTAGCCAGGGAAATGGGTTAAGTGTGTTGTTCATAACTAATGATGCGCTGACTACATCTTGTCAGCGAATTTGAACTAGAAAAATAAAATAGAAAAAAAATCATTTAATTTATTGAAGATATTAAGAACTTTTAAATCATTCATCAAAGGAACAGAAAAGTCAATATTTTTTATTTGTCCTAAGTATATATCTATTATCATTGTCAGGGGAGAAAAACTAAGCGATTTCTAAAATTGACATAATGTGGACTTTTAAGTTAGAGATGTAAAGTTGTATGATATAACCTACATCTTAAAAATATTTGTATACTAACAATTTTATGGGGCTAGTGCCCATTGTTTCATTAAGTTTAGGAGTATTTATAACCCTTAGAGGTTTAGGAAATCCCTTTCTAAAATTCCAGTTGCGTATTAGCTTGCATTGCCTTTAAAACAATGGTATTGCCATCCATTTATTTTTCTTGTAAATACATTTAATTAGAGGATGAATACATGGAAGGATGGTTTTCTGTGTTTTTTAGAAGGATGGTTTTGAAGTACCATATTACATGTTGTACAAACTCAGATATGCAATTATTAGTAGGTAGACTCTAACAAAAAAGGGAAACATAATGACTTTATTGTACTTTCCTCTTCAGATCACTGAATGTAATAAAAAGAGGCCCAGGGCTGTGTTAATCGGATGTGATGTTATCAGATGATATTTGTAGAAAAAGGTGTGTAATAAATGTATCAGATTTTGACATCAGGCTTCTTGCTGCTGAAGATATATGATTTCTAATTGTTTTCTAGTGAAAATATTTTATTTTTATTTTGCATGTGTATGTTTGTTGTTAAGGATTATCAGAGAAACATATTTTCTTGTGCTTTTTTTTTCTTCTCTTAGTTTATGTAATACTTTTATTGATACCAAAAGAGTAATTGGGACAAGGACCTCACCTCTTCCAATTCCTCAAGGAAAAAATTATTGTGCTTTAAATTGCTTTGTAAAAGGTTCACTGCACAGGGAAGTAAGTTCGTGAAAGACTGATTAATGTGAAGCAGGGACTCTGTGGAGAACATATTGTATTACCAAGCAGATTGAAAAATTTGTGCTAAATTATTGTTATGGTAATTATCCTCTCCTGAATTTATCTTGGTGTTAAAAAGTAATAATAAAAATCTTGAATAGGTAGAATAATTACATTTAAATGTTGTAATTAATAAATTAATTTTAGAAAATTATTCATACAAGGAATGAATAATAATGACTGAAATTTCAAACCATAATGCCAATACTTTCTAACAAATTGTGTTTAAATTGCTATCTAAGATGATATTTCTTCCTCTTACCTTTTGTATTCTGCTTAGGATCTTATAGTTATCCAACTTAAATATGAAATAAGTGATTGACATCTGGGAATTCCAAAGATTTATGAAACAAATGCATTTATAAATAGCTAAATTCATTGAGAAGGATGATTCTATGTCTCCAGATACATGTCAGTGTAAGCTATAAAAGGGGTGTACTGTGCACAGGACACGTAAAACACTGTCCATTGATTGATTCTTCCACTAAAGCTTATAGAAGACTGTGGAGACTGTAACGCAACACTGACTTGTATACTTTTCACCTAAAATTTCATGATCAATTGGTATACAATCCTTATGCTATCTATAAAGGTATTGTATTGAATCGTATCTGCCCAGAATTTTATTGAAGAATATTTTAATAGCTGTTGAATAAGTTGCTTCAATTCTTCATTTGTTGAAGTGTCTTAAAATTGCACCAAGCTCTGTGATAAGTTTAGGTAAACAACTTCTGGGAAATCCATGAGATATAATAAGTGGTGCTGTAAGTGAAAGAAAGTTAAGGTGTCTATTCTGATTCCATCATTAGATTCTCAGGATCATCATTGGGTTTCTGTATATCAATCCCAGATCCATAAAATTATCATCATATTAAAGTAAAACAAATAATATGCAAGCATATTTCAGACATATTGAATTATTTTAAAACTTTAAATCTTACCTTACAATTACAATAAATCATTTCCTCCTTTAACATGCCATAACCAAAGTATTAGCTCAAGCTTTGTAGAAGTACATAACTGCACCAAGCACTATTTGAATAAAATTTTATGTGTTCACTTCAGCAGCATCTATACTAATGAAACTTTATTCCAGAGGATATGGTTCCATTGTTTATTTTACTAGATGATGTACTCATATAGCCAAAGAGGAACTTGGATTATTGTCACAAATTTCTAGGAAAATGGTTGCTATCTTTTAGTTTTTCCTACACATTTCAATATTGCACTATATTTTAATGTTTACTCAAAATCTGTCAAAATCTGTATCAAAAAATACCTAATGCCGTAATGAAGATCTGCTCAGTACCAGGTTAGTCTCCGTTTAAAAACAACATTCCCCTACCTTCGATTTTAGAAGAAAACGTATCTTCTTAAAGGTTGTTATAACTTGTATCTAGGTATACCCTAAAAACCTCACGTACTTTTATAGGTAGGGCTTTTCAGAGCTGGCTGGATCTAGGACATGTGATACTAAGATTATGTGTGTGTCGAACTAAATTAGTTCACTGATTGATTTAGCATGGTTCTGGGGTGGATAATGGTAAAGACCACGCTGGGTGTGGGTGACACCACCCAAAAGACTTGTAGCCTGGATGAGATAAAAGGGAAAGGGAAGTTTGCTGCTGCTGCTCCTGCTACTGTTGCTGAATGTATGCTGCTTTCTACTTCCTGACTGCTCTACTACAAACTATTTCTTCTCTACAATGCACGGCCATCATTGTCAGTGTGTCTCTCTGCCTTAAACCAGCCAATTATGGATGGAAACCTCTACAGACTGTGAGGTGAAATAAACCTTTTCATGTTTAACTCATGGGTGCAGCATATTTTGTCTCAGCAATGTGAAAAATAACTAAGACAATATTTTAAATAGACAAAATTTTTAAAGCTCATAATGAAGACTATCAGATAAAAAAAACCCTGACAAATATATAATTAATGCTTCTTTCTGGGTGATTTTCAAACTAAGATGCTTACTAGTCATTATATAGACTGGAGGAATAATCCTGTATTTGGGATTTAAAATGTTAAAATTGTTAGGACAGAATTGGATCATCATGTTTTATCCTGAGGGGATACAACAAACTTTCCAGTTTCTGGTTTAGGGATTTACATAGGTTTCATTTTAGAATATATATATATATATATATATATATATAAAACTAAATTTGGTCACAATTCTCCAGACTGGCTGTCCCTAAAATGTTAAGGTACTTCCTAGTAAATTATGCATTGTGAATTAAGTGTTACATCTGTTAATTATTACATTATAGATGTACCCAGTTTGATGTTATTTTATAAAAACATTTCCCTTTAAGGTATCTATTTACAGGTCAAAATATGAGCTAATATAATTTTTAATACTCTAAAATGTAAAAAGAATAATTAAAGTATATTCATTACTCTCAATTCATTGTATTCACTTACATTCTTTCCTAATAATGAGTAAGTACTAAAGATCTTGGCAAGATAGGGAAGGTAAACAAAATAAAAGTAACGTGTATTACAGAATATTAGAGATATTCACCTAATTAACTTTATTTCTTGATTTAATTCCACCCTATTTAAATCATATACATCTACAATAAAACCTTACAGACCTGGGGCTGGGGATTTAGCTCAGAGGCAAAAGCGCCTGCCTGGCAAGTGCAAGGTCGTGTGTTTTGTTCCTGGCACCAGAGAAAAAAAAACAAAAAAAAAACCAAAAAACCAAAAACCTTACAGACCTAATATTGTCATCATAAATTATTTTAAAAATGTATATTCAGCATAGCTATTTTGAAGAGCATGAATTATTTTGCTCTTTGTTTTATTGAAAATATTCTAGAACAGACAGCTTATCTTTCTGCTGTTTTTTAATATTAAAAAATTAACTGGAATTCTAGGTTGACACTAAATCAAATGCTACCAGTTATGGTTCAACATTACATCATATTTCTCCATGGTTAATTTCAACAGTATGTCCATTTCTTTCAGAGTACATAAACATTGTTATATTCAAAACAAATTTGTTGAGAATCACTGTGCTAAAATCTGTCACAATCTGAAGTTTATGGGTTATTATAATCAAAGATATTTCAAAAACTTAACATGTTTCAATGTTTCATATATCCTGAAATGTAAGACATATTTTTTTAACACATCTTTTTGCCCTAAGATCTCAAATATGGCACAATGTATTCTATTTCTTGGTTCATAACAGTTGAAAATCAAACTTTTAAGGTACATGGACAGGGCCTGGGGATTTAGCTCAGCGGCACAGAGCCTGCCTGGCAAGCATGAAGTTGTGAGTTCAATTCCTAGCACCACAAAAAAAAAAAAAAAAAACCTAAAAAAAAAAAAAAATTTAAAAAAGTACAAGGGTAAATTCTTTCAACACACATTAAAGAAAAAATTAATTATGAACCTAATATCTGATAATTAATAACATGCAAATGTCTAAAATTATTCAAGTTTCCCTCTTTTTCATTACTGATGACATGAATACAAATTAATATTTTACAGGATTGTTTCACAATTTTTTGAAAAAATAAAACAAAATTTTACAACAAATAAGATAACAATAATGACTAATGTAGTCCACATGGTTATCTTGTTCTCAAAGTACAAGAACACATCATGAAGCAGATGATCTTTTACAAAAAGAAACTAATAGATATTAGCATTAAAACAACTTTTAAATGCACTATAAGAATCTAGTAATAAAAATGATACAAACTTGCATACATATATTAAAATATTTTAAACTATAGGAAAGGTGATATTGGGAATCATCTGAACCTCTCCCTACTTTCTATTTAAAGTATCTTCCCTTTGCTCCTCATTTGCATATGTGTACCAGGAGTTTCTCATATAAAAGTTGCCATCTGATTTTTAAGCTTCTGTGTCTGACTTATTTCATTTGACATTATGTTTTCAATTTGCACCCATTTAGCTACAAATTCCTCATTTACATTTTTTATGGCTCAGTAGTACTCCATTGTGTATATATACCACATTTGGTATTCTAACATTGGTATTTATATACCAATGTGTATAAACACATTTTCTTTATCTATTCATCTATTTTGATGGACATATATATTGTTTCCAAGATCTAACTGTTATAAATTGTGTTGCTATACACAATGGGTATTCATGTTTCCATGTAACATGATTATTTTAATGCTTAGGGGAAGATACCTGCAAAAGCGATGGCTGCGTAAAATTAAATTTCTAGTTTTAATATGTTGAAGACTCTACAAAATGATTTCCATAGTTGTTATACTAGTTCACAGTGTCACAAGTAATGAAGAGTGGTTTTTCCCCCATATTCATGTCAGCATTTCTTATTAGTTTATTATAATTTTTTTTATTTTAGCCTTTCTTTGGGTTAAAATGTTATCTCATAGAAGTTTCAATTTGCATTTCTCTAAAGATGAGCAATGTTGAATATTTTCTCAGGGATTTATTTACTACTTTTGCTTCTTCTAGGAAGTTTGGCTTACCTACTTTTGATTGAATATTTTATTCCAGGCAGTCTAACATTTTTCATTTCTTTGCACATTCTAGATGTTTTTTCTCTGTCTAAGGAATAGCTGGCAATATTTTTTCCCATTCTATAGGTTGTATCTTCCCTCTGTTGTTTGATTCCTTTACTATACAGAACATTTTTAAATTTTATATGATCCTGTTTGTTGATTCTTGGTATTATTTTTGCGCTGTTAAGAGTTCTGTTATAAAAGCCCTTGCCTATACCTATGCCTTTAAGAGTTCTATCTCTTTTATCTTTGAGTAGATTAAAAGTTTCTGTCTTAACAATGAGACATTTGGTCCATTTTGAATTTAGTTTAGTACAAGGTGAGATATATTGATCTTGATTCAATCTTTTGATTATGAATACCCAATATACCAAGCTTCATTTATTAAAAAGGATATCTTTCTTTCAGTGTGTGTGTTTGGTCCCTTTGTCAAAGATCAAAGAGCTTGGAGTTGTACCTGCTTCTTCTGTTTTGTTCTATTAATAAACACGCTTGATTTTGTGTTAGCATTATGCTGTCTTAATCACCACTGCATTATAATATAACTTCAAGTCAAGGATTGTGATGCCACCTGCTTTGCTTTTATGATGCAGGATTGCCCTCCTAAGTTTTAATTAGTTTCAGATACTAAAGTATTAATCTTCCTTGAGTCATCTAGCAGTTTATGGACCATTTTGCTGTTGCTTTAAACATGTTTGTCATTAATTTATCATTGATCCCTGACACCTTGATCTGACACTGTCTCCACATTTGGTTTTTCCAATGCCCATACCTTACAATAATATTTTAATCTATTGTTTTTCTATTTGAAATATATTTTATGGAGTCTTGTTTTTTGTGCTGGGCATTCATGTTTTTCACCTCTTTCTTTAGCACCACTAGATTCTTATTAGTGTCTTCTCTGGACTCAATGATCATTTGTTTCATTTGGGTAATTACCTGACTATACATATCTTCTTGAAATTCACCAAGGACATTGTTAATTCTTTTGTCTCCACTGACATCCTTTCAGATATTTTCACTGTATGGCTTATGATTTCTTTCTTCTCAATACACTGTGAACCAATTTTGGGTATACTGGAAGTTTTTTCCAGGAATGTTGTTGCTTTTTCTTTTCATGTTTCTACTTTTGGCTTTATGGTAGGTTTTGCAGCTGTTTTGGCCCAGCACCCAGTTCTTTTTTTTTCTTTGGTTTTTCTCTGGTACCGGGAACCGAACTCATGACCTTGAGCTTGCCAGGCAGGCGCTTTTGCCGCTGAGCTAAATCCCCAGCCCCCCAGCACCCAGTTCTTGAAGAGTGGGCCACAGTATTGTTTATGACCCCACAAAATCAAGATACCGGTGTACAGATAAAGCCAATTAACAGCAGAAACTGTGTCACCTTGACTATAATAGTGAAGTCAGAGACATCAGTGGTGTCAAATATCAAGTGGCTACTAATAAATCCTAAGAACTCTTCGTGAGTAGCTCTTAACCAGTGAAAAAATAACTATAATTTCAGGTAAGACATTTACACCACCCAGATATTGACCCATAGTAATTCAGACCACTAATTTCCACTGAATGTAGACCCTGGTGCAAGAGCTCATGCATACCACTGGACTAATTATCACCTTCTTGTTCAGCCCCTCTGAAGATTATACCCACCAAATTTAGCCTTCCAGCACAATATGCAGGCTTTGTCAACCTCTTATTCTGAGGCCAAACCTGCTATGCTATCTGGGAAATCTCTGATAGCTTTCACCCCCTCAAAGGCTGTCTCCAAAGATTATCTTTCACCCAGCCACTACAGTAGGGCAACAATTCACTTCTGAAATGAAACTCTCCTTCTTGGTATTTGTCTCATCTTCATTCAGGTCAGTCTTTGTTGTCATTTCTCACCTTGCTGTGGAGATCCAGGAGCACAGCTTGCTTGGATTTGGTAGTTTTGATGCTCTCCTCTTACCTCCTGCACAGATTACCCAAGGCCTGGGCTGAGGGTGCAGGGTACTCTATTCCTTTCTGCTCCTGCCTCCCACTTGAGATTCATGAGGCTATGGGTCAGCAGTGATGGCAGAGGTGGAGTGAGCATTTGCATCTCATACAAGTCACACATGACGTGGGGCTGTCGGTGGTATCTGAAAATGTTTTATTGTGTTCTTGTATTCATAGGTGTTCAATAGTATCTTAGGAATCTTATAAAATTCAGACTCATATGGATGTATTAAGCATGAATTAAGAATGAAAATTCATTTCAGTATCATTTTACTACCTCTTTAAACAATAAGTAGTTCCATACACTTATGCAGAGGAAATACTGAATGTCAGTGTAGTGATGAATGCATTTTATTTTTTAGGATCTATTATTACAAGTTTTTCACTATTTTAAAAGGTTGTTAGGAAAACTCATTCATGAGTTCATTAGAAAAGACTGGTATATTGAAGACCATCTTGGTAATTCTGACCTTCTACTTCAGTCATTTCAAAAGAATCATTTGTTTTTGCTAATACACAGAAGTATAATGGAAAATGTTTCATATCTTTGGTGTTGTGCTTCGTATGTGTAATTAAAAATGAATTATTTGTAAGGTTTAAGTTCATTTAACATAAGATCTCAAACGAATTTGTTAATAGCATTTTCCCCACTAATTTGTTAATTAGTGAAATTTGAAAATTATATCCCATTAAGAGTAGACTCTGCAGTTTTTCTTATTTAGGCATAATAACATAAACGTGAAACTATTGCCAATTAAGAGCAAACCTATGCATTTTTCTTATTTAGGCATAATATAATAAAAATGGATGAAAATTTTCTGTACATACACATAAAATTAACTGCTAGTTAATACCTTATATGATTCTTCAATACTAGCATGTAAGTCAACATACAAGGAAATCATCTAAGTCTTTACTTTGACATCATAATTTTTAGTCCAGCAAGATTACTACCACAAGTGTTTTATGGAGGCCTTAATTCACTATCTTCCTGTTGTATGTCATAAACTAGAAAACAATTTGTTTTATGGAGTACGGTACATTTGTTCACCCAGAGATTCCACACATTAACTAAATTATGTTTATGTATTTCAGTTAATGGATAAGCAGTCCACTGTATCCAATGCAAAACAACCAATACTTATTTCATAGGTTCTGTAAGTATTTATTTTATCTTATAATTTAAGTATATATTCTAGGAATATGTCTATATTCTTTAATACATCTGATAATTAAATACCAATTACCATATTACTAAAACCTTCTAATATGAAAAAAGACAAAGAAAATTCTTCATAATGCAAACACTAACAGTTTTGCGTCCATTTTCTACATAGTTCAAGTGAATAGAAAGTTGCATTTATTTTTCATGAGGGCAATATACAATTTTTTTATGATGTGCATAAAATTCTATCTGTGATACATTTTATGTAAAACTAAAATTACTAAGTGTGATAACTTGAAAAACATACTAATTCTTTTTAGCTATCAAACTATTACTCATTGTACTGGATAAGCAACATGCTATATTGAATTCACTGTGCATTCTGCCAGTTGTTCCTTCACTTGAAGAACAAGTGACATCAGTTCAAATCCTTATCACAAACACCATGTCACAAATATCCAATATATTTTTTAGGAATATACTGGACTTTATCTTTTTGCTTTTAATTAAAATTTATATATGCTATGCACTATTGCAGAGAGAAAAAATTTTAGTTACTTGGACAGAAAGAAATATATGTCTACATATTGCTTCTAAATGTACCTAAATGATTGCTAGCTTATTTCATTAGAAGAAATCATTAGATTTTGGCGTTGTGGTATGCCCTTACAAACCTAACAATCTGGAGGCTGAGGCAGGAAGATCATGAATTTGACACTAGCCTGGGCTACATAGTGCACGCAAGGATGTCCCAAAGTACATGATAAGAATCTGTCTTTAAAAATGCAAAAATGCAGAAAAAGGAGTAGGAAGAGGAAAAGAGGAAGAAGAAAAAGTCACCGGGAAAAGTACATTTGAGTTAAAGTTAATTTTATATTTAAACTATGTTAGGGCAACTGAATATTGACATATTCAATGTTAAATGTAGGATTTCTTTTTCATTTTTCACACCAAATTCAACAAAAACTATAATTTCACCTATTTTGGTGTTTCTCATTTTATACCCACTTTTAAAGCAAAGGAACAGAAAGAATGACACAGGATAACTAAGAATAGGGGAGGATGACAAGGCAAAGATGCTCTGGTGAGGAGTTGAGAGGAGAACATGGTATCACTCAGACATCACGCAGACATCAGCACATCACCAAGACTAAATCCCTACAATACAGTACTAAGTTCAAAACTAAGAATTAGTTAAATTTTATGTACAGTATGTTCTTCTGGATTCCAATCTTTAAAAACGATCTGACTTTAAGATTTTGTTCTTTGAATATTTTTCTCAATATTTTATTGTTAATGAAATGAAAGCTGCACATAAAATATGCTATCAAATAAATTTACATATACAATGCACTGTATTAAATACGTTCAAAATGCTGAGCAGCCATAATCTACATCTTTAATACTTTACATCATGCAAAGCTAAAACTCTGTTTCCATTAAATAAAAACTCCTTACACCTGTCAAGCCATCACAGCTCTCATTCTATCCTCTCTTCATGAGTTTGACTATGCTAAATTTCTCCAGTGGGAATTATAAAGTATCTGTGATTGTATAAGCAGACAATTTAACATAGCTGTGTTCTGCTTCTAATTAGCCAATAATTAAAGTAATTATCACAATTTGAGTGCATTATTTTAAATGAATTCCAAAAGTTTTATCTCTTGTTCACTTCTCATAACTAAATTGAAAGTTATACCTACAGTTACTAAAGGGATTATAAGATATATTTTGTAGGATGGATATGAAAATTATTTTAATGTACATGATGTGTTATAAAGATATTACATGTATGCATATGCATAATTATTTTAGTATATGTAAATTATTTTTTATTTTGAAATAAGACCATTTTAAACTTTCAAATTATACATGGCAGGGTCAATATAATTGAAATGCCAATTCATTGAGTTTATTTCACAAATATGTACACAGTTTGAGTTCTGTGCAATTTTTACTCTAAAGAATATGATAAAGACAGAATATATGATTTGCAAATTTAATCTGGAATTAGATCTGGCCATTTTTGTAAGATAACAAGGGAGTATATAAAATTATATATACAGTATATAAAATTGAAATAAATATGAAAAATTATTTTCTTCTCATGATCACAATTTCATTATTTTTATATCACTGAGATTTTCAAAAGAAAGCTTCTACTTGTGTATATGTAATCATATGTAAAGTTTTTCTCTTACATCGAGCTTTTAAAATATTATTTCATGTCTTTTTATGAAGCCACAAGACCTGCAGCTCATTAGTTTAATCACACCAAGTAAAACTGCAAATGTGTCAAATTTAAAAACAAAAAGGTATGTTAATTTTGTACAAAAGGTTAAATTTTCTATTATCAATTCTTTCCATCATAATTTCTGAATTGTACATTGCTAAACCATTGAATTTTAACAAAAACCATGGATAGAGACTATTTCACCATTACACTTAATAATCTAGGACATTTCAGTTCATAAATGTTTTGCCATAAGTTATTCTTTAGATTATAACTGCAATGAAGATTAACAAATTTGACTAAATCTAACCCCAGACAAAAGCTAATTAGAAAACTGATTTTGAAATGTTATAAACACTCATAATTCATTTTTAAGAATAATTTAAGATAAAAATATGGCTTTTAAGGTTAGAATATTTTACAAATATGTTGTCATATTGATCAAAATATAGAAAATATACATTACTGCTATGATGGCGTGGTACATGCTCAATGAAACTGTCAATAGAATTTAGTATAAACTAATTTTTGTTAGGGGTAAGTGCTAGATTTTCAGATCATAGAGTTCCATAAATTATAAAACCTATACAACAGAGCTCACCCTGAGTATGTGGGTGCACACACACTGTCAGCAGGCAGAGCAACTGGACCACTGAGATCCAGGATGCCTTTGGAGGGTGAAGTAATCAGCGAGACCAGCAAAGTACACGTGTCTAAAGCAGCAGTGAGGAGCCACTTGGGCTCTGGAGAACTCCACCAAGAGAAGACCAATCCCAACCCCCACATCCAGAGGCCAAGACTAGCTCCATACCCTGCACAATTTCCAGGCAAGCTTGGCTGGAGTACACAGCACATCCATGGGATCGGCCATGGACACTACCACAGAACTGTGAACACCAGAGGTATTTTGCTACTTTTTTTCTCGCTTGTTTTTCTGATTGGCTATCCTTTCCCTTTTTGTCAGATGTCATCTTGTTTTGTCTTATATTTTGTGATTATTTTTGTTTATGTGGTTTTTTCCCTCTCTTTTGCTAGTCTCCTTGTTTTATTCTCTCTTTTCTTCTTTTCTCTTTCATTTTCTTTCTATTTCTTTATTTATTTTTCACTGTTTAGGTTTCTGATATTTTTTTTTTCTTCTACTGATCCTCTTTCTTATCAGAATCATGGCAGACTTCTCAACACAAACCCTCAAGTCAAGAAGAGTTTAGAGTGAAGAATTTGAGGTCCTGAAAGAAAACAAATTCCAATCTAGATTGATGTACCATGCAAATTTTTCTTTCAAAATTAATGGAGAAATAAGATACTTCCATAAAAAATGACAGCTAAAGAAATATGTAACAACCAAATCAACATACAAAGAGTACTGAAAGATAATCTAAACAGAGATAAAAATGACCACAATTCCAATAGCAACAACAGAAAGAAACCAGCAGGCAGGGAAAGCTATTATAGGGGAAAAGCAGGGAACCAACAGCAGGAAAATATCATGACAAAGACAAGCCAATGCATATCAGTTATAACCATCAATATAAATTGCCTCAATTCACCAATCAAAAGGAAAAGAATGGCAGAATAGATCAAGAAATAAGATCGAAGTCTGTGTCATATAGAAAAAGCCACAATTCAAAAATAATTCATAGATTCAAAGTCAAAGAATGGAAACCATTCTCTATGCAACAGGAACATAGAAAAAATAGGGGTAGCTATTCTGTTTGCAGACAAGGAGAACTTGAAATGAAGAATCAACAAAAGAGATAAAGAAGGTCATTATGTACTTGTTAGGGGAAACTTTAAAAGGAAGAGATAATAATCATAAATATGTATGCACTAAATATACAACGCCCAACTATATAAGACAATTATTAATAGAGATGAAAAATCAAATAAACAATAACACAATTGTAGCGGAAGAACTTAATAACCTATTGTCACAAAGAGATAGTTTGACTAGACAAAAAATCAGCAAAGAAATATCACAACTGAACCAAAACTGGTGAATAAATGGATTTAGTGAATGTTTTCAGTGTTCCATGCAACATCACCACAATACACATTCTTCTCAGCTGCTCATGGGATATTCTCCAAAATAGACCATGTACTAGACCACAGAATATGCTTAAGTGAATGGAAAGGAATTGAAATTATCCCATGCATATATCTGATCATAGTGCAATGCAACTGGAAATTAATAGCAAAAGGAAACACAAAACCTCATTAACACATGGAAATTAAGTAACACCTTTCTAAACACCAAGGGGTGAGTGCAGATTCAACATACCAGAACTTATGGGACACAATGAAAGTAGTCCTAAGAGGGAAAATCATAGCACTGAATTCTACCATCAAGAAAACAGAATGAGCATAAATAAGTAACCTAATGTTGCACCTCAAGCTTCTAAAGAAAGAAGAGCAGGAGAAGCCCAAAGCCCATACAAAGCAGGAAATTATAAGGATGTGAGCAGAAATTAACACATGACTATAGATGCAAAAATCCTCAATAAAATACTAGCAAACAGAATACAGCAAATTGTCAGGAAGATTATACACCATGACTAAGTGGAATTCATCCCAGGGATGCAGGAATGGTTCAGTATATGCAAATCAATAAATGTGAGACACTATACTAACAGAAAAAAGGACAAAAATCACACAAAAGATGCAGAAAAAGCTTTTGACAAAGTCCAAACTCATTCATGATAAAAAAAAAAGCCCTACAGAAAATCAGAACAGATGGTCTTTACCTCAATCTGATAAAAGCCATCTATGAAAAACCAACAGTCAATAACATACTAAATGGATAAAAACTGAAAGTTTTCACTCTAGAATCAGGAGCAAGACGAGGATGTCCAATATCACCGCTCCTATTCAGTACAGCACGGGAGTTTTGAGCTGCTCCGTTTCTGACCTGGGCCTGTTCACTCCTCCTTAGGCAACCTGGTGGTCCCCCGCTCCCAGGAGGTCACCATATTGATGCCGAACATAGTGCGACAGGATCGGCATGGCGCACTGCAACCCAGAACTCCTGGACTCAAGCGATCCTCCCACCTCAGCACACCCCCCACGCCCCGCCCTGAGCACCGGGAGCCACCGCGCCCGGCAAAACTGAAAGTCTTCACCCTAAAATCAGAAGCAAAACAAGTATGTCCATTATCACCAGTCCTATTCCATACAGTTCTGGAAATACTAGCCAGAGCAATTAGATAAGAGAGAGAAATAAAAGGCATAAGGATAGAAAAGAAAGAAATTAAACTATCATTATCTGTAGATGATATTACTCTATGTAGAAGACCTCAAGACTCCACCAAAAGAAGTCTATATATTATTAGCAAATTCAGTAGCATAGCTGGATATAAAGTCTACATTCAAAAGTATTTATTTATTTATTTAGCCTTTTCCTTTCTTTTCTCCTCTCCCCCATTCTAGTTTCCCCTACCTTTTGTACATTTTCTTCCCATTTCACAATATCTAGTGTACATTTTGGATTTTATTTACTCTTTCAGCTTCTTACATTAGGGAGACAATTTGATGTTTACACATGTGAGTCTGATTTCTTTCACTTTTGATGAGTACAGTTTCAATTTGCGTTCATTTATGTATAAAAGGTTCAGGTTTATCCTTGTTTATAACTGAGCATTACTCCATCATATAAAAATATCACTTATTATGCATTCCTCAGTGGATGGGCATTTGGATTGTTTCTGAGATTTAGCCATTACAAATTGTGCTGCTATAAACATGGAGCACATATACCTCTGTGGTATGATGTTTTTAATTCTTCTGGGAAGATACCCAGAAGAGGAATATCTGGGCCAAATGGGACCTCTAATCCTAGTTTGTTTGTTTTTGTTTTTTTTTTAAAGATGAAGAGGGAAAACACATTAACATATAAACAGACATAAACAAAACAACATCCAAACAATGGAAGCAATATTGAGTTTCAGACAAGGTGATAGGAAATTAACAATAGTTACTGTATTACATATTGTTATCTTCAAATTGATTATTCAGTTAAACAAATACAGGTATGTAAGACTGATCAAACAAGTAAACATCAACTGTTCCTTTCAATAAAGCAATAGAAGTCAGTAGTATGACTCAGTTATTCCGTATGTGGGTATATAATATACATATTTTCCCCTTCTTTCTTTTTCTTTTTTCCCTCATTTCAGTTGTTCCCTCCCTTTGAGCAGTTTCTTTCTCTTGTGCAATATCTATTATACCTTTCAGATTTTATTTACTCTTTTCAGGTTCCTATACGAATGAGACCATACAGTATTTACATGTGCAGGTCTGATTCATTTCACTTATGAATATGGACTCTAGTTGCATCCATTTACCTATGAAAGCCTCAAGTTCTGGAACCAGAAGAGACCCAGAATAGCAAAAGCAACCTTGGGCTACAAAGACAGGTCAGGTGGCATCACAATCCCTAATTATTATATTACAAGGCCACTGTGATAAAATCAGCATGATACTGGCCAAAAAACAGACCTGAGGATCAATGGAAGATGAAGCCAAGATCACAAATACACTCAGCCAACTTATTTTTGACAAAAGGGCCAAACAAGTTCCCTCAAAGAAAGATAGCCTCTTTATTTTTTTTTTCTCGTTAATTTCCTACTGAAAAGGTTCTGCACATCTAAAGAAATCACCAACAGAGTAAAAAGAAAACCCACAAATTGGGTAAAGGCAGCCTCTTTAATAAATGGTGCTGAAAAAACTGGCTCAACACATGCCAAAGACTGAAACTAGACCCATGTCTATAACTATGCACCAAACTCAAATCAAAATGGATCAAACATTTAAATACTACAATAGAAATACTAATCCTAGATTTTTTAAGCTGTCTCTTTTTTTTAATTATTCAGGTTTATGTTGAAAATGGAAGTGAATTTTTCAATTGCTTTTAAAAAGTGAATAGTAATTAAGGAGTTTTCTGTTAGACTCAAAATCATCTATGCTTAATGTGAGAATCTTTGCCAACAGAAAGATGCCGCTCCAAATTGTGAATGGTATCATGAAGAATTGCAATTTCCTTGTTTTTTTCTTCTTGAAGATGTTTAAGCTTCCTTCTGTAGATACTTTGTGGGGAAATAGCAACATCTGGATAAGATTTTGATTTAGTCTGAATGCTTGCTAGTTTGGCATCAAGCTATAGCTGTAGTTTGATTATTTCATTTTGCTTTTCCTTTTCTTGAGTTTCTAAACTTTATATTTGACTCTGAAATTTCCATCTCCTTTTTCTTTATTAGATCTTTGTACTTTTGTTCATTTAATTCAACTTTTCTCAGCATATCTTCATAAAGTCTGTTTATTTCTAACTAATGTTCTTCCTCTTTTATTCTCATTTCATATGCAAGCTTGATGATATTATTCTTATATTCCTGTTCTTGAGATTTTATTTTTTCCTTTGTCATATCAGCATTTCTTTTTAGTTGTTCATTTTTACCTTTCAAACTGCTTTGATATTCAATAGTCTGTTGTAGCCCTTTTATTATATCTGGAAGAGGAGCATACTCATTTTTAAATGGAATTTCCTTCAATCCCAACCTTGGAGAAGGGTTACACTACTAATTTCTATTGGTTTATTTAAAAGAAAGGTTTGTGGTTGTATTTTTTGATCAATTTTTCATGCCTATATCTTGTAATCTGAGCACCTCCTTCAAAGATAACAATATGCAATGTATTAATTATTGTTATTTTCCTCCTGTCTTGAAGTTTCATATCATTGGGGTTGTTTTGTTCTTGGTCTTTAAACTAAAAGAAATAAATTACATTACATAAAACCTATACAATAAAATGAATTTGAATATAACATTATACAACTTTTAATAGATTATTATGCTGTGGATTCCAGAAATCATAAAAAGTAAGGGTTTCTGCCTACTGACTGCTATTCATGTGCATTCTGTGCCTGCCCTTCTGCAAATAGTCTCCAAAATATTTTGGAGAACTTCCAACCTTAAAGTTATGCTTAAAGCTAATGTAAGAGATGTTCATTAAATTTTAAATCATTTCCAAGTAAGATAAACTACTAAAACATTAATTATCAGTATAGATTTACATTTGTAAACTTTTTGTTTCTTATTTTTATACTGTAGAAAGAGATTAATTGTATTTGGATATGTTAATAAGTATGTTCTCTCTTGCCACATTGGAAAATTTTACTTTGAGAAAGCATGTCCCTATCAAAATCATAAAATGTAATTTTCATTAAATGTTTTACTCTGCCACAGAATTTGATATGGAATGAATAATTTGGAGTTGTTTACTTCTGGTTTTACCTATTAAGGGAAGGTATTATTGGTAAAGTTATAGTTAACAAATGCAAATGAAACTACTAAACTATTAAGTATATAAGGGAAGTTATATTGCATGAAAATCATGAAGTATGTGCTCTTTCAAAGGAATGAGAGAAAAATTTTCCCTAAAGTAAAATAAGTTGTTGTTCTAGAAAGTAAAAGAGAAAAGCATAGGGCAAAACTTCAATGGATGAAAAAATGTTTTTGAAGATCTACTGGAAAGGAATTTTAACAAAAATATCTTAGGTTGTGGGCTCAAAGATGACTAAATTTGGATTGATTCATTTAAAATTTCATAAATGGTCTGCTGAATTTTTATTACAATTTTACTGCTGAAGATGGAATGTTAGGCTTAAAGCATATTAAACACATGCACTAACACAGAGCTGCATCTACCACCCCTTCAAAGAACTTTAATATGAAAAATATACCAGTGCAGACCTAGACCTTATGTTTCTCCAAGCTAAATCAAAAATTTTGCTTATACTGTTAGCCTGGCCTTAAAAGATTGCAAAAGATATTGTTTCCTTATCTGCCTAGGAAACCAATTATTTAGTCTCTTGGAAGATTTTCCTTTGCTTTGTGTTATTATTCTTATTCTTTAAAAGATTGAGTCTCCCCACCTTTTGAAGTATGAGCTACGGTGTGTTTTGCAATTATGGTGTCTCTTACAGTAGCTTTTGAATTATTTTATCATTGCTTTGGTTGAATAAGTAGGTACATTTTGGAATCTATGGTTTCATTTAATAAAGTGTTAAGTCTTTTGACAATTTTGACAATTTTACCAATTTTACCTTCTAAATATCAAATTATAAATGAAATTTTGATTTTAAAGTGACATTGAAATTCCTCAGAGTGCCCCAGAAAATTTCAAAAGATTTGGTCTTTTACTATGTAAAGAAAAAAAGATGTTAAAAATAATTAGTTTTTTTGATATGCTGAATTACAATATAATGTTACCTACAAAGGGTTGTTTTAGGGCCCAGGAGGTTGCTCAGTGGCAAATTGCCTGCCTCTCAAGCACAAGACCTTGAATTTGATTCCCGGTAACAAAGGGAAAAAAAGAGTTAGCTTAACCTTTTGTAAATGATATAGATGGATAGCTAGATGATAGATAGATTAGATAGATATATAGATAGATATAAATAGATAGATGCATAGATACTATATTTATCTACCCATATAGCTAGATAGATACTATATCTATCCACCTATATAGGTGGATAGATTATCTATGTAGATATATACTATATCTACCTATATAGTTTATAAAATGTTATTATATATATATGTATATATGTACATACCTACATATATGGACATCTAGTCCATTTTCTGCTGCTACAATAGAATGTACAAGACAGAGTGATGTATAAAGAACAGAGGTTTATTTGACTTATGGTTCTAAAGTCTAGGAAGTCTAAGAACATGTTGTGAGCATCCAGCGAGTACATTTAGGCTGCCTCATCTCATGTTTGAAAGTATAAAGGTAAGACAGAAAGAGAAAGAAGAAGAGAGAGATCCAAATTCATTTTATTAACAAATCTACTCTTAATGACAATGAACCAACTCCTAGGATTAAGAAAATCCCTCATGTGAAAATAACATTAATCCGTGTGTTAGGGGAGACCTCTCATGACCTAATCATCAGATTTACAAGTTCCACATATCGACACTGTCTCATTTGGATTAGGTTTGCAATGCGTAAACTGTGGGAGCTGTAATATTCAATCCCTACCAGCTCCCCTAATTTGAGTCTTTCTCACCTGCAAGATTAGTTCAGTACATCCCAACAGCTCTAAGGCTTTAATCCATTCCAGCACAACTGGAAAATTTGAAGTCCTAATCTCATCCATATCAAATATGGATAAGAGTCAAGGAACGAATCATCTTGAAGAAGCAGTATTAAAACTTAAAGGTCAAAACTGAGCTTTTACTCCATACACCACCTACCGGAAATGCTAAGGTGCAAATGGCTTGAGTTTCCAAGACCTAAGGGAGCCCTATGGCTTTCCTGAACTCTGTCCACTGAGCAGCTTTTATGGATTGAAATTTCATACCTATAACTTTTTGGGGGATGCCATCACACACTTGCAGCTCAGTAGTTCCAGAGTCTTGGAGGCAGCCCTATCCCTACAGCTGTACAAGGGGTTGCCCTAGTAGGAGTTTTTGACTGTAACTTTTACTTCTGTGAAGAATCTCTGCTCGGCTCTTTAGATTTTTTGAAATCCAAGTGGAGTCCATCATGGCCTGTCAGCTCATACAGTACTCCGGCATCTGCAGGGTCAGCACCATACAGACACTGCCAAAGTTCACAGCTTGAGCTCTCCAAAACAACAGCACCATCCACACCCAGGCCCACTTGAGCCCTATGAAGGGCTGCCAGGGAACACTGCACCAGAGTACAGGGAGCTCAGTGTGTGTACAGTGCAGAACAGAAAAGGCTGACATCTCTTTGGAGCTCCTCGGAACTCTCTCCCAGCAGGAACCTAATTCAAGGTCCTAACTCATTTGCAGGTCTCTGCGATACTTTAATATTCATTCCACAAGCATCTTGTTAATGACAACCTGGAGAACTTTGTTCTACACTAATCTCTTTATGAAAGTCACTTGTCCACATCCTTGCATGGTTTCTTATCTTTCCTTAGCATGCTGTAAACCATTAAAACCCCAAATTTGTTTTATCTTTTCATAATAAACATGGCCTTTAAATTACCTCTCTGCATTTTACTGTATTCAGTTAAGAGTAGCAACACAGCAGCCTCTATATTTTGATGCTTAGGTATTTCTTCTGCCACACAGCCCAGTTCAATGCACTTAAGTGATGCTTTCCACAAAGTCTGAGGATGCATACACAATTTCTCCAAATTCTTTTCAATGTTATGCAAGGATGGCCAAAGATTCAGTTTTCTTGTTGCTTCTTCTGTCTAAAACTTCATCAAAACAACCATTATCATCCATATTCCTACAAATGTTCTGATTGCAACTGCTGAAGCAGTCTCCAAGAAGACCTAGGTTGTCCTTACAGCTCTTATCTTCTACCGAGCCCTCACTCTAATTGCGTTCACTGGGCACACAGGGTATCTAGCTTTACCATTTTTGTCATAGCTTGGTTTGAGTTGCTATAAGAAAATAGCCTGTGGGTCTGGGGATTTAGCTCAGCGGCAAAAGCGCCTGCCTGGCAAGCACAAGGTCGTGAGTTCGGTTCCCGGTACCGGAGAAAGACCAAAAAAAAAAAAAAAAAAGAAAAGAAAATAGCCTGTGCTGTGTAATTTATCAAGGAAGGAACTTTCCTTGGCTCACAGTCCTTGACAATGCATAGCCCAAGTGGATGGCATCAGCGTCTGGTAGAACTCTCATTCTTCTGCATTCTTTGGTGAGGGATGGAAAAGCAATGGAGAGCACATGGATGAGAAGGCAGAACTCACTTTTAAAAAGCCCATTCGCATGATGTCGAATCTACTTCTACGGTAATGGCATTTATCCATTCAAAATGATACAGTCATCTCTTAAATTTCTAACTGCTCATCACTGTTGCACTGGAGAGTAAATTTCCAGCACATGAACTTTGAATGATACATTGCAATCATAAAGGTGGATTAATATGAACACAGTCATGAATCTTATAATATATTTAAGGCAATGGGACTCTTAATATATTGGTATAATACAGTTAAATCATCTGGCGATGCTGTCATTTTAGTCTGTGTAAATATGCGATATTATCTTCACACAGTTGTGAAATTACCTAACAATACATGTCTCCGAATATATCTGTTATTAACCAATGCGATGTAAGCAATATAAGTATTTTGTCAAGTGTATAATCTTTCTGGAAAGGTCATTTCCTGGCAAAGGCCAGGAAACAGAATATTTTAGGAAGCTCAAGAAGAGAATTTATCCAAATCTGTAATAATTGCAGGGAAATTCTGAAGGCATGGTCTTGGCTTGGCATCTGACCCTCAAGAGAATTTCAAAGTATTAGTGCAGGTTCAACATGAGAAGTTCCAGCAAAGTGAGTTTGAAAAGGCTTATGTGGTCAATAACCATTCTTGCTATACTTTATGTAAATAAGCCAGATATAATAATACCATATATATTTTGTAAATAGGTTACTTTTAAAGGCTAAAATGAAAAGAAATTTAACACTGTAATGAAAAACTGCAGCATACCCATGTAGGTCATTAGATTCTGTGTTATTTATTGTCCTTGGGTGAATTGGACTAGATCTCACCATGTTGAACTTTTTTCAGTTCTAGATTTCCCCCATATCTTATACAACATGCTAGATCAATGTTTCCACCATTTGTGCCCTTTCCTGCATTAGTTTTTGCTCTCCAGATCCTCACTGGACTGTGAGGTTATCAGACCCGGTCTCTCATGGATCTAAGGAAGCCTGCTTGCTGAGGCTGGAGGACAGAACAACTTCATGTTTGGAGCTGCTGCTGTGTGAGCTACTTCAGAAACTTTAGAGTCCTACATCTGGAACTCTTCCTAAATTACCTGCTTCCAAAAATTAATAGATAATTAAGCTGACCTTAATCAAGAAAGTATAGTCAAATTTTAAAAAGTGGTGTCGCTCCTTTCCATAGACAAGAAGAATGACTGAAAAAGATTCTTTGACCAAACTTCAGTAAGCATCTTCTGCACTATTTTACACTAGATCTTGACTTTTATTAACATCCTTGCTGGGTCTGCAGAAACCATTTGTAACCAGAATTTGTTACAACACTTTAAAGAGAATTCCCCCATTCCCAGTCTGATCAAATTCCTTTTCTTCCACACTTAATTAATATATAATCACAGTGGCTTGTCTTCACCAAGAATCCTATTATACTGGTCTAGAGAGATTCCCCCTGTCCTTGGTGTCTACTCTTAGAAATTTTCTACTCTACTCTTACAAATTACCAACCTTCCTTCCCTTGTGTTTGGTTATAAATCTCCACTTAACTTGCTATAGTTTGAATTGGACCCATTCTGTATCCCCTATTCCATTTATTTGGGGCCCCTATAATAAGTCCTGAATAAGGTCTTTGTTACTGTTCTCCTAAGTTTCAGAATATTTTGTTTCTTTTTAAAATAATTGAGGCATATTCTACATGCATATTGCTTCCATACTTCAATATGAAGGAATTAGAAAGTTTGAAAACAATCAAATAAACACTCAAACAATGAAAGAGACGGAAAAAAGAGTAAAAAGAAAAGAAAGGGAAAAGAGAAGAGAAAGCAAGGTAAATCTTGTGCTTTCCTTCTGGGTTGATCTGCGATAGTTTCTTCCTTTTCTAGAAAGAATAAGCTATAATATTAGAAGATGTCTATGCTAGACTTCTAACTACCTGGGCTTGGAATCTTCCCTTCCCAGAAGACAAGCTGAACCAATCAAGAAATGTATCTTCAGTTCTATGACATTCATGATACAAATAAGTGAATACATATCATCCAACCTAAGGTCTGATAATATGAAGTGAGCAAGAGTATGTTTTCATTTTTACCCAATAATCAATTCTATATGTAAATGTAATTATACCTAAATCTTCCCCAGTGTCCCTCCAAGTGGTAAGCTGAAGCATCCACTCCATCCTTGTACACAGACTATAACAGGAACTAAGACACTGCCTTTGCTGAAAAGTACTGACTCTTCAATTGACGCTGCAGATGCCCAAAGGTATACTTCAAACAGCAAAAGCTTCACATCTTTGCCTTCATTTTAATCCATCTCCTTTATTACCTTAAACTTGGAGTCAGATTTCTGCTCAGGTCTGCACATAGTCATGTTAATCATTTAAGAACTGTCTGTCAAAGCCTGGTTTATGAGGCTTAAATTTACCTATCCTATCATCCCCTTCCAGACATAGTAACTAAGGTGTTTTGTATCTAGAATTCTTCAGTTTTTATGCTAAACCTGAAATCACCTTGGATTTAAGGGAAAGCAGCCTTTTGCAAAGATATCACCATGTGATACGGTTATGTGGGATCAATTACCAAAGGACAAGGACAGAGGATGTCCCTCTGGGCAGGAGCAGTCATCTCATGGGAACTGGATTGACCCCTTAAGGGATAAGGACTTCTCTGGAGCCATCTAATGAGGAGCAGAAATGAACTAATGATCAATCAGACCATACCTTGACTATTTAATGCATACATCTTGGCCCCCAACCCCAATTATTTTTCCATTTAAACCTAAAGCTCATATCCATATACACAAAGACAGAGCTAAAGATGACTGGTCCTTTTATGCTCCTAATGTAGGAATATTAATGCCCCTTTCATATTTCCACATTACTTTTTCTATTAACTTTTTTGGGACAAGTGGCCAAGCCTGATTTTGTGGGATTCTCAGAGTTGACTTCAAAAGAACAAAAGCATCTCAGAGGATTTTCTCGGTTCATTCCAAAAAATCTTCATAGATTAATACATGTAAATGCATTTAATATGCAATACTGCTGAAAGAAACACTAACTTTTTATTGCCCTGGATGATTTTATATCACAGCAGAAGGAGAGTTCAGTAACTTCTTTCAGTTAATAATATACTATTCAGTAAACTCTTCCATAGTTGTATTCAGTCTACTCAAACTCTGCTATCCATCAAAAGAAAGGCAGAATTTTTTTTTCTTTAAACCTGGAATGCTTAGCTAAATTCAGAGCCCTATTTATTTAAATCTGATTGAGTTGAGGCTAAATTATCCTGTATTCAATACTATTTTTCTTTCAAAAATAATAAAATAAAAATATAAAGAACATCAAAGCTAAAGAGACTGGGAGACAGACAAATGCAGCTGCTCTGTGATAAATGAAGTAGGTTATTAATAATATGATAAAAGTTAAGAAATCATAAAGAGTTCTCTACAGGTGCTAATTTTACTACTTGAATGAAATTAATAAGGCTCTCTATAAAACAGCAGGAAATCCTTAGATTACACAAGTAATCAGCAAGAAAATTTATTGTGGTTTCATGAAGCATAAAATGTTTGCGTAATATATGCAAAAGTGGCACTTTATTCTCTGCAGTGAACAATTCTCAGTTCTTATAATAGAAAAATATTTGATAGTTCAACACCTCTTGAGGGATATTTTTTAAAAGTTGTTCAAGTATGATTAATTTGACTCAATACAAAATAACAATGCAGCATTGCTTAGTCATTTTAAATGACTGTAGGTACTTATCCATTGATATAATAACATATATGAAAAGGGACACAAAAGGACACACACATGTTTCTACATAGAGATATAAGGAAAGTCTTGAATAATCTAGAGCATATTGTTACATTTCAGAAACATAATGGGGGAAATGATCCTGAGCAAGATAGGACTAATTGATTTGAAACTTGAGGAAACACTGTTAAGGAAGCTAACTGGTTTTTGGAGTACAATATTTGAAAGGAAGCAAAATCAGATAACTACAGTTTAGACTATACACTTTACAATATATACTTTAAACATAACTGAATCTCATTGGCTTCCATGTTTTCTTTCATTTACCAGTACAATAATATATATTTTGAATTAAGATCTTGTTCTTTACTTTTCCTTTGATTCAATGCATTTAATGAATGCGTGTGCTCTTTGAATTTTACACACTGAGTGTTTGGGGACTAGATATTTGATAGCACCCTGTGCACATATTAGCACGCTCATGTATCCAGTTCAATGCTGAGGAAATACTGTACAGTGGTTATTGCAAAGTCTATTTCCTTCTTAAAACAACCAAGATCCCATGTTAAAGAAATCTTAATCCCTTGTTAAAGAGTCCAGTGAAAAGTGTCTACTTCTTTCTCTCTAATTTTAGGGTAATTCTTTAGATTATAAAAATATACACTAGGCCATTACAGTCTTAGTCTCCATGCTCATTGTGCCTGGTGCAGACAGGAGAGCCTCACTCAGAAGGCTCGTGACCTGCTATCACCGGGGTCGGCGTATGGGCCCTCCTTGCACATGCCCTATGCCGAGTGATGTACTAGAGCAGGCGCTTCACAAGCTGCTGACACCACAGTTCGGGTCTGGGTTTTATTTGCACCCTGACCTCCTGTAGGTCACAGACAAAGGTGGCCTGTGATCATGGCCAGTACAACCCAAGTTTGGCTCCTGTGTGCCTCCTGAGCTGCCTGGAGACACGGAATCAGGTGGTCCACAAACTGTTGACCCTGCAGTTTGTGTCTGGGCTTTGCCTGTACTCTGAACAGCCTGGGGTCACAGGACCACTGGTCTGGGATTGCTCCACCAGTGCAACTTGATTCTGGGTGATACACATGTCCTGAGATGCAAGGGGATGCTGGATCAGATAGGCTCCCATCAGCTGACATCATGGTTCATGTCTGAGATCTGGGT
>NW_004955428.1:11415621-11417595 GCF_000276665.1 Chinchilla lanigera
AAAGCTGCCAAAATTGCTTGAATGAAGTCAAAGGTAGAATTTCAGAATTTGAAGACAGCATGGCAGCTAGCGATCATGAAAGAAAGAATCTCTTAAAATCAACAAAACCTGGAAAAATCAATACAACAGCTGCAAGCCAAGACAAACAGGAATAATATATAACTAATACAAGTCAATAAAACAGCAGGAGGCAACACAAACAACATAAAAAGAATATTTGCAGAAATAATATCTGAAAATTTCCCAAGCATGGAAACAGAACCTAATATATAGTAAATGAGGCATATAGAACTCCAGCTAGCCATAAGCAAAATAAAACTATACCCAGACAAATAATAGTCAAGATTCCCGATCTCCAGCAAAAGAACAGAATATTAAAAGCTGCTAGAGAAAAGAAACAGATTATCTATAAAGGAAAGCCCATCAGAGTCATGGCAGACTTCTCAATACAAGCCATCCACTCAAGAAGAGCTTGGAGCAAGGTATTAGAGGTCCTGATACAAAACAGCTTCCAACCAAGACTGATGTAACCTGCCAAACTATCATTCAAATTCAATGGAGAAATAAAGTATTTCCATGATAAAAAGAACAACTGAAGAATGTCATGAGTACCAAACCATCATTGCAAAGAGTACGGAAAGATGTTCTAGACAGAGAAAAAAATGACCCTATAAATTTAAATGGCCTCAATTCACCAGTCAAAAGAAACAGACTGGCAGAGTGGATTAAGAAACAACATCCAAAAATATGCTGTATATAAGATAAACATTTTACTCAAAAGGAAATCCATAGACTGAAAGTCAAAGGATGGAAAACAATCCTCTGTGAAACACGAACCCAGAAAAAAGCAGGTGTAGCTAATATGTTTGCAGGCAATGTAAATTTCAAACTGAGAACAAGCAAAAGAGATAAAGAAGGTCACCACATACTTGTTAGGGAAAAACTCCAAGAGGATGAGATAACAATCATAAACACATATGCACCAAATATCGGAGCACCAAACTATATAAGACAAATATTAACAGGCATGAAAACCCATATAATTAATAACACTATTGTAACAGGGGACCTCAGCACCCTTTTGACACAAAGAGATAGGTCAACTGGACAAGAAATCAGCAATGAAATAACAGATCTGAACCAAATCTGTGAGCAAATAGAATTAGTAGGTATATACAGAGTGTTCAACCCCAACACATCCAAGTACACATTTTTCTCAACTGCACATGGGACTTTCTATAAAATAGAACACATTCTAGCCCATAGAGCATACCTGCCTAGAAGCAAAAGAATTGAAATTATCCCGTGCATGTTTTTTGATCACAGTGCAATGAAATTGGAAATTAACAACAAAAGTAACTCCAAACACTCCATAAACACTCTGAAATGAAACATCAATCTCGGGCTGGGGATTTAGCTCAGCGGCAAAAGTGCTTGCCTGGCAAGCGCAAGGTCGTGAGTTCGGTTCCCGGTACCGGAGAAAAACCAAAAAAACCAAAAACAAACAAACAAACAAAAGAAACATCAATCTCTTGCACAACCATTGGGTCACAAAGAAATTAAAGAAGACATTAAAAAATATCTACAAACAAATGAAAATATAAATACAACTTACCAAAATCTGTGGGATGCAGTGAAAGCAGTTCTCAGAGGGAAATATACAGCGGTGAACTCACACAAAAGGAAAACAGAAAGAGGACAAAAGAATAGCCAAATGCTGCACCTCAAACTTTTAGAAAAAGAAGAACAAGTCAAGTTCAAAGCCCAAAGAAGGGAGGACATTATAAAGATCAGGGTAGAAATTAATGCAATTGAGATGAAGAAAACACTCCAAAAAAATAAATGAATCAAGGAGTTGGCTCTAAGAAAGAATAAATAAAACTGATAAACCCCTAGCAAACCTCATCAGAAAAAGAAAGGAAAAAACTCAAATTCATGCAATAAGGAATGAAAAGGATGAAATTACTACAGATT
>NW_004955428.1:11418564-11420163 GCF_000276665.1 Chinchilla lanigera
CCCAAAAATCAATAGCATTCCTATACACAAACAATAAACACACTGAGAGAGAAATTAAGGAAATCATACCTTTCACAATAGTATCTAAGAAACTGAAATATTTAGGAATCAATCCAGCAAACAATGTAAAAGAACTATTCAGTGAAAACTACAGTACTCTGAAAAAAGTGATCAAAGAGGATTTCAATAAATGGAAAAGTATCTCTTGCCATTGAATAGGAAGAACCAACATTGTGAAAATGGCCATACTCTCAAAATTTTTGTACAGATTCAATGCAATTCCCATTAAACTACCATTAGCATACCTCACAGATCTAGAGAAAACATTCCTTAAATTCATCTGGAACCAGAAGAGACCCAGAAGAACAAAAGAAATCCTGGGAAACAAAGACAAGTCAGGTGGAATCACAATCCCTGACCTGAAATTATACTACAAAGCTACTGTAATAAAATCAACATAGTACTGGCTAGAAAATAGATGAGAAGATCAATGGAACAGACTGGAAGACACAGACACAACCAAAAACACACTCACCTACCAAATATTTGATAAAGGGGCCAAACAAACTCACTAGAAAAATGATAGCCTCTTTAATAAATGGTGCTGGAAAAATTGGCTTGCCACCTGCCAAAGACTGAAAATAAACCCAAGCCTATCACCATGCACCAAACTCAAGTCAAAATGGATCACAGATCTCAATTTTAAAACAGAAACACTAAATCTATAGGAATAGAAAGTAGGTAAAAAACTTGAAGCCATAGGAGTAGGCAGAGTTCATGAACAAAAACCGAACTGCACATGAAATACTTCAAAGAATCAACAACTGGGATTTCATCCTACCGAAAACTTTCTGCACGTATAAAGACATCACCAGCAGAGTAAAAAGAAAATTCAAAGACTCAATCCAAAAATGGGAATTTGAGATGAATACACACTTCTCAGATAAAGAATTACAAATGGCCAATAAATACATGAGAAAGTGTTCAACATCAGTAGTCATTTGAGAAATGCAATTTAAAAAAACATTGAGATTTCATCTCACCCCAGTAAGAATGGCTATCATTAAGAAATCAACCAATAACAAATGCTGGTAAGACTGTGGAGAAATAGGAACTTTTCTTCATTGCTGGTGGGAATGCAGACTGGTAAAACCACTGTGGAAATCAGTTTGGAGATTCCTCAGTAAACTAGGACTAGAGGACACATTCAACCCAGCTATTCCCCTTCTGGGTATTTTCCCAGAAGATGTGAAAACTTCATATCACAGTGATATATTTGCGGGGCTGGGGATTTAGCTCATCGGCAAAAGCGCCTGCCTGGCAAGTGCAAGGTCGTGAGTTTGGTTCCTGGTACCGGAGAAAAACCAAACAAACAAAAAAAAAAAACAGTGATATATTTGCACTCATGTTCATAGCAGGGCAATGTGTAATTGCTAAATTATGGAAGCAACCCAAATGTCCATTCACTGAAGACTGGATAAAAACTTGTGGTACTTTTATATAATGGAATATTACTCAGCTATAAAGAAAGATAAACTTGAGGCTTTTACAGGTAAATGGTCACAAGACCATACTCATAAGTGAAATAAATCAGACCTG
>NW_004955428.1:11420938-11475488 GCF_000276665.1 Chinchilla lanigera
CCTGGCTTCAACCCCACTATATTGTTGAAGAAACTACAATGCAAAGGGTTAATTTGTTTGATATGTTACTGGGTAGAGGCAGGATTTCAACAATGAGGTTCTGGTTTTAAGCACAAGGCTTTTAGTCAATATAATATGTTGCCTGTCATACCAAGGGGCCTAAGAGCAGGATGCTGGTTCACTTAAAACATGTGTTGTGAAGCAGCTATGTTTCTATATCAGCTTGCAACCAATTTTGGAAATTTGTTTCCATTTTTCTTTTTTATATAGCATATTTAAGTATTTCTTTTCACATCTCCCCAGCTAATTCAACGTGATAGGCAGAAAAAAATCTCATTATATAGTGAGTTTGATGAACTAAATTGTGACACTAAAACTGGATACTTTATGGGAAGATAATAAATCTGAATGATAGTAGTATTAGTACACAGATAAAAAAAGTTGTAACAATGAAATTGGTATCTATTTTGGACTGATATGTTAAAGCTGCTCAATAAGTAAAGACTAAATTGAAAGTTGAATTAATAACCTACAAATCATGCGAAGATGTGTGTTTGACTTAACTTAAAATCTTTTGAAGATGCCATAGTAATGTAGCTTAGAAGTAAATAATAGCTCATTTTAGGTATTCACAGCATACCTAAGCCAAGTTTACTTTAAACGCATATGTTATATCTAGTGTCTTTGTACTAGTTGATTTATTATTGGTCATAAAAATAGCTTTGAATTTACAAATATTTTCACTTTAGTAGTATGTAACATTCATGAATTTGAGACAATAATTGCAATAATTTGCACTTGTTATTTTAACTGAGTAGATGTATCAATAAAAATACTTGAACTGGAAGCTCAGTTGAGTTAGAGCTAAACCAGAAAATAAACCAAGAAATTCAAGATACATTGTAACCATATTAATCTAACTACTTGATTATAAATATATTATATATTATATGACTAAAATAGCTGTTTTCTGTCATAGTATCTACTATGTTGTGATTTAAGTCATTCACAGTTAATTCTCAGTATTGAAAATTGAACAAGATAACACTTATGCAATTGCTTTATTTTCTCTATTCTCTAGTGTTGGGAAAGTAATTTGATATTCAAGACAGAACTTTAACAGTGAATTTACATCTAAAAAGCAACTTTTCCACATTACATTCTTAAATTCAACAGTTGAAATATAAATTATCATGCTTTCAAAATATTAATTCTTATATCAATGAATTTATTTAAAATAAGACATATTTCCAGCATAGTACAACTGTAATTCCACTGCATTATTTTACTCAAAGGTCACATTTCTGAGTCATAAAGAAAATTTGAATAAAAGTAGACCATAGTTCAGTATTTTTAGGGCAACTGCACAAATTTGATTAGTACTTAATTCTTTAATTATTAAACATCGGTTATCTCATACCGTGTACCTTCAATGTGTTAATGTATACTGTCCTCATGTTGATACACCGAGGTACTCTAAAATTAATCCCGACTTTTATTGCGTTTGCATTCATACATGGAGCTGGATTTTTCATGAACTTACTGAAATTATCTAAAATGGAAGTAGGTATTTGTCTTGGTTACTCTTCTCTCGTTGCTGAGACAAAATACCCAACACCCGAAATGAAGCAAGAAAAGGTTTATTTCGCTTACAGTTTATGGAGGTTTTAGTCCATATTTGGCTGGCTACAAGGCAGAGTGGCACATGGCAGAAGGCTACAGTTCATGGCAGCAGAACATAGCAAAAGCAGAAAGCGCAAAAGGGAAGAACAGCGGCAATCAGTCTCTTTCCCTCCCTTACACTGAATGCAAACTACCTGCCCCAGGGCAGGTGTAGCACTCACACCCAAGATCCCAGCATTGGACCATAAATTAATCATAAACTCTAAAAACCCTACGCATGACTGCATAGGATTTGGGAGGTCATGCAGATACAAACCATAATAGTATTTTAGATGGAATGGTAGAGGGTGGCTTCTCTGATGAGATATTCATTATTCAAAGAACTAGAAACAATAGACAATGTGTATGTGGAATGAGGATTCTTAGTGGAAGAAACAAAGAGAAAATGCCTTGGAGGAGAAATAAGGAATAAGAAGAGATAGCTAAATGAAAGAGAGTGATACAGAAATTGATGCTGGAGATGTACACAGGAGGCAGATCATATAAGCCTGTGTTGCTGTGTCAGACTTGAATTTGGTTTTGAGAGATAAGAATTCATTAAAGTTGTAAATAAAAAGGTAACAGCATATAACTTAAAATTCTAAGCTAGCCCAAGGACTGCTGTGTTGATAGAACACTACAAGGGATAGTGCTGAAAGGGAACTGGTAGAGGGGGTATTATCATATAGCTGTGCGTTGAGTGAAAAAATATAGCGGCGTTACCAGAGTAACTGTAGGGATGTAATGAAAAATAACTTGGTGTTCAAGTTAAGCCGAGAAGACTTGCCATATAGAACAGAGTTTATAGAATAAGGGAAGAATCAGTAATAAGTTTTACAACTTTGTTTTGAGAATTCGGATGAATAGAGGTGACCCTTTTCTACAATGGTAAAGATGAAAGACAAGCAAGCTTGAGAAGAAAATCATGCTTTCTTTTATCATATTTACTTTGCTATATTTTAAATTTCTAAGTAAAAATAATCATTAGGTAGTTGGATAAGTGAGTATATCACGATACAAGGTCTTGAGATGAAATGTGGGTATCATCAACACAGATAATTTATTTGAAAGCATTGGACTTGATTAAACTACCTAGTCCATGCACACAGCATGAAGGAATACATTAAAAGTACTTTTCAAAAGGACAGACAAGGGCACTGGGGATTTAGCTCAGCGGCAAAGCACCTGCCTGGCAAGTGCAAGGTCGTGAGTTCGGTTCCCGGTACCCGAGAAAAACAAACAAACAAAAAAAAAAAAAACAAAAAAAAAGGACAGACAAGCAGTCAGTAATGTACATTTAGGTATCAGATGTATTTTAGAGGACAATAAAAATAGATATGAAAATTATAAGATACTATTAACAGAAATACAGATGACGAGAGCAATAAATTGTTTGCAAAGCAAAGGTAGAATCCTGGAGTGAACTAATTGTGTTTTTTTTTTAATTCTTGATTTCAGTATACAATAGTAAAATACAATAGTAATATTTTACCAAAGGCAATTGAGAATTAAAATGTGGGTGAAATATTATGGAGGTATCTATAGAATAGAATTCATCAAAACAGTGTGGATAAATTCCAGAGCTTCAGTATTCAAGAAGAAGTGGAATGTAAAATTAGTGTTCTTACTTCCATATTAAGCTTTCTGTGTCTTTTGTTGTTATAAACGTCAGAGGATATTATCACAGAAAAGCAAAGCCTATGGATGAATTGTTAAAATAATTAAATCTGTGCTCACAATGTTACTTAACATTTCTAACTAAAACAATTCAGGCTAGGGATAGTTAAAAAGGACAAGAAATAGTGTAAAAATTGGCCTGGCTTTGCCTTGTAAAATATATAATATCACTATTTACTTATTAGAAGGGGAAAAGTTTAGAAGAATAAAACAAACAAATAGACAAAGACCAAAATATGCAAGAAAATCAGAAAATATGCAATTCTTTTTTTAACTAATTAAGTATATTGGTACATTTTAGGTATACATCATGATCACATTCATCATAGGGTATTTGTACTTATGCACGATATAACTTGATTCTTTTAGTTTAGACATATTTTCACCATCTCCATATTCCTACATTAAATTACATGTTTTTACTTGTTATATGGTCTTTCATTCTAAATAATGTTATTGCCTTTTCTATGATTTGTAAATTGCTTTGGTGTGTTGCCTTTGCAAGGGAAGCCATCCTAATCATAATCCATATTCATGATCAATAGATGGAAGGATCATAACTCAAGAGGAAAAAATAAATGTTGAGAAAGACCAGGTGGAAAAGTATGTCCTAGATGGAGTTAATACAGATGATCCTCAACTTAATAATGGGGTCATATGCTAATTATCATAAATTCAAAATATTTCTAGTGTGTTTAACATACTTAAGATACTGAACATTATAGCTTAGTCTAACCTAATTTAAATGTTCAGAAAAATTATATTGGCCTACACTGGGTAAAACCATCTAACACAAGGCTTGTTATTTAAAATAATTAAGTATTTTATGAAATTTATTGAATATCTGTCTCTTTTAAAATGCCAACAAGGGGCTGGGGATTTAGCTCAGCAGCAAAAGCACCTGCCTGGCAAGTGCAAGGTTGTGAGTTCGATTCCTGGTACTGGAAGAAAAACAAAAACAAAAGACAGAGAAAAATGCCAACAAAAGTGAATTCTAAATTGTGTATTGCTCCCTGATCACATGCTGACTAAGAGCTGAGGTTTTCTGCCTTTGCCCAGAATTGTGACAGAACATCACACTTGGTATATCATGAGCACAAGAAATCATAATTAAAAGAATAGCTTCTTCTAAAAGCATATCACTTGCACACCACTGTGAAGTCAAAAATGTCATAACTCAATCCGTAATAACTAGGGGATTCTTTGGGGAAAGAGATAGTCAATAGATTAATTCCAGGTGAGTTGTATTAAGACAATTTTAAAAAAATGTTCTTAAATGGAAAACACATTTACCACATTCCCTCCTTTATTAATATGTCATATTTTTAATATTCTGTGGAAAACTAAGGGAATTTTACCTACAAATATACTTGTTAAAATCTTATAATGTTTAGATGGTTGTTAGAGACGAGTGACAGATTCATTTCTCTTTTTTCCTGATGAATGAACAGCATTCTAGGATGTTACTGTGTATAAAATTCTGTTAAACTCATGAATTGAAGAATATTATATTCTTAGGAATTAGCATCAGACTATAGTAAGTACATGAAGAAAAAACAATAAAATATAATACTTGGCTAAATATACTGCATTAACTAGTTATAAATGGAATTTGAAAATGAGTGCACTGGTTGCCTATTCCTTCTATAACAAATCATTACATTGTAAAGATGTTTCTAAAAAATGTGAGGTTTTCATCTTACAGTTCTGGAGGTTTAAAGTTTCTGATGAATTGCAGGGATGAAAAATCAAGTATGTCCTACCTGCTGTAGTTTAGATCTAATATGTGCCCCAAAATTCTCATGTGTGCTGACTGAGATTGGATGACGGGAGCACCATCTCATCAGTGGACTTTTCCATTGATGAGTTTAGTAGCTGAATGTGCTGTTAGGAGGTAGGACCAGGTTGAAGGTGGGTCACTGTGATCATGACCTGCAAGGGTGTTGTCTTAGTTACCTTTCTCTCATTGCTGAGACAAAATACCCAACACCCCAAATGAAGGAAGGAAAGGTTTATTTAGTTTGCAGTTTGTGGAGGTTTCAGTCCATATCTGGCTGGCTCTGAGGCAGAAGGTAACAAAGCAACAAGAGCAAAGGAGGGAATGGCAGCCGAACAGCAATGCAGCCAGAGCAAAAGGGAGGAATCCCGGCCAGCTGTCTCTTTCCCTGCCTTACATTGCAAACAGGCTACCCCCACCTAAGGGCATGTAGCTCTCACATAATCTCCATGCCCTCCTCTTCCACAGATTCAGGATGAATACAAAGTAAGCACCCTGGCTTCCTGCTGAGTCACTTAGCCAAACCTCTAGACTCCCCAAGTTGACACAATGTATCAACCATAACAGGTGTGTTCTTGTCCCCAGCTGCTGGCTTTCCTCTCTGAGTCCTGGATGTCATCAGTTGAGAACCATTTCCATCTCCATCCCTTCTAGCACCCCATTTCTGCCTTAAAGTCAGCTGACTACAGACTAAAGCAAGAAACCAAAGTGAACCTCCGCTCCTTTAAGTTGTGGCATAACTTGTCTTAATAACAAGGAAATGACAAAGACACTGTCAGAGCTGTGTTTCTCCTAGAAGCTATATGGAAGAATTCATTTCATCTCAGAAATCATCTGCATTCCTGGGTTTCTACAAAGGTCACTGTGAATCTGTTTCCCTCGTCTTATCTCCTCCTCTGACACTGATCCTCTTCCTCATTTTATAAGGAACTTTGTGATTTTATTAGGCCAACCTGAATAATCACAGTAATCTTTTCATCTTGAACTGTTGGATTTAATTGCATCGTTAAAGTTGTTTGTTTTGTCACATGTTATATCCTCAGGTTCTGAGGATTGGTACTTGGGCATATTTGCAAGGTCATTATTTAGCCCACTGTAGGAATCATTAAACCTTAGTTTGCTTGAGGTTAGACTCCCTCCACCTACTTGTGATGTTCTTGACATTGTGTAAGTTTTGAAATTTACATAAATGGAAGTTAAAATAAAGCCATTTTATAATTTAAAACTTAAGTCAAATGTCCTTTGATCATAAAATTATCTCAACAATAACCTAATCAAATTCAGCATTCAAAAGTTCTCAGAAAATATAAATGCACTTCCAAACAGTCCAAAAATGTCATTTCCTAATATTAAGGAAATTTTGAAAAATTAAGAAAATTACAGTATTTTCAAAAATGTTATGACAGATCTAACATATTTTCAGAAGAAATATGTCTTGCTATTTTTAATCTTTTAGAAGCCAGAATCTAGAATGCACGAAATCATGAAAAAATAACAAAACAAAACTTAAGAGAGAGAGAAAAAAGTACATATTTGGGCACAATACTAATTTATTTATTACAAAGGATGGAGATTTTTTTCAGATGTCTATGAAATAAGTAAAATGTACTTTCTTCAGTGTTTAAAATATTCATAAATACCTTTTTAATTTTATTTACATGAGCATTCTACTGAGAGCAACTGATGAAAAGTATTGTCATGCTTTGTTTTTATTACAAACCAAAATTCACCTCCAAAGTAAAATAATGATGATATTCTTTATAAATTCACCAAGACCGACACCTAGTCTTACAATTCAAAATCATTTGTAAAAAGAAAGCTTTGACGACATGTGAATGGACCTCATTACAACATATGTTGCAAAGTAATTGAAAAGTTTTCTCAGGATTTCATAGAATTATAGGTATGCGTAATACTGGGAAAAACCAGTATATCTGAAAACTTTATTGCTCAGTCACTGAGCACTACTACAGCAAAGGGCAGGAGACAAAATAGCTTGTAAAGAACATTTTATTTCTCACTGTGGTGGATGCTCAAAGTCCAAGGGCAGGGTTCTAAATCAGTAAGGTCCTCTGAGGACCTGCCTTCAGAAGCCATCTGCCAAATTCTCCTTCTCTCCTCACACAACTGAGATATGGTAAGCCAGCTCTTTGATTTCTTTTTATAAGGTTGCTAATCGTGTTATGTGGCTCCACCTTTATGATTTTAGGACCTCCTGCCCTCCCAAAGACTTTCATAATGCCATAACAATGGAGTTCGAATTTTATCAAATAAATTTTGGAGACACACAAATATGCAACTTGCAACATTGATTTTAGTATGGTATTTGAATAGGGCTGTAGGCCAATATTTGACCATAAGTAATATTGATCTTAACTGGTTAAATTTTTGCTCCTCAGTGGCTGCAGCTGAGTCATGGAGGCATTGTTGGGCAGAATCTGCTTCTGCAAATCTGGCAACTACAGTTGACAAACTCTAGCATGGAAGGACATTTCATAGATATAAGATTGCCCCTGGAGAGCTCTGAGTGAATAACCCTATAAGCAGATGGCATTAGGCATAAGTATAATACTTTATCACCAAGAGATGAAATCTTTCCCTGATATGGCTCATGTTTGTTAAAAAGTATATTTCCTCTTATTTTCTTTATTCCTGTTTTCCAAATGTCAAGGAAAAAACAAACTGAATATCACATCACTACCAAAAATGAGCACTAAGTGTGCATTTAAACAATCCATTGTTCTCTGATGCAGTTACACATCACTCTGGAAAATGAACTGGCAAATCTCTATCAGTGGAAAAAATAACTTAAACTCAGAAAAGATTACTGCCAGGTGGAAGGTGGCATGTGAAGGGGAAAGTTAAAAGAAACATTTTGCATGTTTTCTAGTTTAGAGTAGACAAGGCTATCCCAGGCTTGAAAATTTCATGAGCTGATTTAGAGAACCTCTTGGAAGATAGACTTTGCTGTCCTGTTTGTCAGGTATCGCTGGATGCTAGCTTACACCTTGCATATCAATGTTTGCACGGTTGATGTAGTGTATCCTGCTAGGTTAGAAAAAATGAAGAGTTCCACATCAGACAAGAGACACTTGCAGAACAGAGATGAAAGCAGAGGTGCTGGACTCCTGGAGTTCAAAAGCTATCTTTGTTTTTAGGAAAAGGTTTTTCTATTTTGCATCTCAGATCTTTAGAGGAGGCACTATAACCCAAAGTATCAGTAGTGTTCAAACAGCTAATCAAAAGCAGAAAGGTATAAAGGCTTATAGGTACATAAAGGATTTATTTTGCATTAGGAAAAGAACACTTACTAATGTTCGATTTGAGTAGCTGTAGTTCACAGATGTGTCTCTCCCAGTTCATTTTCCACTGTTCCTATTTCTCTGATCGTGTCCTATAGGTAGCAGGAAATCCAGGACCTAATCACTGGTTAGTTTATTCTGTTTGTGGATTACTTCAAAGCATTGCTCTCAGAGAGCACGGACTATATCTTACCCTTGACAACTTCCATGAAAGTGGCTCACCATTAAAGCTATAGTACAGAAGTAAAGTAACACACAAAAATAGAAATAATATCTGTGATAGTTAAGCTTGAGTGTCACCTGAACTTTTAAGAAACACCAAAACTGTTGGAGAGGGGGTAATGGGTGTGATCTGGTTGTTCTCAGAGCAGTCATATCATGTCAGGAGGAAGTATAACCTCGTCATTGTCTTGGTTTGGCGATGAGCACGGTTAAAGAAGACATGCTGGGTGTAAAGTTGACAAGGGGTGAAATGTGATGGCTAAGGTTCATTGTCAATTTGACTGGATTAGGAGATTTACCACAGGGTGTTTGGTCCTGGGGCATTGTTTGCCTCGTTTGCTTCTCAGCAACCATAAACTGGGCAGCTCTTCTGTGCTGGACCCTTCAGCCAGGGCGTGCTGCCTTGGCACTGGCTGACTGTGAACTCACGAAACCAGGAACCAGTGGAAGCCCTTTTAAGTTGTGGGTGTCAGGCAGTGTGTCCCAGAGATGAAAAGCTGACCAAGAGAACACTTCCCCCTTTTTCATCTATTATGCAGCCATTGTATAAGAACATGTAGAATTGACACTGTTGGTGGAAAGCCATTATCAAAATCAATATGGATAATTCTCAAAAAATTTAAAATAGAAACTCAGTTTGACCCAGCTATTCTTCTTCGAAATATCTATGAAAGAAAAAAGGTATCATATAGTATACACACCTGCCATGTTTATAGCAACATAACTCACAAGAGATAAATTAAGGAATTAGCCAATGTGTCCATTAGCAGACGAGTAGGCAAGGAAAACTGACATATATACCAGATTACATACGGATACATCAGCCATAAACAGGAGACATTTATGTCTTTTGTAGGGAAATGGATGGGTCATAAGACCACCATGTTGTTACAATTATTAGATAAAGAAATGTAAATATGACATGGCTTCTCTTATGTAAAAGCCTGCAACATGCATATTTGAAAGAGAAAAAGGAGAGAAGCAAGGAAATAAGCAGCTAAGCTTTACAGAGATGAGAAGGGACCTTAGAATGGGCAAGAAGGCAGGGTGGAGGCCAAGGAAATAAGAGTGATCAGATATCATATGTAAATGTACCATTTTTCTAAGCTCAGTATCATTGTTATGTATCACAAACATATAAAAATACATTGAATGTGACCATTGTGAACATTTTGCAAATTTATTTTTATGCTCCACGCAATCTGTATTCTTTTAAAAAAGGATTCATGGTGGACTTTAAGGAGAATTTAAGTAGCAGGCAAGGTGGTGCACACCTGTAATCCCAGCACTTGAGAGGCTCAGGCAGGATTATCACTGAGAGTTGGAGGCCAATTGGGCCTACACAGTAAATTTGAGGCCCCCCTGAACTACATATATGTAAATACCCTGTCTCCAAAGCAAACTAAAAGAAAGAAAATTAAATGTAAGTAAAAACTTCTATCAATTCAACTTTGAGCAAACATAAATACAAATGTGTCCAAATTATTTTATGAAATATTTTATATTTGCCTTGCTAATAAATTATAATTGAATAATTATAAGTTGCATAAATTGTGTAACCTTAGGAGCAAATGTTTACAGGTATTATTGAACAAAATATAATTTTATAGTTTTAACAATTAATACACCTATTTCATGAAGAATAAATTATTCAAATGTCAATAGAAATACAATAACTACATACATTTTAAATAAACTATTTTAACTGAAATTTAGAATTGTAATTTATAAACATGTTTATAGTTTTAAACAACTGGTCACATTCATAATTACTATGACACATTGTTACTCCATTAAAAATCTTCCCTTTGCCTTGACTATTTTGCATTAGTATTTATACAGTGGTGATTACTAAGGTAAAAGAATAAGAGTTTTTCTTTCTGATATATGTTATAGCCATTACAGTATCTCCTATTTCCTATTAAGGAATCAAGGTTGACTTCTCCATTCTTTTCCATGTGGATTTATTTATATAATAAGCTCTGCTTCAATATTTGCTGAGGATATTAGTTCACAATAAATGGCTAAGGATATAGATTTTACTTATTTTAAAATTATGCATTAAATAATCACAAAAGAATCTTGGACAGAATTATTATGTATCTAACATATTAATGGTACTATTCCTCCATAAGCAATTTATTTCCTAGGGATAGAAATAGTATATACAATAATCAAAAATGCTAAACATCAGAAAGGAAACAAAAAGTCTTCATAAATGTACAAAACATTAATTCAATATGCACAGAATTTCCCAATTAAAACTTTCACATTAGCATCGCATTTTCTACAATGAATCTCCTAACAAAACATCCCCAGCAAGAAGTGGATTGCAGGGCAGAATGTGGCCCTGGGGCCTGCATCTGGCAGAAGCTACATTTTGGTAATTTTGAAGGATCTTATTTCATTTGGGAAAGAAAGTACTACACTGCCATCTTCTGACAATGATTTCTTCCCTTACGAGAAAAGAAAAATCAGGTCAAAATAAGGTATCCACTCCTTATATGATTTTGATAAAATTCATCCTTTTAAGATTTTAGGATATTTTCTACTTTTCCTCATGCAGTTTATTTTCTGCACTAGTTCGTACATAGAAAAAAAAATTACGTATGTTTAAATTATGAGAAATAACAACCTTGAACCTTTCATACAAACTAGGCTTAAAAAGTATTGACTATGCTGAGATTGCCTATATGCACTGCCTAATCCAAAATTTAACATTGATGTCCAAGCTGGGGATGCAGTTCTGTGGCTGAATGGGTACTTTCAAGGAGAGAAGCTCTGAGTTAACTCTCAAGCACTGTAAATAACAGAACCACTCAAAACTTTGGAAATGTGACGGGATTTTGCTGTTTCTTATTGATGCCATTAAGAGATAAGTCATGCAATATTTTTTTTTTTTTTTTTTTTTTTTGGTTTTTCTCCGGTACCGCGAACTGAACTCACGACCTTGCGCTTGCCAGGCAGGCCCTTTTGCCGCTGAGCTAAATCCCCAGCCCACATGCAATATTTTTGTGGGCTATTTCTTTAGCACTTTCTGGTTCTCCGTTGCACCTAAACCATCTAGATTATATGGGTTTGGAAATACCTGTTGCATTTTCAGAGATAGATTGTCTTTCTCCTTCTTCTTTTTAGTGCTGGAGAAAAATAGTTCATTTGCTTAACAAAGATTTATTAGATACCTACTATATGTTTTATTTAGTGTAATTTATAGCAGATCTAATGGAAAACAAGATGAGACTATTTCTTGCCCACTGGACATTCTCATAGGAATTCAGGGAGCTACCCAAACAGATTGCAATTAGGGTGGTGGCATGGTAAAACTAATGCAAAGTTCTCCTTCTCAACCTGGCTACTCTTCAAGAATATGAGGGTACACAAGACATTAACAAAAGCTATTGCAAAAATAGAATCTTAATTAATCATAGTTTGGCTCAGGACACTGTCATTGGGTCAGTAATAGGACTGAACTCAAAATTTTAAATTTAAAAAGGTTTTTAAACTCAATTTATTTAAGTAATACATTTTTCTGTAATACACAATGCTATTTCACTAGTAAATCTGGCAAATGCTATTGGATAAAAGATTTCTTTAAAGGGAATCCCTAGAAAGAATATAAATGAGAATGGACATAGCCAAAAATTAGGATCTAAAAGTTTGTTTACAACATCCAGAGCAGTGTACCATTCATCTTCTTTAGAATTTTTAAGTAGTATAAGTCTGACTGTGAACTCATTTACATAATCGAATGTTTTGAGACATGATCTTACCCTGTAGCCTACACTGGCCTAAGAAGCACTGTGTTTATTAGACTGGCTTTAAACTTATGATCTCCCGTATTAGCCTCCCAAGTGCTGGGATTATAGTTGCACGCCACCACATGAGGCTTGTTAACAAAAGTATTTTTATAACCACGATGCTTTTCATAGAGTATTAATTAACATTCACATTAATTAAATTAAATTACCATGTTCAGCATCAAATTACTAAGAAATACTAAACCACATTTTAAGAAATCAGATTTAATTGGTGATCACAAAATCATACAATGATGAGAAATAAATGTGCTTTTACAATTTCAGTAGGTAAGTGTGAAGTAACGTGTCAGATTTAGAAAATGACGAGAGAATTCTTTGGACACTTCCAGCTTTACTTAACATTCTTAAATTACAGAGATTTTTTTTTGATGTTCTATTGTCTTAGGTAGAAGAATAAAGACACTGAACAATTGCTTTAAAAGCTTTATATTAAAAAATAATTCCAATTCATTGGAGGGTTGTTGATGTTATCTAATAGGTTTCTGAAGGCATTTTCTGCCAAGTGTCTTCCCTGATATATTCCTTGGTGAGTTCTGGAAAATTATTAAGGAACACTTTGTTATTCTTAATATATAAACAATGCCTTTAAGTATCTCTCAGCAACAGAATCCTAAGCTTTTCATAGTATTAAGCAATACTGGATTCACAGTCCCCTAATATCAAGTTTGTTTTCCAAAGAAATTGCTATTGGATATGAATGGAATCAGTCATCTAAACAATGATTGACTGCTCATTCAAGTATATTAAAAATCATTTCTTTAAAACAATGAGATTGAATTATATTTCACACAGATTGCTCTATTCTATGCTTAACTGTTTTGTGTCTCAGTTTAGAGGGAGTCAAACTTTTATAGAACACTGTAAATTTACAACACTGCTTCAAATACTTTTTTTGTTATTGCTATTTGTCTTCCTTTTAAAAGTCCAGTTATCTAACTTATAACCTCACTGGAGATTCTATTCTTCCTTCTAGGATGGTTTTAATTCCTCTTCATACCTTGTCATCTCTTTGATGCCTTTAAGCCCAGTAGAATTTACAAAAGCATGTCCTTTTTTAAAGTCTAGAACAAGCATATTCAAGGCGATTATATTTGAATTATTTAGTACTTGAAATACTTTTCAGGAAAGATAATAGTAGGTATTGTTCTTTCCGGACAATTAGGGATGCCTACTTGAAAGACAAGCCCGCACTAAGGTGCACATTGCCAGTTCATTGACTGTGTTATTTAAATAGATATTCACAGTGCACCATACAGTCTAGGCACTCAATTACCACAGAAGAAATATGAACATGATTTGCTCCGTGTGGATACGTGATTGTTAGTTCCTATGTTTACAAATATATAATTTAGCATGAAAAACTAGGTTAAGGTAAAATTTTAATAAAATGGCTTCTGCAAGAAAATTGCTCTGATATTTGGTATACAAGGAGACTGAAATAAAAGCAACTTTGAAGTATTATCAAGTCCTTCATTTTCTTTTTTAGTCAAACAGGATTGGAATTGCACAAGGTTAAAGTATACACCTAACCACATTTTGAATTTTGTTTTACTGTGAATTAAATTGCAAGTGCCTCACCTTGCAGTATTAGAATTGTTTTCCTTAAAGTTCTAAAGGTTTTTCAATCTTCAATAGTTCCTTATTAAAATGCAAATACCTTAGGATTGGAAAGCCCTTAACTCAGAAGTATTTAACATTTCAGGAAGCAAGAGGGCATGATGACCTCTAACTAAGTCACTGATGTCAGAGATGGAAGAAGTAAAACAGAATAAGAAGGTGGAATTTTTCCACAACAGAGTTTAAATATGCTTTAATTATTGATGTTTTAATCACATGTTTAATCTATATTTTATTTAATATATATAGAGGTGGACTTTTTCTCCTTATTTTCTATAGTATTCAGGAGAGAGCAAAATCAAATCAATCAGATCTAAACTTTCCTATATTGAGCTTAAAATAACATACCTTTCCATCAATTGACTGCTTTCTGAGTCAGTCAGCTTTCTGTTATTACACCAAACGCCTGAAATAAGTTTATAAAGTGGAAAGGTTTATTTGGTTCATGGTTCTTGATGTCAGTTCATTATTAATTGGTTCCACTGCTCTGAGCCTATGGCTGGTCATCCTAGTGAGAGCACATGGTAGGGCAAGCCGGGCAGCCATGTTGGGAAGTAAGAAGAGGCAGAGGAGGGGTAAGGTACATGACCCCTTCAAGAGCACATGTCCCTACAGGTAGAAAGCATCCAGTTAGGCCCAATCTCTTCAAGGGTCCCTCTCCTCTCAATCGCACCATCTAAAGATGCCACACTTATCCAAAAGAGTAAGGTCAATTGTTCTAGTGAGAAATCCATTGGTGAATAAGCTCTTGTCTCATTTCTAAGAACTTCCTCCAATGACACATTGATCAAGTGAACATATAGGATTGATAAAAGTGAAAGTTATTCTTGTGTTAATATGGCACAGTTTGCTTCTACTTCACAAAGTCTTATTTGAGGTCTAAGTTTTTTCAACTTTGTTATCAAAGTTTGAGGAGTTTAGGAGTCAATATTTTGGTACACTTATTGGTAAGTATTTCTTATTCATCATTAAATGATTTACTAGGCACATCATAGATGCTACTGCTTGACTGAAAATTATGTTAAAAATTCTAATTATCTGGGCTGAGAATGTAGATCAGTGTGCACAATTTGCCTAGTATATGGGAGGCTATGGGTTTGATCCCTAGCCAAGACACCAACAAAACACACACTAATAATATATTTTGCTATATCCGTGATACATAGCTTGTGAAGACCTCTTTAAGCAAATGAATAAGCTCATGTGTCCTAAATTATGCTGAAGAATTAAAATATATCTGGATACATAAGTGTTCTTAATGTGGAAGGAAGAGAAAGTCAAACAAAAGATCAAACAAATTTAATTTGTTGGCTCACTTAACTTTAAAATAAAGGAGGAGGAGAATGCTCCTTTTTTAAGTGAAGGATGAATTTATAGTCATATTCAGAAGGAAAAGTCATTAGTGATGAGTGGCCTTCAACCTTTAAGCATTTCTTCTGTCCCCAAAATTCAGCTAGATCTTCCATGTACTGGGTTGTCATTGTGTAATACCTGGGAGAAAGATTTGACACTATGCAGAATAAATTTCTTTTCCAAAAATAGGGATGACCTCAGATAAATTGTACCATCAAATGTCATAATGTCAGCAGTTTCCAGTGTCTGAGAAATTATATTGTAAGAGTCTCTACTGTCTGGCATAGGTGACTACCAATTAATTCTAAGGTATACAAATAGCTTTTTCATAGTTGTGGTTGTTATAGGCAAGTTGATGTGCTAATAGGAAATGGGGCAGCGTGGGTGGTGAGGAGATTTGGAAAACAGACATTCAGAGCTCAGCAGATCTGATGTGTCATTCCATACATTCCCAGCCTCCCTTGCAGTTAGAACACATGTGATAGAGTCTAGCTGACTAAAAGACAAGTCATGTGTGTTTGTGAGTCTTCCCATTGCTGGACAAAACACCCAAATGTCTATGACTTAAAAGAAGAGAAAGTTAACTTGGCTTACATTTTAAGATGGACATTTTTGGTTAGCTAGCTCCAATGCAGAAACATCATGGTGGAAAAGTGTTATGAAGGAAGCAATGTCACTTAATTCAGGGTGACTGGGAAGCAGAACAGGGAAACAGTGCCAGAGAGAAAGAGATGCAAGATCAGGCCTAGACCCTAAGCTGATGAGTGTTGTTCCACCCAGACACCTAAAAGTGTCTAACAATTCCCTGAAAGCATCCCAAGTTGAATCAAGTTGACACCGCATCCTAACCACTACATCCCATATATACATAAGATGACAAGTTAAATTTCTTACTATTCCATGCAAACTTGGAAGCCAGATTTTCTTACTAATACATTCCAATGAATATCCACATCAGACTGTATGAATACCCAAAGCCATGAAGCCATGGGTGTTTTAGTTTGCTGACCTGTTCATGTTAGTTCCTCTAATAGAGGGATTATACACTTTCTTGATGGGTGTCTTTTGAAGAAGCACTCAAGAAATTGTTTCTCTGAAGGAGAGATTATTGATTATTTCAGGCAAAAATCTCAGAGAACATCAAAGTACTTGGAAGAAGTTCAAACTTCTTAATTGAGAGTGTATAGCACAAATCATGGTAAAGAATTCTTGGAAAAGTTAAGTAGTGTGACTCCTATCTGGGAGAAATATTAGAGAAACTTTCTAAGGATGTGATCAGATTATAGAGCTTAGATATTAAAAGACAATGTACTTCCAGGTTCTGAATCTTATCTTCGACTGGCAAGGTCTCAGGTGGAAAAGTAGAGGTTAGATTACTGCCTGGCCAGTCCCCTAATGTCTCCATGTTGGCACACAGAAACCAATGTTGGTTGCATTTTGTCACTATTCTGGTTACTATCCTGTCATTCTAAATTTTTCAAACTGGATAGCCCAAATTAGTTAACAAAACTTATTGTCCAGGCTTGTAATGAAACTTTAAATATTTGTTTCAGGCTTAATAAGTATGTCCAGCAGCCGTAGAATCATGATTTTTACAGAAAAGTAAAGACAATTAAACAATGACACTGACATTTCCACGAGGGTCTACTGCAAGGTCTAGTTGCCTTGTACTCTCAAAAATAGGTATTGAATGCATGAATGATTGGAAGAAAAACGATGAATACATGAAAGAAAAATAATTTTCTTTATCATTGTTAAATTTGATCAGTTTTATGAAAATTTGCATAAAAATATACCTAAGTATTTTTCATAGGAAATCCCAACAGGAACTTTGGAAATATTTTACCATTGCGAAGCAACCTATTTCAGTATTATAATTGTATTTGGTAAATCTCTAAATGTATTTACAGGTAATTAACACTTTAACAAATTCACCTGGATATAATTAATTTTAAAATACACACTTTTTGGAAAGAAATCTACCTTTTTAATTCTCTTTGACTAGAGTAAATAATTTAAAATTAAGATTTTATGCAAATTTGCTTATTTTTAAAGGATAGATCACAGCATTTGATATATACACTATCATAACTTGCTATGAAACATGGCACAGAATTTTAATAAGAATATATTTAGATACAACTGAAACTAAGGAAGAAATGTTGAGGTATATCATGAATAACAATTAACCACTTGAATACGTTCTCTCTTCAAAAACAGAAAACATCTCAATTACAGTAGTCAGAGCACGGAACTATTTTTGCTAAGTATGAATAAACTGCAAACCACTATTGCTATGCAGGCCACACTTCTCTTTGGAGGAGCAAGTTGTAAACCCTGGAACTTCTACTCACATTCAAAGTACATCCAGGCCGAAGGAGGAGTATATCCTTTACCTTTCACGTATTACCTTTGGTTTTGCCAGTTAATGGGAACACACTGGCTCCTTTCTACTAATTTTCTGATTTTTTTCATTTGAGATACGTGTTTGAATAGGAAAACAGGTGTGGTAGAGCAAGCAATACGAGGGTCAGGCTTCTTCTGTTCAATTTCCTTCAGCCCCTTTCTACTGTTAAGATATTTATAAGAATCTCTACAAGATTTTTACAGATGTATATAAAATATGGTTATGTTGTTTCACTATTTCAGTAGGTGGTTAAGTTTCTATTGTTCAGATTGATTCATATTATCCTGAATGTAAACATAAGATTTTTCTAGAGCAGAGAAAAATGGTTTATACTTAGAGAAAGAAGTATACTAATTTCTCATGCTCTAGGTATGCCAATTCTGAGGCATTATAAGAATCGGATGATCAGCTTTGTACTTTTGTGTGTTCCTAGGTAAGAATCTTGAAATTCTGAATGAGAATTCCTGGGGATAGAGCTGCCATCTCTCCTCCATTTTTGAGAGTGACAGAAATATTTACTTTCTAATATAAATACATACTTCTTGGGAAGAGAAGGGAAAAGAAACCATGTATATTACCCTTTCCGATTCAAATAAATGTTTTCAGAAGGAAGAAGGGCTTCTGAGTGATTGCAGACCTGTCCTTAACCTGAGTTTTTTCCCTGGTTGGAATGTAAACAATCACCTCCGGACAGGCGCATTTCTCCAGATGGGCTCTGTCTATCTGTTTAGTAACTCTCAGGCTTGGGCTTTGACCTAGACTCTAGTACAATGCTTTGAAAACGCTGAGTATACAGAAACATGAAAATACTCACTTCCCCAAGGTAGTGTCTTCTCAGAAGCATCCTAATAGTTTCAAAACTAACTTGGCAAGAGACAGTTCCCCTGTGTTCTCATAATTATTTCACTGGGAAATTTTTATCATTCATAGGTGAAGTAGTCATAATTTAGCTTCTGATCTACTTTGAAATCGTGGCCCTCAAATGTGTTGCAAATAGTCCTCTACTATGTCGCATCTGTACTTTTATCTAACATTATAGAGTATCATTTAGTTCCAGGCACACTGCTAGGTACTAGAGCAATAATGGAAAGTATTCAAGGATATTATGACCTGGTGCAAGAGGAGGATATTATATTAAGTAAAATAAGCCAGAAATACAAATACTGTGTGTTCTCACTCTTCTGTGGAAGGTCAAGGAACTTGATCTCAAGATAAAAAAAAAAAAAAAAAACAACAGAGATCAGTTAAACAGAGATTAGAAAAAAGTAAAGGAAAAAAGGATAGAAGAAATTAAATAATAAATACCACATTACTGTTAGGACCAAAGAAATTATTTATTATAGGAAGAATTAGAACCGAAGAGTTTGAGTTTCCAAATCTAAGGAAATCATAACATGGAAATGTTAATTACATTGCTTTAATCATTACTTAGTGTGTACACTCACAGAATCATCACACTGCACCTCATGAATACGTAAAATTATTAGATATTTAAAATAAAAAAAAAAATTTCTAATCAGAAAGCATAAGCTTCTTAAGTGACATCATGCTTTGGGGGTTCTGATTTTAGTACAAATACATGCATATCCTGAAAGACTATCTTTCAGGATAGTCTTTTAACTTTAAGGTCTCACGTATTTTTGGAATGATGAATAAAGTATTAAGTAGTATTCAGCCAAGTTACAAGAGAAGTTAATGGAGAGCTTGAGTCATCCGTATGTGAGCTAGAAATGTTCTGGTAGCTGCTGGTTTAGCAAGCTCAAATGTTGGATCTGGTGTTGATGTCACTCTAATTTCATTCACTACATGGAGTTAAGCAATATGGGCGAGATGATTCCTAAAGAAATTTCAGGGTCTCACAATTTAATAAATTTGGGTAATGATACCAATTAGTTGATAACATAACCTTAATTTTTCTCTTTTAAAAATGCCTAGAGCTCCACATTTTGTTTAAATCGTAATATTTATAATCTAAAGTTTTATGAATAGGGAATACATTTCGATTAATTTTTCTTTTTTTAAATAGAGAAGTATTTAGGAAAAGTACAAGAGACTCACATTAGACTTAGGGCATTATTATATATACTGAGATATGAACATATTGTTGTTTATTCTAGGATGATTATTGAAATTACATACCTGTACCAGATATTGTTTGAATTCATTGACATTTTTTAAATAAATAAAACTTTTCCATTAAGTGGTAAGTTAACACAATAGATTAACTCTGATATATTTAAAAACATTTTTCAATTAACACAGTTACAAACATTTCCCTGAAGCTCTTGACTGTAAAACAGGCTTTTCTTAAGTCAATCAGTAACTTGCCATCTATGATAGTTAAAGACAGGTTTAATGCAAGAATACAATAGTTTTAAATAATCAGTCATGTATTATAGCCCAAATCCCCTAAAATTCAGGTAAGGATGTTTCAATGAATTCTCGTTTGAAACCACCTTAGGATAAGCAGATAAATATAGAGGTTATTAAAAAATACAATCCTTTCACTGTCAAAAATATGTAACATTCCTACTGTAAAATGTACAGAAGATTAGGTATTGCTTTACAAATTTCAACTCAGGGATGCCTATTGTCATTTTCAAATTGTGTGAAATCATATTAGTATTTTGAGTGACACATTTTCTTTTTTGTCAGAACATTTTAAGAGTAAGAAGAAAAGTCATAACCTAAAGCAGAAATACCCTATCAATGACAGTTTATGTAAACAGCTATTTCTGGTGGAGTTAAAGAACTTGCAGTACAAGTGAGATTTCTAATAGTAATTGATTTGCAAGAGGTAATTGCTGACATGTTTTCCTGTCAGGTTTATTTTCTGTGATCAAATTCGTTTAAAAGAACATATAGTATGCAGAATGCTTTCTTTGTTGTGATACAGCTCAAGGAGTGGCAAAGCTGTTCTCAAAGCTTGTCAAAGCTTGGGAGTTTTGTGTGCTACCTTTCTTGGTGGAAATGAATCAAAGTAGAATTACTAACAATGGGAAATAATCTTACTTTGCTTCAATGCAAAGTTTTACACAACTTACTTTGTAAACCTGAATTCAGCTGAAACTTAGCAGGGAAAAAATAAAGTAGTATTTGTGAAAAATGATAAGGAACACTTTAACATTAGATTTAGCACTTTCTGACCATAAATGAGAACACAATATTTTACAATAAGAGCAGACAGAGTGGGAAAAATGTAAGTAGCATCTTTAAAAGCATCACAAAGTTTGTCTGAATCACAAATCCAAAACTCCTAAGCAAATGCTATCAGAGAAGTGTCAGAATGGCCCAGAACAAAAAGGTTCATCCCAGGAAATTAGGTTTTCTCTTTTTTGAGGTTGGAGCCTATAATTATGCTTAATAAGATGGAAAAGACAGTAATATGCTGGCTTAATCATCTTCCCATTCAATAGGATGAATCATAGATTTGTACCTGAAATCCTCCACATCTGATTGTGATCTAGATAATAGCTAGCATTCTCATCTCCTGCCTTCTGTTTGAACCCACTTCTAAAAAATGATTTGAATCATTTTGAGAAAAGTAAGAGTTGACCTGGCCTAATACCCACACGTGAGCAAAGGCACATCTGAGCTCACAGTGAGGACAAATATTTTAAGACTCAAGGCTTAGGAACACCATATATTCTCCTATGTAAAGCAAAGCTGAAATAAACTCCCCCTTTCTCCCATACAATAAATTATTGCACTGTATCTTTATAACATCTGCATGATGCAATGAAATCACAGAAAAGGAGCATAAAATTTCACATACTGCACAATACATACACACACTAAATGAGGATTTAAACATTGATCAAACTATGCATGAAATGTTTATAATTCTTTATCCAGTAATTTTTCTGATATAAACCTTTAGTTCTGTAAATTATAATTTTTTATAAAAAAATGATTTACTATGGTAAACCCAAATCATCTAACCAATTACTAAGCATTTCATAGCTATACTTCTAATTCGTGGCCTGCTCTGGTTACCAGATAATAAAGCCCCTGGGGCCCTTTGTACCTCATTCAGGTGATGAGTCTTTTGCAGAGATGGTCCTGGTCCCATAGTGCTACCCATAAATGAGATAGAAGCGTTGGGCAACTGTAGGGTTATGGACAAAACATCTACCTACTAGGCTGAATAAAGACATCAAATGTTTTCCTTTTGAAGTAAAAAGGAGGCAACACCTTTGGAGAACCAAGAGAAAAGTTACAAGGCAATGTTCCAGGTGCTCTCTCTCTTCCGTCCCTGCCAGTCACTGCTGTCTTGGCAAGATCCTGCCTCCACTGCATTGCAAAGTTTTTCTTCACAGCCAGAACAGTGACTGTCAAATTTGAAAGGGGACGACTTAGAATTTTCCTATTCTCCTAGGGCAAAAAGTAGCAACCAGACTCATACCAATAATAGTTAACAGCTATAATTTCACAGGGTTTACTAAATATGCCAAACACAGCACTAAGCAGTTTATAAACATTGTGCAAGTTAATTCTTAAGCTGAAAATATACGATACTTCCTCATTTAATAGATTCATCGCATATGCCTTTTTAAACTGATGGAATGTCATAGTTTAAAGGTTATTTTCTAAGTTTCTTAGTGGCAGAACAAATGTTAGAATCATATTGTATTTGATGGAAGATAACATTTTTCCACTTTTAGGACTGAAAAAATTGAGCCATTAATGCCTATCCACTATCAATTACACAGGATTTCAAATCCTAAACTGTATGGTTAGACATTACACATTTGTTTTTTAAACTAATATACTATTTACCACATTCCCCAGTCTGTTATGAGCAAGCTCAAAGCTCAGAATCTCATCTAACTAAAAAGGTAATAAAATAAAATCAGAAAGTTTCATAACATTAGAAAAATTCCAACCTGTGGAAGATCCTTGTTTGAAGGTTTTAAAGATGTACGGAGCCATGTGTTAAGAAATTTAGGCAGCTTCTAAATGCTCATAGCTGCTCCTGGTACACAGCAAGCATGGGAATGAAAGTGTGAGCCTTAAGACCCAATGTATTTACTAATAACATAATAAAAGTTAAGTGCTAATACCCTGAATCAGTTTCTAAGCAGGTTTTGTTCCTAGAGCTTCCAGTAAGAATGAAACCAAGGATACACAGTTTATGGGAACCGCATGCGAGCCCCTACTCAGAAAATCCAGTAAAACCTTGCCTGAAACTATCCACTGCAGAATGTGAACTAGTAAATGCACATTGCTAATTAAGGCACTTAATGCCTGTGTGTGAGTGTGTATGTGTGAGTGAGTGAGTGAATGTGTGTGTGTGTGTGTGTGTGTGTGTGTGTGTGTTTTCAGTACTGGGGTTTGACCCTAGGCAATTTGCATTGAGTTACATGCCCAGCCTTTTTTACTTATTTAATTTTGAATTTTAAAACAGTCTTTTTAAGTTGCCAAGTTACCCAGGGTGGACTGGAGCTTGTTTTTTTCTTGCCTCACCTTCCCAAAGTGCTGAAATTATAAGTCTGACATAACTCTGTGGTAGCTCACCATGCCTAGCTTTGTGGTAATTTTCTGCATAGCAATGACAGAACTAATACAGATCTGATCTCAGAGAGAGAGAGAGAGAGAGAGAGAGAGAGAGAGAGAGAATAATAAAAACCTTTGTTTATCACCACAGTCAACCCATGTCGGGTACTATTTTCTTTACTGCTGCAACCTGAAGAACACTGAAATGTAGGTTCACAAACATTTTCTATTTTTAATTCCTTTCAAATCAGTGATGAAAAGAATTTTAACATATGATTTGAACATAGTGGTCTATCTCTCAATAGCTCAACACAATATTAAAATGTTTGCCTATCTGACCATACACTTTATTTTTTATTAGTATGATGAAAATAGGGTTTTTCTATGCATGATGCACTAAACTTTTTGTAGATTAATGTAGTGAGTAGTTTGTATAGGCCTTAAATCTGCAAGCGAAATTTTCATAAGTTGTTTCATTGTGTCATGTCCTTTGTATGGACAAACTCAACAGCTCTTTTTAAACAATGCTATAGCATCCATATCATTACTATTGCATTTAGCAAGAGACCAAATAGGATTAAAATGTGTAAACAATCTGCTGCTTGATATAGAAGGGCTTGCTACTTCTTGTACTACTTTCAGTCGTGGTCTGCAGCAAGACACTACTTCTCTGTCTTTCAGAAAGCAAACTTATACCTTGCCCTGGAAATATAAAGAGAGTCAAGTTATGTAATTTTATGATATTCAACTTTGATAATATGATATTGGATCTAGGAAATAAATAACTTTGCAAATTTTTAAGATGCTCACATTGAGTTATCTCTTTTAATAATAAAATGAATGGAGGAATGTGTTCATATTTCAGAGACCTCCCTCAGTGTTGTCATGCCCACTTCTAAGCATGAATGAGCAATCAGAACTCTAATAGCCTTACTGAAGAAAGATCTGAAATGAACACTGGATCACTGATCCCTCAGAAATGAGCAGTGAGGTCGTGCTCAGGCAGGAGAGTGGGGCATGGCAAACAGGGTGGAGAAGTGGGCATGACCCGCCAATCACAGAGTTCCAGGATACATTCACCAAATATCTAAAGCCCTGCACTTGGAACCAGTCAGAGAGTACTACCTTCAATTCTTTTCACAAGAACTTGGGCAGGTTTTTATAGGGTGGCTTCGGCCTGACATCAACCTGAAGAATGGATGACACAAAACATAGCCATCATCAAATTGGGCACTGTTGGTAACTCTCTGAGTGGTCCACCCTATGATTTGCAGGGTATATCTCTGTTCTTAATTTTGGTTGGCCTGAACTTGCCCTGCAGAGCATAATTCTTCTCTCTCTTTTTTAAATCTTTAATAATAGTAAAACTCACTATATTTTACACTTATCTTGGCCAGTTCTTTATTAAAGACAGAGAAAAACCTAGAATACACCTCTGGAGGGAGACCCTAGCATCCAAGAAATCTGGTACTAACACAACTTGCAAGTCATATAGAACTGAAGTCCCATTTAACCCAGCTATTTCCTTTCTGGATATTTTCCTAGAAGAATTAAAAACATCATACCACAGTGATATATGTGCACCCATGTTTATAGTAGCACAATTTGTTATAGCTACATCTTGGAAATAACCCAAATGCCCATCCACTGAGGAATGGATAAAACAGATGTGCTATTTTTATACAATGGAGTATTACTCAGCTATAAAAAAAGATAAATTCAAGGCTTTTGTAGGTAAATGGATGCAACTAGAGACCATACTCATAAATGAAATAAATTGGACCCAGATGGGTAAACACCATATTGTTTCCCTGGTGTAGGAACCTGAAAGAACAAGTAAAACTCAAAATGTACAATAGGTGATAGGAAAGGGAAATAAACTGCTCAAGGGAAGGAATGACTGGGATGAGAGAAAGAAGAAAAAAAGAAAAAAGAAAGGCAAAATACAAATGTATATATGAATAGCTGTGATAACTTTATTGCTGATGTCTAATGGTATACTGAAAGGAACAGTTAATGCATAAAATTTTTTACATTCTGATCAATTTTGCAAGCTTATATCTGGTAATCTGAGCAACTGATTTGAAGATAACAATAGGCAAAGGAATTACAATGGTGAATTCCTACTATCTTGTCTAGTGAAACTGCATTATCTCCAATGTTTTATCTAATAATTATTTTCTTATTCTCTGTAATAGTTCGCCCAATCTTTCATTCTTACATCTGGTAATCTGAGCAACATAGTTGAGGATAGTGATATGTAATGTAACAACCACTGTTAATTTGTATTATGTTGTCTTGAAACCCTGTATCACTTTAAATGTTCTTGCTTTGGTTTGTTTATGTTTGTGATACTGGTATGCTGCTATTGTTCTTTTGTTTTGCTTTGCTTTGTTTTGTTTGTTTGTTTCTCATTTATTACTCTCTTTAAAATAAAATTTAAAGAAAAAGAGAACTGAAGAATGTGCAGCTATGGTACATGATGAGATAGACCAGGGTACTGAGGACAGATGGTGAACATAAGTTATACTAGGGATAGTTTATGCGAATTATCCTAGTGATTTTCTTTATGTTTCCATATGTTTGTCTGGGAAAGTCACCATCTGGAAGACATGCCAAATAATCCATCAACTAATTATGATTATTGTTTTCAAAAACATTAAGGAGATACTGTGGTAGAAAGCACTGGTGTTGAGTCTGAATTCTTGTAAGTTCCTTTTTGTGTGTGTGTCCCTTGCCCTTTTTTCTCCTACAATAGACCTCTCTTGTCTGTCTTCCAAATACCAGCTTCTGAGGACTCATGTCTCCAGCTTTAGAAGATAGGCGCCACTATCTGAACTCATTCCCTTGGGACAGTGCTTAACCACTACAGGAATTTGAAATCCAGGTTGTTTTACCTGAAGACAAAATATTTCTGATTTGTAACTTTAATTCAAAGGTTTCTTTTGGAGCCAGTTTAAAAATAGTTATTGTTGTTCTCTTCTTCTTGTTTTCAATGCTACAGATTATTGCAACAATGACCTGAAGTGCTTTCCTCCTATTTGCATTCATGACTGGTATGGTTTGTGTCTGGAAGTCCCCACAAGGCCCCATGCAATCATGGGAAGACTTCTAGAGTGTATGATTGATTCATGGTCCAGTGCTGGGATTATGGATGTGAGTGCTACACCTCCCCTGGGGTGGATAGTTTCCATAAAGTGTAAGGGAGGAAAAGAGGCAGCTTGCTGCTGCTCCTCCCCTTTTATACTCTTGCTGCTTTTGCTGTTTTCTTCCACCATGAACACTTGCCTTGTGCCATGTGCCACTCTGCCTTGGAGCCAGCCATGTATAGACTGAAACCTCCACAAAATGTGAGCTAAATAAACCTTTCCTTCCTTAATACTGGGCTTCAGGCATTTTGTCTCAGCAATGAGAGAAAAGTAACCAAGACAATTACCATGGATAATCCTAATACACACTATCTCTGCTTTGATTCTGCAATTGCTTTTGACCAATGGAACACTGGCAGAAATGGTGCAGAGAGAACTTTGAATAGTACTTATGCTGAGTGATTTGTCCTCTGTTATCCTTCCTGAGGACCTTACAAATGTTGGTCTTTTAATAAAGCTGGACTGCTTTTCTCTAGACACAAGAACCAGGCAGTCCAGCCAAAAGCTAGGACAGACTGTCAGACATGCAAGTGAGCTCCTTATAAAACAAAGGGATCACAGCTAACCTGAGGGTTATGCTGGTGAACTATGCTGATGGAAACCAGCACAACCACTCAGCTGAGCCCAGTTCCATTTGCTGCCTTCACAAATTTAAGGCTAGTGTGACTATTGCTTGAGATTGATACACTGTGGCATGGAGTGTGTGAATATGTGTGTCTGTTTGTGTGGGTGTGTGTGTGCATCATATGTTAAGTAATAATAATTCTTAGTCCTGTCCTATTTCCCAGACTTTGCTTTGGTTCCTCTTAGAGAAGTGTTTCCTTCATGGTTTATTTGCACAGGAATCTCTGGCTTAGGGAGTACTTCTAGAAAATGTGACCAAACATAATAATTTATTAACTCTTTGGGCTTTATGAAGACTCCATTAAACATCTACATTTAAATTACAAAATGGGCACTTATCCAGGTTATTTGAATTTGAAATGAGAAGCCATTCACAAAAAGAATGAGGAGAACCAGACATGTTTTCCAGGCATAGATTATTCTTTCTCTTTTGTTTGCTCTGAGCATCCCATCTGCTTGAATTTACTTTATTTATGAATAAAAACTAAGGGATTAGAACCTGAGGAGAGACTTGCCAGAGGGTTAATATTTCAACAAAATTAAAATGCATTAAAATAGTAGGACCAATAGCAATCAGTGAGATATTTGCTGTAATGACACAACAACAAGTGTAAATTCAATAATTCAATAAATAGAAATAATGATAGAAAAAAATAAGGAAAATCATAATTTTAAAAGTGAAACCACAACTTCAGGACACATGACCAATTTCAAAACTTTTTACCTTTCTTTTCTCTCAGAACACAATGATCGCAGGCAATTCCATTTCACCTAAAAATGGTTTGGCTTTTCACTCTTTACTTGCAAAAAGGTTCCTTCCATCTGTGAATATACTACCTCTTTTTAGCTCATAAAATAGAATGTTTTTATGAGAGGATGTTATCTTTCAGTGGGTGAGCCATCCTCCCATTACCTCTCTGTTATTTTTGTCAAGTTGGAATTCCTATACATTCAAAAATTCCACAGAATTCTACCTCTAAAAACACACAAATATTCCCAATTCAAAACTGTAGTGCCCCTCCTTTGAGGATCCACATGCTATTTCATTGAGTGTGTACTTCAAATTTCTGCCTAGTAAATGCCTTTATGTGTCTTAACCCATTCTGAAAATTTTTCTTTCCTACCTGGAGCCAGTGAATCTACAGGCTTAAGTGAGTTAGGCTCCTTATTTTGGTTTCTCAGATCCTGGGTGTTGACATGTTTCTATCATTTTTTGCATAACAACATGATTCTCAGAGCTTAAGGGTAAAGAGCATTCACTAAGTACATATCATTTCAGTCCAAGGCAGTTCCAGACAATCTCCTCCATTATGACAAGAGTTCATCAACATAGTTTCAAAAAATCAGCATTTTGAATATTATCTCATTTTGTCCATAGGAAGATTAGTGTTTTAAAATTTTTTACACTGGAAATCTATATCAGGAGGTAATTCCTATTTAAAGTTTAATTCTCTCTATTTTTCTGATATGTGCTTTGTCCCAGAAAGAAGAAAGAAATCTGTTCTCTTTCCAAGCTTATGTTAACATTGATTTATTCAAGAAAACATTGAAAAATGAAGCAAGCACTTATACAATGTTTACTCTCATATAATTATTGTGAATATTAACCTTCATAGTCAAAGTGCACCAGTGAGGCAGGAGATTAGGGTGTTGGAAACTGGTTTGGGGAGAAGGTGTGGTCCATTAACGGCAATGTCTCCCTATATAAGAGAAATGCTAGATGTCAAATACGTCAAGTTTGTGGCCTCCAAAGTCAAAGAATGAATTCTAAGGAACACCAGAAGTTAAGAGTAGAAAAATTTATTAGAGAAAAGGCATGGGGAACAGGAATGGGGGAATGGGGAATAGGAATAGCTCCTGAGAGACAGGAGGGGATCCCAAATGGGTTATCAATGAGCCCACCTATAAAAGGAAGTTTTATAGTACAAAATCATGAGGCAGGTACAACATGGATCAAAATTATGATCACCTCATAAGATTGCAAGTATAGTTACTTAGATAGTATTGATCTAATGCTAGCAAGGGTACATGAGTGATATCATTATCCTTGGTCAATAATCTAAAGTCTTAGTCCTGTCTTTAGTCTTAGCAATTTTAGTCTTAGTAGGGGGAAGAGGATGGCCTGTCCCGATGAGTGAACAGGAAATCTTTAAAGGATGATACGAATAATCCAATCTCCCTTCATCCTTTAAAGAAGTATGTAAAAATAGCCACTGTGACTTTAATCTTCAGAGGCACTTCCAGCCACAGTCCTGATGGATTCTCATCTACACTGACTTCCTTGAGGGTTCAGTCCTGTCTCAATGCTTACTATATTTCTACCTAACTTAACTGTCTATAATATCAGGATATGTGTGAAGAACAGTTCCCTAAGCCCTGAATATGAAACCGACTAAACAGCATTGTCCTCAGTTCTTCTCAGGAGAACTCATGCAAGTATTTTTTTTTTTTGAGGGGCTGGGCAATGCCATTTATTCGTTTATTATTTTAAAGATAAGAGAATGAAAACATCTTAACAGACACATACACATTTAGAAAATAACACAGAAGCAATACAGAATCTCAGAAAAGGTGATAGGAAATTAACAATAGTGGTTGTATTACATGTTGATATCTCCAGTTTGGATACTCAGATAAACAAATATAGACATGTAAGATTGATCATACATTTAAACATTAACTGTTCCTTCCAATAGAGCAATAAAAGTCAGTAGTACAAATATGTTAGCTATCCTGTGTATACATATATACATATTTCCCACCTTCTTTCTTTTCTCTTTTCCATCATACCAGTTGTTCTTTACTTTTGAGCAGTTTCCTTTCCTTTCACAATGTCTATTGTACCTCCTAGATTTCATTTATTCTTTCCTGTTCTTACACTAGTGAGACAATATGGTGTTTACACATGCAGGTCTCAAGGCTTTTATAGGAAAATGGACACAACTAGACAACATACTCATAAGTGAAATAAATCATGCAAGTATTTGATAGGATGGTGTAGACCAGACATCAGCCTGAAGAATAAGAAGTGCAAAAGGACAGCCACCCTTGGGCTCCCCACTACTGTGTTCCCTCTTTCACGCTAGTCTGCTCCCATGCTATAAAGCGTACATTTTTCAAACTTTTACATGACCCAAGCTCTCTCTGCAGAGTACGTTTCTTTTTCTACCTTTAATAAACACAAATGCATCCTACCTTTTGCATTTGTTTTGTTCAAATCTTTGTTGAAAACCAGAAGAATGTAGAGACTATCTCAGAAGGAGTACCCAGAACCCCAGAACCTGGCAACATTTTTGGCAGAGAAAGTTTGGAGGTAAAGCCCTTTTGGCTCTGGGATTTTATCTCTCTCTCTGAAATCTATGAACTCAAGCCAAGGTGAACTGTTTTAGTTTTTTGTTTCCCTCTCTCTCAGCTAAAGAACCTCCAATCCTACTTTAACCCTTTCTCTCCCGAGATGGGCTTTCATCTTTTGGAGAAGAAGATTTGAATCATTTTGCTTCCTGGGGAGAGGCAGGGAACTAGAATTCAGGGAACTAGGTGGTAAAAATGAATGGAATCTGGGTGTCAGGAAGCTTTCTCATGCTGCTGAGAACAGTTTCCTAGTGTGTTCCACTATTACAGATCACTACGTTAAGTAGAAATATTAGAAGCTGTGAGACAGGGCTAGGCCCTCAAGAGGTCAATGCAGAAGACAGCTGTGGTTGGAGGCTTATTCACTGAAGGCCAGGCTTCAAGAAAGGGAACTATTCACTCATAATTCCCCTAGGGATGAAAATCAGTGATTGATATTCTAGTCATCTATCACCTTGGGCTGGAAGACAAAACCTCCTTAACCCATCCCTGGAAAGTCCTTGTCTGCCCATGTGCCCCTGCTACATGACTTGTTTCCCATTTGATCCCATTTAATCAGTATTACCCAAGTAACTATACTTGTTGTAATCTTATTGGTTGACCATAGTTTTATCACACCTCACACCAACCCTGTAAGTTTTTTCCATTTAATCAATATTACCTAAGCAAATATACTTCAAGTCTTATTGACTGATTATAGTTCTGAACCACCTTGAACCTGCCGCACCTCATAGATTTGCTCAATAAACACCCTTGAGAAGAGTTGATGGGAAGCCTACTTCCCAGACCTCCATCTGTCCCTCTTAGACAGAAGCCTTTTTTCTTTCAATAAATTTTTCTGCTCTTATTTTTCACTTACTTTTGTTCCTAGAATTCAGTGCTCAATTTAAGAGAACACAAACTCAGTGTTTTAGACATCTACCACGTTGGAAGTTTCTTTTCCCTATATCACTAGAAAATGGGAAGCACATGACCTCTTTGTTTTGCCCAGTTGGTAAGAGGTCCAAAGATCTGCCTCAAGTTTATTTACCATTTTCTTTCTTTTCTTTCCTATTTTTGCTCACTCATTATGGGTATCACTTAGGAGCTGCCAGAGAGCCTATTATTAATCCAGACACAAAATAGATCATTTAGATTCCATGTGTGTGACCTAGAGTTTAGTATGCCTTTTTGTCCTCGGATTTCTGTTCTCTATGATAGTTTTCTCAGCTTTCTCATTATATTGGGAAAAATAGCTATTGGTAATAGAGTGTCCTACCTAAATAGCTGCCTATGCAGATTATCCTGCTTGTGCCCCAAATCTTATCTGTGCTTTTCTCCTGGATGGCCTTTCATTTGTGGTTGTGTTTAATAAGTTGCTTCCTCAGGGCCTTCTTTGACCGCAGGCCAGCATTATGTCATATTTGTTGATCATTTGATTTGTCATATTTATTGGCCATTTTGGTTCATCATGTGAATTAGTCACACGGTTTGGCCATTTTGGTTTAATATGTGGATTGACAATGTGAATTTTGCCACATTTGTCAGCCACTTTAGTTGATTACTTGGACTGCTCACATGATTCTGCCATGCTTGTTTGAATTTTTTTTCTTTTTTATCTAGTTTGATAGTCACCAGGAAATCTCACTCTTGTAGAAAAGAGCTAAGCCTCCAGTTTTAGAGAGCAGATAGCTCTCCTCCCCTCTTCTCTTCTGAATTAAATTAGATCATTTCCTTTTAACATTCTCTAACAGAAATTTTGAAACATATACTGAATGGCTGAGCAGAACAAAGGAACAAATGTCAGCTCAGAGGGATGTGAGTAAGCAAAAGTAGAATCATCCTTGAACTTAGAACTTCTTAAGGATTTTTTAAGGGATTTCTATCTCTACTACCTTAAACAAAATACCAATGTTTTATTATTGGGGTAAATGCAAAGGCTATTGTTTCTCAGGTGGCTAAGGAAGACCCTAGGAGGGCTGTACCTTTTTCTCTGAGGAATCAGTGTACTGTAATCTAATGGGACATGCAGTGGGGTTCCACCCTAATCACTTAAGAGTTTACTGTTTCTCAAATGGCTAAAGGAGTCCTTGGATGGGGAGAGTCCCTAAGAAACCATTAAAGTGGTCCTTGAAGGAATACAGTAGAATGCTAGAGAAACCCTAAATGAGAAATGGTCACTCAAATTTTCACAGAAGTAAGATGAGCAGCAACTGCCCCAACCAGTTACAAAGCTTGCCCACTCTGTGCTTACTCTGGCAAGTTCAGGCTACTTCCTTTGTTAGAATCTGTACGGAGGACAGGAACATACCCTGGTGAGGACTGGCAATTAGACTTTATCCACACATGCCCACATGGGGAATATAAAAAGATATTGCTCTTAACCGACTCTTTTACAGGCTGGATTGAGGCCTTCCCTACGTGTGCAAAAGAGGCTATGGAGGTAGTCTAGGAACTCCTGAAAGAAGTCATTCCCCAGTTTGGAAATATCAGCTCCATTCTACATTGAGCCTGCGGTCATCTGGAAAGGTCACAAGGCCAATAAGACCCTAAAGTGACCTCTGGCAATACTTTATCAAGAGGCTCCTGAGTTCTGGCTCCAATTATTGTCAGTAGTCCTCATGAGGATTTGAAATCCTCAAAATTGGGCTAAGTATGAGGCCATTTGACCTATTATAAGTGAGGCTTTTTCTACTTTCTTAGTAGGCCCAGAGAACAAGAACCTACTGTATTTTATTAATCTATACCGGTACAACCGGATGTCCAACTGCATGGGAACACAGCACTGTCAGCTCCTGGCCTGGAGAACCACCTAATATCCTTTCTGGAAACCAGGTGCTCATTAAGACTTGGAAAGAAGGGGCTCTTGCTGACCATGAAAAGCAAAATTGAACGGTCCCCTTTCAGTCATCCATCTCTCACCTGCTGCAATGAGGGGAGCAAAGATAGATGATTCATTGCAGCTTAAATGGGTGCCTATTTTGAGAACCCAGTTTTTCATTAGATTTATAATGTAAGTACTCTTGCTAGGGCCAAGACTTTCATGCTCTTGATAATTTATCTAACATTCTTCTTTACCATACTCTCTCCTCCAGAGGAAGTGTAGGCATCTAAGTTTTCATATTTGATTTTTATATCCCCATTCTAATAGTAAAGTAACTTTCCTGACACACTCAGGAAAACTTTTCCTCCTCAAACAGGCAGCTACAAACTCCTTCACATATAGACACTAACTCCTTTCTTATTATCTCCTGATAGGCATTTATGTCTTTAATCCCATCAATGAGTCACAACATGGTAAAGTAGCTGGGGATGTACCTCAGCAGCACAGCACAGAGTCTTGAGTTTCATTCTCAGTACTCCTCCCTCCAAAAACACTAAGGTATTTAGAGAGAACATAATCTCCAAATAGGTATAGTCTAGTCCCTTTCAGCTGGAGGTAGCTATACAAAAACAGATCCCTCCATACCCTCAGCATACCATAAAAATTTATGAGGACTTCTGTATCTCAGGGAAAGTGAGGCAGGTGATTAGGGTATAGCAAACTGGCTGGAGGAGTGAGCATCATCTGTTTACTATGCATGACAGTACCCCAAACTCTGTACATGTAACCAATTAGAGAGTGCTGTCTTCCATTATGCTTGCAAGAACTCAAGCAAGTTTTCAACATGATGACCTAGGCTTGATGTCAGGCTGAGGACTGGGATATACAAAAAAACACTCCTTCACTGTGTACTCTCTTCCACAGTAGCCTGCTCTCATGGTATAAAGTATGCATTTTTTGTACTTTTTACTTTGTCAAAATTTACCCTGCAGAGTGTCTTTTCCTATCTTTAACAAACATAAAATTTTGCTACCTTTTTACTCGTTTTTGTTGAAATCTTTGTTTAAACAGGAATCTAAAGTCCACTTTAAAAGAACTGAGAACCTCAGAATCCTACTATATTATTTAAATATGCTCATTACTATTTAAATATATACATTTTAACCGTGTTGTGGAATATTTATGAGAGATTATATATGTACAAATTTATGAGTATTAATCAAAACATAAATTATTAAACAAAAAATTATGAAATGTTTGGTAAGATGGCTAATTGTAACATGAAATGATACTAAGGGAATACAATACTATGATAAAAGAGAGATTATATTTGAATTAGTGAAAATAGCAGTATAAAGAAAAAGGCATGCCACAGTATAAGTAAAAAGAGCATTAATTTGACCTACATTAATTCTTGTCTGGAACACATAGTTTGTTTTAAAATATTGAGTAAAAAGGGGTAATATGCTAATAAAATTATCCTCTATTGTATTTGAAAAATATGAATTCTAGAAATAAAATAAAATAATTTGTACAGAAAATATTGTGTCATCTCTAATAGTAAATTTCTAAATTCAAACTCTTAATAAAATTTTGACCTTTCCATTTAAGTACTATGTGTCCATGGAAGAAAAGTCATGCTTTAAATATACATAATAGTTTTGTCCAAATAAATAACATAGAGTTATTTTAAGAATTAGTCTCCTAATTTTTCTAATCTGATTTGTAATATAGAGAGGTTACCTATATATTTTTCACCATTTTCCCTGTATGTTAAATTGTATTCATGAATTAGTGATTTATAAAAAATTATGAACTTTTAATTCTTTTTTTTTAATTTTTGGTTTTTTGAACTTTTAATTCTTGTTGGAGTTAAATCTTGTGCTCTTATGTTTTTGTTTGACAGATATAGGATTTGTTTTGGCAGTGATGTCCATGACTATCAATAAGGAAATATAGCAAAAGAGGAAGATTATACACAGCCAGCATCTTGTACCATCTTCTTTTTACTAGAGCCCTATAATTGCAAGCAAAATACAATGTGATATAGCAATATACAGAATTCAGATAAAAATGAATTGACCATCAATTGGGCTTTCTCCCTAGAACCCAGGCACAAACTTCACTGGAATGTTTATTACTTTTCATTGCCAACTTGGTTATTGCATCATATTCAATAACAGACAAGTCTGAGTGTTGCTGTATAGGCTTTCACTGCCTATAATCAATCGATTTTAAGTGAAACAAATTGTCTTTGTAATGTGGATGAGCCTCATCCAATTAGCTAAAAATATATTATCAATAAAACTGAAATAATTATGAGAACGATGGGATTCTACCTCAAGAACTCAGTATGAGCTCCGGTCATGAGTTGCCATCCTGCCAGGCTTACATGGAACTTGGCAGCTGCTGTAGGCATGCAGCCTAACACCAGGAAATAAAATTTCTCTCTCATATACATAAATCCAGGTATATCGATGAAATGTCTGTATATAATATACCCAAATGTACATATGTATATAGTCTCTGTATAGGTATGGGTATGCATACGTACACGTACATGCATCCACACGCAAGCCTATGTAATTTTCCACTTCTACTGATATCCATAACAGATACAGGTGTAATACAAGTTTCTTAGTTTCTTTAATTTAGGAGTTCTTGGAACACCAGGGAAATATTTCAGGAAGAGGGAACTATTCAAGCTCAGAAATTCTGGAGATGACTCTGTTTATCGTTATCACTACATGCCCCAAGCCTTGCAGAGCCAGACAATAACAATAAAACAAGTATTCAGCACCTCTGAGATTCTTGAAATTATTTCCTAGAATTTCTGCTAAGCCATGGGTCCACTATCATACCCGCCAATATTTAATTTTGAATAGATGCCATTTCTATGCTAAGGCACACTCACTGGGTGTGTATGGATTTAAATAATAAATGTAGGAATGGTCGAAATTTTCCAAAAACTTAGTTTTAAAATTGTTCCCTGGATGTAGCAGTAATATAAACTAACATTTCATGTGATTAATTTATGTCAGTTATCATACTATGGTGAAGTTATGATCTACAAAACTAGCATGCTAAAACTCTGAAGCAAATATTAAACCTAGATATAAAGATTTGGAAAAGTCCTTAAACCAGAAAAAAAAAAAAACTGTATTTGAGGGCTGCAAAATAGATAAGGTTGTGTGATTAGTTAGTTTAGTGTACAATAAGTGGGTATGTTTACTAATGTTCAGGATGACTGTATGTTGAAATATAATTTTCCATGAATATTTCATGATTTTGCATGGTCCAAGTCTTTTAATCAAGGGAAATGTTTGAGAAGCAATGGCCTTGGAAGCTGGAAGCCTAGAGTTGTATCTTCCCAGAAACATTTGCTGCTTCTTGGTATTATCTTAATAAACAAGAATAAGGATTTTTCCTCCCCTTCCTGGAGAAGCATTGATTATATAACAGAAGGGGAAGCCTGTCTCACTAAAGGGGCAGCTGCATCACCAGCATCTATGAAGTACTTGGTTTCATAATTTTGAAATTGTTGTTCTGCACTATAAGCCAACTGCATGTGCAGATGAAATATTATTGTAATTTATATCATTCTGAGGGAATTTGGAGCTTGACCTGCAATCAATGCTGTTTCTTGGATACATAAGTTCCCCTTACCCTCGGACACAAAAAGAGGCATTCAGTGCTTTACAATTAGCTGATAAACCTTCAAAACATCCAGATTAGGTGCTAATATGTTCGTCTGACAATTAAGCATGTGAAATAGTTGCATCTATATATGAGAGGTGATAAAAAGACATACTGAATATTTCTTCATCATTCTTGCCATTTCTGAAGCAGTGCTCAAAGTCCTCTTTTGTGTCTTTAATAGCCCTGTGTGGCTGCTTTGTTGTCTTAAGTGTGTTTAGAATGTTTCTCTTTATGGTCATTTTGATTTTAAGGAAAAGCCAGAAGTTACATGATGCCAGATGCTGCAATACAATGGGTGAAGCCATACCAGAATGTGTTTATTTCACAGAAATTTTGAAACGTTTTGAGTCAGTTCAGGACATTGAAGCAGCAACCAAAAATCTCAGGAAAGACAACTTGCAGAACTGTTTTTAAAAGTGGCAAGAACAGTGGGACGAGTGTATTCGAGGCCAGGCAGAGACCTTTCAGGGGGTTAATAAAGAATATATCTATCACTGTAATGAGTTTCAAAATTTAAACATCCACATCTCATGTTTGTATGTATAAGAATACATATGCATATAAACCACTATTTCCTAATAATACCTTTAAATGAATTATTGCAAAGATATGGATTTGATATGAGAAGAATATTTGTTTCAATGATACTTTGCAAAAGAGCAGGCAAAACACTCTTTAAGCAGTGTTTTCTTTCCCTTTCTTTAAAAATTTAACTAACACCATAGGTCACAAAATTTTGAAGATAGTGCTCCATTTTTCATGAAGTAATTTTAATTTTCTAAAGAAAGGTGAAATTATAGAAAATAATAATTATAATATTGTAGAAAATATACTAGGTTCTATATATAAAAGTATGAGTGCCATGAGGTAGACCTGTGTCCTTCAAATGCCTGAGTTCCTTATGCCTGAATTTTATCTCCTGTGCCTCCAGTCATACAATTTTTTTTCTTTTGCTACATTATGTTGTGAGCACCGGGATAATTTTCTATTGTTTGCCATCATTTAAGTTCTGTGACCTCAATTACTTCTGCAAGTCCCTTTTACTATGTAATACATTCACAGTTTTCAGTGATCTGGGCATGATCATCTTAAGGATCCATTCTGCCTATTTGCCCTATATGACATGTGTAAATATGTTTTTAACATTTCAGTTTAATTTCCCCACTTGTAAGATGGACCTCCTAACACCTAGCTAGAAGGGATCTTTAAAAAGGTAGATGGGTAATTATACACATCGTAGAATATCTCTCCTTCCTATTTCTTTCTTTTCAGGAATGACTCACATTTTTAATCTGACATACTTGTATATTAGACAGTGTGATGATAAAAACACTTCTTATAGAAATGAAAGAAAATAGCCCCTTCATCTACCTACTTGCCTTCACTCAGTGGAGTCTAAAGAAATGTGCAGTTAAACGTGTGATAGAAGTAAGCATCGGGTGACTCATTTAAGCCTTTGGCAAATAATGATTCAAAGTCAATTCAATATTGAATTCTATGACAAATGACATAAGTATTGATATTTTATTTTGTTGATTAAAGAGACATTCAAATGTTTTAGAGACAAACCCGTAGGAGAGTTCTGTTAATAAGGTCAGTGATAGAAAGGACATTTGTTTTTCTGCTCTAGCACTACTTTAAATCCAAATTGATCCTCAGAACATGCCTGATAATGATCAAACAACACATTTTCTTTGCACTGTCAGGAAACATGCTTTAGTAATATATCACTGCAAAATTCTTACATATGAAAATAAATATATAGACTCAAAAAATTTCAAGCAGAATGCAAAATGTCATCAACTCCATGGAAAGAAGAAGCCATAAAAATAAAGTTTATCTTGAATATGCACATCTCTTTAGATTTTGTAAAACATTCTACTAATTTACAGATAAAACTTATTGAATATTTCCATATTCTCAGGGAAGTTCCTTCATTTAGCTGCATGTACACAAGTAGAAGTCACAAAAACAATACTAATAGGTTTTTTTCTCCTTAAAAATAGTTTCTTACTTGTTATAAATATGAATGTAGATAAAGTTATGTTATGTAACAATTTTAAAAGTTTTGAGATTTTCACAATGTGATGATGTTTGGAAGAAAGCAGAATGGCTGCCCAGAAGTGGATCACTATATTTGCAACATGTTTAATCAGGCTACAGATTTTAACTACAGAGCAAAGAATAAGGACTAGAAAAGATAATTATGAATGCAAAACTAAACATCCACCCACAACCTGCACACAAAAATCCCTCCTTGCATGGAGAAACAATAGATCAGTGTGCTCCTGTCTCTCAATGTTAAGAAAGCATTATTTAAATTTTTAAATAATTTTGACAATTCACTGATGTACTTTAAATAGATCCCCTCTCAAAATCATGTGTTGGAAACTTAATGCCCAGTGAAATGGCATTAGAATGCAGGACCTATTGGGAGATGTTTATGTTATGAGGACTCTGCCCTCATAAATGTGCTAATACATTTAAAAAGTTTTGCTGGAGTGTGCTTGCTCTTTTTCACTTTTGTACCAGGTGAGGACACAATGTTATTTTCTCACTCTTTTTTTTTTTTCTTCTGCCTATCATCTCAGAAAGCAAGAAGACCCTTATCAGATGCTGACACTGTGTTCCTGATCTTTCCAGGCTGCAGAACACTGAGAAGATAAATTTTTGTACTTTGTAAGTCACTTAGTGTTTGGTATTCTGTTTAAGCAACACAAAATGTGCTAAGTCATTCATCAAACAAATAAAAGAGAAATTTTCCCTTCTTCTGCAAGTGTGGATAGTGCAAAAGGATGGAAGATATAACTCTGTTATTCAAGAGCAAAGGCCTATCATCAACAAAATGAGAAGAGTTGAGAAAAGGGGAAGATTGAGGAAGAAGTGAAAAATGGTTATGATGTGATACGTATTTATGCCGTCTGCTGATAAATGTGATTATTGTGCATCACAGACAAAGAATATCAAAACAGGAAGTACCGCCATAAGTACAGGAAAAATTGGCAGATAAAGTACTGGCAAAATCTGCAGATAAAAATAAGTAATACTAAATACTTTTATTTACAGTTATGTATAATTATTTACAATGACAGCATCTAAAGTTAGATGCCAAATGGAATTTAACAATCAAGTTTCATTTGCCAGGAATGGAGGGGCATGCCTGTAATGCAGGCACTTGGGAGGCTGAGGCAGGACGATTGTTCCTTGTTCGAGACCAGCCTGGGCTACAAAGTGAGCTAAAGGCCAGCCTGAACTGCATAGCGAGACCCTGTCTCAAAAGACCCTGTCTCAAAGTTCCTTTTGAACCTTAGAGGAAATGTAACTATTCAATCTGAGACAAACTATGGAGCATCAGAGAAGATGTACAGAGTTTTTGCTATTTTTTAAATGCATTACTATCAGGGCAGAATCAAGAATTGAGAGAAAATGGTTCAAAGTTTAATATGGACTAAAACATTATTCTCCAAATTAAAAATTGGTACATATACATTATGTTTCTCTTTCTTTTCCTTTGTCTCCTCACTTCCAGAAAACAATGTATCACTAAGATTCAGGTGACTTACAATTCTAATAATTTAGAACTGAGGAGATTAAAAATTGATTTCATTAAAAGTGGACCATATCAAAAGTACAGAATTTCATTTAGCAATTGTATCAGAGAAAGAAGTTCATCGTGTGTATTGAACATTCACCAGGTAAGAAAGCTTCTTGAAAAGCAGAGTAGAATACCTTGTGGGGAGCAGGTGAAGCGGGAGATCAGTCACACTTGTAGCGTTGGAGCAAGGCTGGTCAGAGAACAAGTAGTGTCCAAGATGAACCCCATGAAGAAGATGGTCCAGCTCTGAGAACATGAGGTGCCCCAAGGTTGCTGTGCAGACAGGTTGCTAGGCAGCTGGTTGTCACATGACATCTACCTGCCAAATGTATAAATAAACATGCTGCAGTGGTTGAGCAGTTTCTTTCTTCCCATCTGGAGAGAGGGCTCCACCTGACCTCAGCTTTCTGTATTTGGACTCAAACTTTGAGAGCTACTCTGGATGCGGCAGTACCTGATCCATGTAGTACATTCACTTCTCAGTATAAATTAATGTCTTGGCTTTGGTTCATATTTCTACCACTTCTCAGTTCAGTAAAAATGAATCCATCAAACTGGATTTCACTTAATCCAAGGAGCCAGCCAAATAAGTCCTGGGCTGTGATAAATTCTTCAGTCAAACAACCTGTCTGACTGACACTCCAAAGTTGATATGTTTCTTATATTCAAATCCCTGCATTTTTTTTTTTTTACTTAGAAAATTGAAACACATCACAAATCAATTAATCTTCAAATACCAAGTATCCACATAAGCAAAGCAGGTAAGTAATCATATGGGGAGTCATCAGCATAAAACTGTATGCCTTGTAGGGGTGTCAAATACTATAGAGACAAATATGTATAAATGCAAAGAAAATACTAAATTCTACAGTTAATCTAAAAACATAAGTCATGCTGCTAAAATGGCAAAAATGACAATGAATGATGTAATTGAAAAGGTCAGTGACACGACTTAAAAAGGCAACAGAGATGAACATGAATTTAGGTAGAGAGAGAGAAAACAGAGGACAAGACAGGCAGTCTTGGTGAGGGAACTGATAGATGCAAAGGCATGATTTCAGACTATGCATATGAATTGCATTGCTTACTTGACTATAACAGGAATGTCGGATACAGTGAAAACAAGTCCTCAGATATATTTTCTATTGAGATGAAGATAAGTGAAAGGCAATCTAAAAAGAAATAATTATATATTCTTAGTAAACATATTTCACTTACTGAAATTTAATTCCCAATAAGTAAATTGTACATAGAGGAAGAATAACTACTTAAACTGCAGAAAACTGTTCCAAATTTGAGAATTAGAGTGGATTCTACCACAGTTCTTTGGGAAAAATCTGTTTAGATACATTTTAACATTATAGAGCTCCAAATGATTGTTCCTTTTTCATGTTCCTATAAAACAAGGGAAGATATGGAAATATTTCACAAAATCAGATCTTGTACTGTCACCTGTTTTATAAGCCTGAAGCAGTATTCACACATAATCACTCCCTCAAACTGAATATATTTGAGCTTATGTCTCATTGTGAAATGCATTTAGCAGTAAATGAGAGCAAATTCCTGGGTAGAGCTATCGCCCCAAAGTTATATACATGCAAATGTTTAATAATCACTCTATAATTAATGGAAACTTGTGTACACATTCTCAAAAGAAGTGAATATAAGAGTTTATCTTACAAATGTTCTGAGTTCATCATATGTCAGGAGCATAAAATGATAAAGGAGGATGTAGATGCCTGTTAAAATCTTATCTCAAGCCTAATGCAACCATTCAATAATCTTTTTGAAAGTTAGACATTTAACCTCATTCTGTACATTCACAGAAAAGGGAAGTTCACCACTTTGCAAAATAAATGTCTATATCCAATCAGTCTTACAATTGAGCATTTATTCCTTCAGTGTTTCTCTTGATTGTTATTAAAATACAGAATAAAAAAGCCAAATCAGTTTTGTGCTTTCCAATAAGTACTCTTATCAAAAGATTAATTTTGAAGTTTCTTCTACCATTTCCCAATTTGCTTCACATACTATGCTAGCTTCTTCAACATAAGACACAGACTAATTTGTCAGTGTTCTTTTGAAACATCTAAGTGTCAAATGAAAATAATTTAGCTGATTCATTAATACAAGTTAAAGGCTTTGTTTAGCTAATGTGCATCAGGGAGCCCCTGAAAACCACACAGTGCCCCAGATGAGGCAGACTCAGGGTAATGAATACGCGCTCTTGTGGGTATGGCTTAGACAATAGTTTTTAATTCCAACTGAAACGCAAAGACTGAGGTTTTGATGTTATTATTTAAGACCACTCTCTGTTAAGAATCGTTTTGACATCCCTTGTGGGTTTTCTGCCTACTCAAAGGTTATGAGACTGGAAAAATAATTGCCAAAAAATAACAGGAAAGGGGCAAAAGTAGAAAGCAAGGGGAGAAATGGGAACCGTCTGTCATGCCTGCTGCAGTATTTTTAGAGAAAGTGTCTTTATAGCTATGCTCTGACAAGCAAATAGAGTGGGTACTACTTATCTTTATCTTTAGTCTTTATGAATGCCAAGACTGCATTTATTCTTGTTCACATTATTTAAAATGTCAGCTTATAATTAGCTATAATCATCAGACATGCTTAGCAATACCCGTATATGACTTTTTCTTTTGGAAATATGTAGAGTCAGGTAGAACTGTTCATTGTTATGCCTATAACCATTTTATGTTCCATTCTGTGAAGATAAACACTGGCAGGGAAAACCTTCCACCTAAGCCCAGCTTCTTACTTTAACTACCACTGATAACAACTTGGTCTTCTCTTCAGCCATCTCTTACTTGAAAGATGAGCCTTTGATTTCACACCTGCACTTTAATTACTCTCCATACTATTTATCTTATGCCAAAAGCAATTCATTTTTTAGTGTAAGTCAAGGGAAATGCACATGAGTTCCTGCTTTTTAGAGTAGTCAAATACAGGGAATGGATTGATTCCTGAGTGAGTGTGTGAGCAATCAAATGAGCATACCTTCTAATGTTCCTGGCATCATCCTGATTTGTGTCTTTTAGCTAAAATTAATAGGAATACTGCCATCTTTTGTTCACAAAAATGTCCCAATTTGAATGCTGTGTTAAATGTTCACACATGGATGCATGGAATTATGCAGTCATATATGGTAGGACAGAGTTGAAAAGTAGAGGATACACTTTATTATGAGAAATATCAATCCATATCTGGTCACTAAACCAGAATGGAGTCTTGCATACTCAATGTGTTCGCAATTCTTGATATTAATTGCCATAGATAATTAATTATTTAACAAGCATCCCACATCAGTGATTGCTTACATGACTGATATGAAATGTTGCCTCAATCTGACCTAAGTATTCTCTAAGTCAATGTGTTTTGTCAAGTAGGGAGCTGTGTTATTCCCCAGAAGAATAACACATTCCAGAACTTTAGAAAAAAAAAATCACTCCAGAACTTTAAAAAAAATCCGAAATGTAAGGTATATAAGAAAGTAATTGTGCTGTAGAAATCGTATACTTTAGAACATAGGGACCGAACTTTAATAAAATAATTGTCCTCCACAGTAGCATACAAATACATACCATATCCATTTCCCTAAATTCACCGCCTCAAAGTCTGCAGCATGCACCCACCTTGGGCAACAGAGCAGAGACAGAGGTAACCCAATCCTGGGACTCGGAAGAATTCACGCAAACACTGATGCGTGGGGCCTCACTCACCTTATGTCATTCCTCATATCTTTTCCTTTTAGTTCCAGACCTTATTTACAGCATTAGCACATGAGGGACTTGTGGAACCTGCTTGAGGCTCATGTATACAGAACTTAGAACTGGAAATAAACTAATGTCAGGCATGAGAAATCTCCAAAGGGTTGTTCTAACTTGAAGAAAGGAGATAGAAGGTTTTGTATGCCTTTATTAGCGGTGGGTTAAGAAAGATTCTGGAACATGGGAATTCCACTTAAAAACTTTTATGAGTCATATGAATTTTGTCAGAGGGACTAAGGAAGAGGAGAGAGGAGGTGAAGTCACATTCGAGATGGGATGAAGAGAAAAAGCTGTGGAGAACAAGGATATATGAGAGTCACAAAGGAAAGTTCTCTGCTTTTCAACGTCTCATCTACTATCTCTTATAATGCGGAACTCTAAAAATTAAAAAAATGAAACAGATGAATAGCTCTGAGCTAGAACAAAGGAGAATTTGAAAGTTTTGTGGGAAAATGTAAAAGCAGCTAGTCCTAGAAGCAAGATGGATGAGTGGCAGGTGTTGGAGGTCAAAGAAGACTCTAGGTTGGCACGGGACCGGAAACAGACTGGGCACCAGGCCAGGTAAGAAAGGAATCAAGAGATGTGCTCTCATGAGTATATTGGAAAACTCTCATTCTCCTATAAAATACTAACAAATTCTACTTGCTCACTAATATTTGCGCAGAAGATTGTATTTGGCCAAGGAACAGAATGAAAGTATCGAGTCTTTCAAGTGAAAAATAGTATGTAGTTATAAAAAAAGAGTAATTTGCAAAGAAGAAGACAGACAGCTATAAATAGGATTAATTCTATACTTCTTTTCTGTCTTCCTTAATTAATTGGGTAGGTTGTCATACTTGAGATGACTCATAATAAATAAGATTGGTAGACTTACTTACATGAATAAACTTTATTAGATTTCTTCCATTGCCGTATAAAATTAATACAATATTAGCAGCTTAAACAACATCCATTTATTATTTCACAGTCCTGTGAGTTAGAAATCCATTAAGCTTGTGCAGAAAAATGCTTATGGTTTCACCAAGCTAAATTTGAAGTATTGGCCAGCATAAGCTATTATCAGAAGGCTCCAGGAAAAAAAAACAAGCAAACAAACAAAAAAAACTTCTTCTGAAGTTACTTAGTTGTGACCAGATTTCAGTTCCATGCCTCCTGTGGCCAGGTGCTTATTTCTTGGCTGGATGTTGGTGAAGTGTTATTCTTAGTTTCTAGATGGCTACTTCAAGTTTGGCTCATGGTCCTCTTCCTTTTTTTTTTGATACTATGTAGCGTGGGCTGGCCTCGAACTCATAGCAATCCTCCTGCCTCAGCCTCCCGAGTACTGGGATTACAGGCGTGCACCACCACGTGCGGCTCCCATGGTCCTCTTTCTTTAGCTCCCGTGCCATGGTTTTTGTTCAAGTCCGCACACTTCTAATCTCTCTGACCTCAATCCTTCTCTTTTCAACCCTTTCTGTTATGTCTCTTCTTATACCAAATGGGGAAATACTTCTGTTTCTAAAGATTTGACTAGACTGTGGCAACACAGACAACACAGAATAAATTCTTCTTTTAGGTGTGCAGCTTTCATTACATCTACAAAAGTCCCTCCTATCATGCATTAAAGCACATACATAAAATGCAATGATCCAGGTGTGAACATCTTTGGAGGATCGTTATCTACCCTAATATGGTCTGAATATTTAATATCCCTTAGCTTGCTTTCCATATGCAAAATCTCACTTCTAAACATAACTCAAATATTAGCTAGTAGTTAGAATTATTTTTGTGTAAACTCTATAGTAAGAAAGCTAAAATGAATCAAAGTGTAACACTAAGACATGTACCAGAAATTGAGTCAACTCATGTGAAATAAATTATCTAAACTAATCTACTTGAACCCTTCTGATACTCAGATTCTTTTCTAATGTGTTTGAGTAGCTTCCTCTCAGTCCTCATGCTGACTGTTCTTGAATTTTAGCATTCCCCCGTGTTTACCATTCAGGATCATTGATTTCGTACTGTTTGCAAAGAAACAAAAAATATATGTGGCCCATAAACACTTAAAACAAACTGCATGTATTACATGTATTAGTTGTTATTACATAGTCACAGTTCTTCTTGACAGGAATTGGCCAGACATACTGAAGAGCTGATAATCCAAGAAGAAACAAAACACAGAGACAAACTATCACAGCATGGTATTTGCTGTGTGTTGGAACAGAGTGCCCCGTAGAACTTTGAAGAATGACAGGAATATTTTACTTGTGCTATTCAAACTGCAGCTTACTATCTCTTATAGCTAAGCATTTGAGATCCAGTTGGTCAAAGTGAATTTAATTTTATTCAGTTTTTATCTATTTGAATTTAATTAACAATGAGTGACTTGTGCCTAGAGGCTGCTCTATCAGGAGTGCCCTGGTAGGAGATGGAAGTTTCAGTCCTGGTTTCCTTCCTCCTCTTGCCTGTTCAGCTCTGAGTACCTGTGGTCGACAAGGTTTCACCCTGCTGAGAGGTTACACTGATGAACAAATCTCAGCATACCTGCATAAAGTGCTTTGTGAATTTAGGGTTAGGTGTCACATTCTACTAGTTATTTTCTTCATACATATATCAGTCTGCTTCCTGATCTGCTAGTACACTAAGCAGAAAGCAGCTATAACCTACTTGGACTTAGCCATCTGTTTAATGTTGGAATTGAAGCCATTATTTTTAATCTGACCTACTTGCTCTGACACAAATTGAAGTAAAATTTAAATCATTTCTATTCAGGAATCTTTGTTTAAATCTAAGCTATCCTAATTTATTTAAATATTTACCTTTTGTAAAGTTTCATAAGAGATACTTCTCTGTTGACTTTATTAGTAGAATAGAGTTTTAAGTTCCAGGAGAATAAAAGTTGATGATGGAAATATCAGCCAAATTTCAACTCTACCAACCAGCTCTAAAGTTTGGCATGTATTATACTCCTGCTCAAAGGTTCTTTATTCTATGGGGAGTAATTCTGCTTCTCTAATGGATGTATGCATGATGTATCTCAGTGCATTACCCTCTTGTAAGTATGAATCATAGTAATGTTACCCTTGTTTTCTCCCTAGCACTGAGATACTACTTTTGGTTATGATGGCATTTTATGTAGGATTTGACAAATTTCAGATAATTTAATGAAGCTGTAATCCCACTCCAACAGAGTAGGACTCATGAGGAAAAGAATCAGTCTTGCATTCATGTTATATACAATGAATATGACCAAGCATTACTAATATACATCATTTTAAATACATATGCCTTTATTTTGGTAGCATTATTCATATTCCAAAATGTATTCCCAGTCTGCTTTTCTCTTTCCCTTTGAAAAAAATTAAAATGACTGATCTTTCCTTTGAGAAAATAAAGAACTATGCTACAAATATAGACAACTCTGCCTTGGTGCAGAATTTCCAATTTCTTGTGGGTTCCATTTTTCTTAATAAGATGATATGAGTCTTTTTATTTTGTCCAATCTTTTGTTAAGACTCTGAGTTCACTCTCAGTCCTCTATACCTCTGTGTTAATGGTGGTGATGGACATTATGGAAGATCATCCTTGAGCACGTGTGATGAAACTACAAATCATATGGGGTGCACAGCTGATATAAGAAGATTTTCTTTGTAACCTAACCTGCCTGGCTTAAAGACATCCTATTGAATAACCTCTGCTCTAATTGGTAAAAGGAAAGAAAAGGCAAAGGAGTAAAAGGAGATGTATTGTTCAAAAAGAGCAACAAAGGGAAATACATGACAATAGAAATAGTCCTTTCATAATCTTGCCTTTCATAACTTCTTTGTTGCTGTATTGTTAAAAAAAAAAAAAGAACAAATGTCCATAAAAAACTAAAATGAAAGTCATTTACTTTTGGTTTCAATATAATGACACCAAATGCTTTGGCATTTTGAACTTTATATCAAGAGAATTTCTGAAATTAAATCGCATGGTAAAAAGTAACCTAAATTGAAAGATATTCTAAAGGTATTAAGATTACTAAAGATATTTGAATTTGATCAAATGTGTCATCAAAGTCTTTTTAGTCATGGGGCTAAAACATCTCTACAGTCACACTGCATACAGCATGAAACAGATTTGCTAAAACTTTCATTTATTCCCTTGAAAGCAGACTAAAATTATATAATTTTTTCTGAATTTTTATATTCTAATATTAAATTGATAGCAACTTGAATTGACAGTAGCCTTAGAGAATATCAGATATCCTGCTGATATAATCTGCTTGTTGTTATCACAAATAAAATGTAAAATAGTTTTAAATATAAATTAATTGAAACTGGGATTACAACTCTGACATAGCTGCTAAGTGACAGATCACACTGAAAAATTACTTTTTTATTCTACACCTCGAATTATCCCTTCAAAATCACCTTTGCAAAGAACTTTGTTCAACACTCTATCTAAAGTTGTGACAATTATTTTCCATCTCAATCTCTTATTTATTTTCTTTAAAACCATTGTTACTAGTGGGGAGGGGGAAAAATAAAGCCATTGTTAAGTACTCATAATTATCTATTGGTCTGTGGTTCCTATGGGTACTCTCATCTACTTGAAGAAATGGGAGGGATTGTCTTGTTTTGTTAACCTAAGAATCTTCATATCTAATTCCTCCAATTCCTGGGAAAGAATAGACACTAGATAAAAATATGTAGAAAGAATTAATTATTAAGCATGTATTAATTAATATTAATATTTAAGTATTAATTTGCCATTACATATAATTTATTATATGTAATAAATTATACTGTTAGCCTGCATTATCTCTAAGATTCCTTGGATTTAAATATTATAGAATTATAAAATGGTAAAAACTCAAGGACTAATCTGAGCATTAACTAAAGTAATATTTTGTATTTTTTCCTTAAAACCCTCTTCTATGTATGTATGTTTTAAATAATGATCATTTAGTTGACTAGGTGAATAGACACAATTCAATTAAAACTGATCACTTAGTATTTTCACCAAGAAGCACATAAAACTACAAACAATGCACTCTCATCTGTTCATTTATATTCTAACTCTATTAAAAAAAATAGGAGAAAATTAGTCACTTCTTAACATCCAGCTTTGAACAAATGTGTACTAGATGAAACCAAGAATTCCATATTTCTTTCAAATTTTTTTCTTAAGGTACTATTTGTACTTGAAATAGTTCTGATAGGCTCACTATAAAAACTGGAAAACCAATGAAAGCACCAGGAATAAATAAAAATACTATATTTCACCTGTAGTGATAAGCACGAGTAGAATTCATGGAATATTTTCACAAGTCCTTTCTTAGCAGTATATTATGTGGAACGAAATGAAATTATCAATATAAAGTCACTTTTGACAAATAAAAATGATAGTTTTATATGTACTAAGGTTCCATATATTTTTGTAGTTTTCATTTTAAAATTAGTATAATATTTAATATATCAAGATTCTTTGGAATAATTTTAAAGTTGCATTGTATGATCACATGATTAAATATGACAAATATAAACTACTGTTATGCAATGTTTTGCTTTAAATTTTTTGTTAAATGGAATGTTGAGAAATCTTTCTCTGTATATAAATCATCCATTGAGTTTTTGATGGTTATTTGGTTCATTTTAGAAGTGTGCCTCTCTGTTAAGTAAAAGGAGATGAAGATTTTTAAGGTTGTTTTGTTTACCATATCAGTATAAATTTAAAGTTGCTTCATGTCTAGATTTTAAACAGAATTTTTTTATTGAATTGTAGATTAATGGTAAAATACTGTATCTTCATCTGATTTAAATGTCATAATTAGTAAAATAAAAAAACTGCATGCTTTCTAGTTTTATGAACTAATTTCTTTTATTATACTTTTTAAATTTTATTTCTTATTAATTTTAAATTTCATTCTTATGTTGCATATTTTGCCTTATACGTTGTATTATATTAATGTAGTAGCACTATGACATGTCATTTTACTCTTAAATTAGCATTTTAGTCTTAATTTTGAATCATTTAGAAATTTTAACTTTACTCAGTCTCATAAGCTTTTTATTTAATATTCATGAAACCAAGTTTAAAACTTCAGAATTTTCTCCTTATTGAATAATTTTAAAAACATATATTATGTAACACCTCTGCCCACACAGAATCACATGATAAAGTATATTAAAATTTAGGAATCAAAAAGGTAAATGTTCATGCAGAAGTATTTTTGTGACATATCTCGACCTCCAAATGCCAGTTGGTGTCAATTAAACAACAATAAAGCAACTACAGGTTTACATATCTTTTTGAATTTTGCGATTGAGAACAAACAATTCTGGATTATATTTCTTATAATTTTCCAAACTCCATACATTGTATAAGATATCCCATATTATTCATGTCCCTAAATATGTATAACATTTGTTTCATTAAAATGTTGTGATACTTATATTTTCATTTGAGAGAATTGCTCCGATATTATCGAGGTAAAAATAAGAGAAGTCTTTTCTTCAATTGACACCTAAGCGAATTTATTTATTCACTTTTTGCATTTGCCATTTGTGGCGAATTGACAACTGGTAATCACCAGTTGTAACATCCAGCTGAACTGAATCAATGTGATGCTGGGTGCAGGGGATCCACATGAGGATTCTTGGCAACAACATAAAAATGAGAACTGGAGAGGAAAAAGTGAAGCTGTTAGGGAACTGTTGGTTCTCCTGATACTGTTGATTCTCCTGGAGGACCTTGTCATACTGGCTTTCTTGATGAACTCGGCTGCCCTCATCACTGGAGGAGCTCAGGACCTTGTTGTCACTGAGAATGGCTACAGTTCACTTTGGGGGGCTCTGGTCCTTGCTTTGAGCATCTCTTCCTGGTTCTAGAGGAGAAGGTGCTGCACTGTTCAATGTCCAGGAGAAGCCTATTGCACTAACTTTCCTGATATGACCTTGGCTGTTCTCATCGCTGGAGGAACTTGGGACCTCGTTGTTTCTGAGAATGGCTTTGGTACTTTTTGGGGCGCTCTGGTTCTTACTTTATTTGAGCATCATTTCCTGGCTCCAGTACAGATCCCTTAGTGTGCAAGCCCAGATCCTTCATCCCGCTGGCACAGACTTTCTGGCTTCTACCACTGAACTTTGGGCCTTCACAGTGCAGATCCTTGAAACAGGCTTTCATGGAACATTGTTGTGGGCCCTTGGCCTCCAGTTTAGGTCTTTAGCTGGACTCATGCAAGACATTGCTGCGGGATCTAGGATTCAGCTGGATTCTTTTGGTGTTTAGTGTGTTGACAAATTTCTTGCATTCTCTTGTATCTGATTCTTTGGTGACTATTATAAAATAATCTTGTAGATTATGTGTCCTGTGTTGTTTCCCTTGCAAATCCTGACTACAACAGCATTTGATTTTATTTAAGTTTATTGGTACAATTTAGGTATACATAATGATCACATTCATTATAGGGAATTTATATTTGTACATGATATGTCTTCATTCCTCTTTTTTTCCACATTCCTATCCCCTGCTTACAAATCTCCTTTCCCTAAATACAAACAGCAAACTGACCTTGGAATCAGGATGTTTAAGTGACAAGATATTTTAGAGTTATTTTTAAATGATAGATTGAGCAATAGACTTTTAAAGACAGGAGGAAGTGAATTAGCCTGCTCTTCAAATATTAGACAAAAATAGGCTTAAATAGTGATGAAATTATTTATTCAAATTAAGTAAAGATTTTTCATTGCACATCACAAATCAGTGTTCTCTGAAGGTAACCAAGAGTTCAAAGTGAACTTCAAACTTTAAATTTCATATATCTGTAAAAATTTGGGAATATAGGGCAAATGAACATAAATTAGCAAACATTGAGCTCTTTAATTCCAGAAGAAATTAATTAACAGTTTTGTAATGATTTTTATTTTGGAATTATCTTGGGAATGAATGCTATTTCCTAAAAGAATAACATAATATCAATGTACAATAAGTAGATAAATCAAATTTCCCTCAAGATTAGAATATGCATCATTGTGCTATTGAGAATGTCAGGCAAGAGTGAATTTCTCATCCATGTCCTATTCTCCAGAGCAAATTATTTATATTTAGATTGTTTCTTGAATGGAATATGTGACTGATTTTGAATTCAGTATCTGGGGCTCCTAGCAGCATTTCCTTAACAAACAGCATAGCTGTTAGAAAATCTGTCACACTGCAACTAGATCTATGTGTCATTTTTGATTTCCTAATATCTTGGGTTTTTTTTACCTCCTGCCATTCCTGAATATGAAACTCCATATTGGTAGACACTAATAAAACACTATATAATCTAGGGTATGACATGTAATCTCAACAGCTACACCTCAGGTTCTATACTTTTAAATTATAGGGACTAGAGATGATTTAAGTTACCTTTAACAATCTAAGAGTCTACTGCTTTTCCTAAGATGGGAACTAATAACATTTGTGCTTATTTTGGTTATTTAAGAAATCTATAAATTTCTCAGCTTTAAACTGTTGATTGATAGCATCAATGTTCTACTAAATTAAAAAGAAATAACTGAGAAAATTATTTGTCCAAATTATGCAGTGTTTCATAACACTTTTACAATGCACATGTGTATTTTGAAACCAAGACTTTTGTCTTTATATTTGAACATTCTGTTTAATAAAGAATTTTGAATAGTTGTGAAAGCTTTCAAAGGCTTTTATTTTCAATCTTATTTTAAATAAACCAAAAAAGAGGAATGCAGAAAGCATTGGTTTATACAAACATAGCATAGGGTCATGCTATAACTGAAATTCACACTAAAGTGAGAGGTCTTTCATATCATTGTTTTACTGTAACTTTTAAATATTTTTCAATAATTATTTTCTTCAAAAATTACACAAAGATTCTGCCCTAGATCCCTGATAGTTATAAAATTAAAAGCTGTAATTTCTAATTAACCTTAAATGTCTATTTGAAAAAACCAGAAAAAAATGTTAAACTTCTTTGCTTAAAAAACTACTTCTGTGTAAAAGCTGCTTACAAATATGTAGGCCAAATCACTACCAGTTATTTTAAGCAAGATGAGTTAAAATTTTAGGCAACACAATATAAATGGGAAGTTGAAGCACTGCTGGTGAATTTTCAAGACCACTTTAATTTGTTTCTTGCTTCTACACATTTTTCAGTTTAAAATGGTTATTTATTTTTTTCTGTATAATAATAACTCATAAGAAAATATTGTTAACCTTCCTTGTTTGACATTGTCTGCTTTTGACCCTTAGGAATCATGTGCTAATTTGAACTCACATACTTTTCTTCTCAGTCTGTTTCAGTTATTTGGAAAAGATTCCACATTTTGTTAGCTCACTTTTATGCCTTTTTATTAATTGTGACTAATACAAAATGACTTTGCAAAAAGCAGAAAATCTATAGTAATCAAAGATACAACTCCTGAAAAATTAAATGGAATGGATAATTACACAAAAGTTCACCATTTTCCTAAGTATTCTAATATTAACTTGTTTTAGTCTTTGAAGTTAATCCACACCATAGTATATGAAACACACTGCTATACTAAAGAGGATTTTTGTTGTGGTAAAAAGCAAAGAACATTTAGAATCTTAAAAATTAAATTTGCCTGAAAATATACTAAGAATTGCTAATTGCTGGGGTGTATGTTAATCTACTTTCTATCACTACAATAAATCCTATAATAAATAACATAAAGGGAAAAGGTTCATTTTGGTTAACAACTTGGAATTTTCAGTGTAGATGCATTGTGCATTTCTCATGGGCATGCTGATGGCAATGACAGGGACCATATGCTAGAACAAAACTTTTTGCATCACAGATCAAGGAGCAAAAGAAAAATGGCCCATACTCCTTTGACAGCACTCACTCAGGGAGATGAGGTTAAACCTCACCCAATAGCCCCACGCTAGAACAAAGCCACTACTCTATGGGCCTTTGATTGACATTTTACCAAACTACAGCAATGTTTGGTTTACTAAAATCATCTATTAGTTATGCTTTCTTCCTTTGAGAGCCTGTCTAGGAATTATAGCATTCATCCTCAATTTATTATAGATTAAATATAACCTAGACATCTATCACTACATAGAAAATGATCCCAAATGAAGGGTTTAAAAGAACAATGTCATTTCTCAAATTTTTGGTTAGCATCTGGCTTACACCATTGGTGTTGTTCTCTACTTTGTTTTCTCAGGATCTTCATTCTCCTGTCTTTGCTTTCAATTGTTTAAAACG
>NW_004955428.1:11475588-11574926 GCF_000276665.1 Chinchilla lanigera
TTTTGGTTTTTCTCCGGTACCGGGAACCGAACTCACGACCTTGCGCTTGCCGGGCAGGCGCTTTTGCCGCTGAGCTAAATCCCCAGCCCCTACTATAAGATTAGATGCTTCAATTTTCCTCCAGTAGGAATTTCAGGAGTTCTTTGAGGTTGGGTGCCAAATATAGAGAGCCCTTCCTGGTCTTTGTCACAGTCCAGGAAGTTTATATTTGTAATCCCATGGAAAAGTCATTAGAATTGTAGTGAGTTTATTCCAATCTATCACTTTTAATGCAACCCGTGGTATAAATAAAGACACAGTTATATATCTGAAATGGTAAGGACCCAAAGGGTCCTAAGTCCAGCTACGATGATGGTTAACCTGAGAAAAGACCTCCAATAAACCAGGGCCAAAACCAGGTTTATTAATTCATGAAGAAGGAAGTGGCTTGAGGATAAGTGACTGTGAGAATGGTGGGAAGTACGTGAGTGTGGGAAGTACATGAGCTGAGCTAGATAGGTAGTCGGAAATCACCTCTGCAATACGCAGAGAGAAGGATACGTGGGAGTAATCTGCATCACACAATTTGAGGTAGTATCAAACGTTTTTTGGTCATTGCTTCAGCTCTGATGTGTAACTTTATCTTATCTTGAGGCTTGATCCCAGCAGTGTGGAGCATGGCTCTGCATCTTGCCAAGCTTACACATGATTTTTGGGAGCTATAGGGACAGGGTAATACTGGTCTGTCACCTTGCTTCAAAGACTACACATCAGCACATTGGCTGGACCAATTTGCATTGCTTAAAGCCAATTAGAGGGATAAGGAAAAGTCCTAGCCAGCTCTGTACTTATCAAAACATGGAAATAGGGCTCTGTTTAGACAAAATGGAGATAATTGCTCTTCTTTTAAGGACAGTCATCCAGGTGGTTCTCCACACTGGTAATCACAGAGTGAGAAAGGAAAAAAGAAACTCAGGAACCTGGAATTTAGACCAGGACACTGCTCCTACATTTTAATCAGCAAATCAAGTCCCAGTGCTAGCACATGTTAAAGAACATTGAGAAACAGATGACTGAAATGCTAACATCACATTATGAAAGGGATTAGATGAGCAAAATTCCTAGTGGAATTATTGTGTGATTAGTACTCAATTCCCAGTACTAAGCAAACTCAACCATCTTTAGACTTGCTGTGTTTTACTCAATGCTTGTGCCTTTTATTTTTATGTAGGAATATATATGTATATTTCTACCTGGGATTTTTTGAGACAGGGTCTCTCCATGTAGTTCAGGCTGGCCTTGAACTTCTGGTGAGTCTGCTCCCTCTGCCTCCCAAGTACTAGAACTACATATCTGCCCACTATGTCTTGTTTTGTGTCTGTATCAGACTCTGATTCCTGGATCTCATCCCAGGGATCAAATAAATTCCAGGTGTAGTGAAGGTCCATTGAATATAATCTCTAGGTACAACTCCTTAGATACACTTCTTGTTGCTCCAGTGTCCTGTAACTAAAAAGAAAAATTCATTGATCCCCCCACACAAAATAAAATGGTGAGATAGGGACCAGAGGACCACAGTAGATTCTCCCTTAAACATAAAGTGTGAAGAGTAAAGGATGTATAGCAATGCTCAAGCTCTTGGGACAGGTTCCTTGGTTAGCATCTGGCTTACACCATTGGTGTTGTTCTCTACTTTGTTTTCTCAGGATCTTCATTCTCCTGTCTTTGCTTTCAATTGTTTAAAACGTGTCCCATATTCATATGGCTCCAGATCATTTTCTTGCTTTTGAAAAGTAGAGGCCTAGGAACCTGGTTTCATTTTAAACAGTATCCCTTTTATTCAAAATTCTACTTAAAATGTTTGAAGTTTACAGTTAACTCAATCAAATGAAAGCCTTACCCATAATTCCTTTTGAGTAAAATCACTTCCTATGTCCTGACACTGGAGAATAAAACAGTTGTAAAATCCCCTTTGTATAACAGTGAGGTTCTATTATTCATTGTCTTCCATTATTTGTGACGTATCCTGAATTTGATCTTGACCCAGAGCCCATTACTTACTTTAATAATGTTTTTCTGACTGAAGAGATTACCTTGTAGTCTCTTTATTTCCTCTAAATTTTGCTAAGAAACAGACCACTCCTTCTTCAATTCATCTCTTTTTGAAATATCTTATTTACAACTAAAGGGAGCCAACTGATACTCTAAATAGTCTGCCTGAAACTCTTCTTACACAGATCCAACAGTGCAGAAGGGCATTTTGCATCTGCTGAGTTATTGTAGGTGAAAGCCTTGTTTCCCTACATGACACGAGCTTCCATTTCACCAGCTTCTAATAATGGTTCTTAAGTGATTTATTACTACTCTTTCCAGTCTTTACCTATTCATAACCTCAGAGCAAATGCAAAATATTTTATATTAAAATGTCAGAAATTATTCCCAGAATTAGTATTGGTTTCTCTTACTTATTGCTTCCTAACTCTAAATTGTGATTCTACAGCCACAAACTTTCTTTTATTAAGCTTGTCTGGAAACCAGGCTTTATCCAGGTAGTGTTTATCACAAGAAAGTTTTAATTCTTGTTGGTTTCCTTCTATAAATACAGGTGGTACCTTAATATTCATCTAAATCCACGAATGAAGATTAAATTGATCTTCTCCACTTCACTTTCAAAATGCATCAAAGTGTTCTTTAGAAACCCATCTAATTAGGCTTAAGAATTTAAAAAGAAATGGAGTTGTCCTACATACTGTAGTAGAAAATTTTCAAATGTTGTGACATTTATGAATTACTATTCATGAACTACTATTATCTGATTTGAATGGCCACTAGTCTTTTTGCTGATTTTGTGCATTGTTGTTTATAGAATTATATTTTATGCTAGGAGTGGAGGAAACACCCCCAATATGATAGCCCACAGGTAATTCCTGCTTTGGTATTTTTTAGATTTGTTTTCACTGAAATACTTTAGAAAAAATTATCTTGGAGAACAGTGATTTAATTGTCTCATTAAAGCAGTTTCTATAAAGGAACAGTTGGGTGTTTTTGTGATAGCAGAGACACTAGGCCTCCAAATAACAGAGATTGGTAGAGCAACAAAACATATTTTTAATTTTCTACTGTAGTTCTAGTTAATAAATTTTCACACAAATGGAATTGTGCATGCATTTTCCTCATGGGAGATGAAATCACTAGTACTCTAACTCAAGTCCCATTCTACAAGCTCACATATGTTCTACGCTACAGAATACCTACAGAATAGACATTTGCTTTTGTATTTATTTTACCAAATAAACGGGGGCTCTAAACTCAAGAGGGGAAGGTTGTTTCTTCCTACCTCCCCCAATTACCACCATTATTTTGCATTTTTATTTGTCACAAGTTGGGGTTACTATTGCCATCTAATATGTAGATGCCAAAGATAAAGGTTTCAAACATATAAGATTAGTTAATTTAAAAAATGTTTCAACAAATGCCTTCCTAATTCAGAATACAGAGCATCAATAGATTATGTTCCTAAAATATTCATAATCAGAGAAGTGTTAATCAATGAGCAACATTTGTTTCCACTCTATGTAACACATACATGCACAGTTAGATATCATTTATTCTACAGACTTTGTGTTGTTTTTTCTTTTATCTTGTTGGGAACTTAGTTGACTCCTTATTCAATCTTGTAACCTACATTCTATTTATTTTTACAAGCCCTTATAATGCTATAAGAAGCACATCAAAAGAACTATGTAGAAATACGGAGAAATGGTCAAGAACCAAGGAAGCCCAAGGCAACTGTTCTGGCTGAGTGTACAGCCTATTTCTAGGGAAAAGCAACTGAGGATACCAAAGGTAAAAATGGCTCTGCAAAAATCTCACAAAAGCAAGTGAAGAGATAAAGGCAACCCTCTCTGAAGCCAAGAATATGTCCCTGGCTAGACTGTGTGTGTCAAATAGGAACCTTTAATATCATTTTTCCTCTACTTTCTATGTTCTGGCTTACCCCCCAAAGGGGAAGAAGCAGGCTGGGCCAGGGAAAACATACCAGGAGGGAACAGAAATGAAATCTAAACAAAGTCCCTTTTCCTATAAGCAGTGCCTAGTAAAGCTGTGGCATATCAGTTAATGAAGAGAAAGATATCAGATCGGAGTGAGTAGGAATTGACCTCAATTTTTTCGAAAATACAAACCCATTAAGTAGTTTTGAAAAGGTAAGAGAAAAAAATTAAATCAGTTTATAACATCCCACACATCTTTCTTGTTTTAAGAAATGATTTTGAAAAATGCATAAATTTAGTACTACAGTAACTAGCTAGTCATTGCTCTCTGGATATATCATCACATGCATGCTTTTAAATATGAACTAAAAGTAACTGAAAAGAAATAAGCAGAGACTATACAGATTATCCAACTTACATTAAAAGTAGTTCATAAAAATTAATGGCAATAGATATTGTGTAGATAACTTCTTAAAATATCTTAATCCCTTTAAATAAGACAAACATAAATAAATTGCATTACAATATGGTTATAGTAATGCATACACTGTTTTATCACTATACACAAAATATGTTGAACAATGAATTAATGGTATTCAGTATGAAAATATCAGCAAAGCAGCACAGAACTTGGCATTTATTCATGTGGCTTTGAATATTCACATGTAAACTATTTGTTGAGCATGGTATTGGCAGGTCCATCAAATGAGAAAAATTGAAAAGTTCTGCATAGTAATCTAACAACATTAGATCTACATATAATCACAATTAGATAAACAAATCTTCAATAACAATATACAATTTTTTGAAGAAAAAGCTTTAAGGTTTTTTAGAATACATGTGAAGATGGCTTAAAATATTTTAGTTAGTAATGTTAAAGGTGATAATACAGAGAATATAACTTTGCATTTACCATGGAAAAAGCTTTTTGATAAACTTTTTTATCAGTTTAGTCCTTACAGCACTACTATTCTTTAGTCCTTACAGCAATACTATCCAATAGTGAAAAACTGGGAAATTAAATTTTCCATCTAATTCAGTCTTTCAGCTTAGCATACCTGCAAAATACATATATTTGCCACCTACAAAAGGAACTTTTCTTTTCCTATCTGATCTTTCTGTTTTTTTAACTCTACTTAGTAAAACGTCCCCATACAAGGACCAAGTCTGGCTCTTCTTTTTTTTTGCCTTTTGTTAGTTCTGCTCTGTAGCAACAAACCGACTAAGTCCAATCTGTCTTGTATACATCGACCCTTCAAACTATGGAAGACAACTGTCTAGTCCTGAATTATCTTTTCCTCAGGAAAATTATTCTCCATTTCATGTAATTTTCTTCACCATTCTTGTCTTCTTTTGGATGCATTTCCTTTATGGTTCTCTTTAATAAAAATGTGAAGCATAAATGAACCCAGTCACCCCTTCAAAGTCTGACCAGGAGAAATTGTAACCAGATTTGTGCACCTTAGACTCTGGCCTTTCAGCATTTCATGTTCCTTTTGTGATCCAATACCTAACATGCTTAAACTTAGCAACTTCACAGTTAACTGTACTTGACATGGAATAGCTCAGCCTAAATGCATTTCTTTGAAATGCAATAATTCAGTTTCATCTTACAGTCCTAAAATTTATTAGAAGATTGCTATTTCCATTTGCAAATTGTCATTATTGCCACATCACTTGATGTAATAACATCAAATACATGCTTATCTGACACCAGATCAAAGTGGAAAATTATTTTTTGGGAAAGAAAATAATGGAACATTTTATCACTGAGAAAACCATATGCATGAAACTATACTAGGACCTTTTCAGACTATATAATCCAGTTCAAGGAATGAAACACTCTCGTCATATAGCAGTTTAGAAAGCACTAAAAAATATGTCACTTATTATAAAGCATGAAAATCTCCAAGGCTAAAACTTATTACATAATATTAGATTTCAACATTTAACAGAGACATACATATCGGTTCCCTATTAAAACAGTCATTTTCCCCAACTGCACTCTCATTCAGAGTAAAAATCTAATTTAAACAGGAGTACAGAGTGGATAAATTGCCATCACAGAAACAAGAGTTTTCATATCATTGGTTTTCTTGTCAACGGGCAAGGCATTTAAACTTCTTAGGACCAGCCTCTCATTTGTTGTTTTTGTTTTGGTTTGGTTTGGTTTTTTTGGTACTGAGAATGGAACTCATGACCTCAGGCTTGTTAGGCAAGTTCTTATGCCGCTGAACTACATCCCTGGCCCCAGCCTCTCATTTCTGAGTAAGACACTCAAATACAATAACTTTTTCTTTTTTCTTTATTAACTTTAGTGGTATAATTTAGACATACACAATGATTGAATTCATTACAGGGAACGGGAAGCTTACATAGTTTATCTTAGCTCCTCTTTTCATAACAAATATGCTAATTTTTCTTCTCTTTCAGATCAAATTTTCTATTGCTTTATTTTTCTACTTCAGTGTTAAAGGAAAAGAACCAAAATCTACTGATACTTATAAAAACAAGGTCAGGAAGTCTTTATTATGGTAGCTATAGGGATAATGGTAATGAGATTTTGTACTGAGAAAGAGAGATGTGTGCAAATCTAAATACATATTGGATGCTCATAGCCACAAACAGGAAGTTATAAAGAGGGAATATACAAAGTAAGGGTGTTTCAGGCTAAAATGATCTAACAGGCTTCCTGCTAAAGACAAGAGTCAGGGTGCTTGAATAACATCCTGAGCCATGGTGGACAGTGAGGAATCCGGCCAGATCTAAAGGATGGACAGATGTCAAGGGCTAGGGATTCTCCCTAACCTGTCTTAGCAGGGCTCTTTGCTCAATGTAGACTTTACACGAAAGTACATATGAGCTTAGGAGATGTTCTGGAGCCAAACCAATGCTTGATCAAGCAAAGAATCTTAGTCATCAAAGACAAAATGTTCCTCAAGTGAGGTCTTTGGTTTTTTAAAGGGCTCTATCCTAAAATATTTTTATGTTTTAAAAGTTATTTTGAGGGGCTGGGGATTTAGCTCAGTGGCAAAAGCGCCTGCCTGGCAAGCGCAAGGTAATGAGTTCGGTTCCTGGTACTGGAGAAAAACCAAAAAACAAAAAAACAAAAAAACAAAAAAGTTATTTTGAAATAAAAGTCACTTTGAATATTATCCTACATTGGTTAAGTGTTCCTAACTAAAATGGCTATCTCAGAATAGTACCTATTCCCTTGCTTTTAAACTATTTTATAGGAAGACATCACAATTCCTTCAAGTAAAATAGTTATTTTTGCCTTAGACGTATTTAAATCTGAAATATATTCCTCATTGTTCTTGCACCTATAAGCTATACGGTAGTCTTTATTAGTTATGTTTTGGAATTTGCAATTGTGTCTCCTCTCCAGCCACTATATTTGAGACAGGGTCTTACCATCACCAAACTGCCCAGGCTGGGCTCCCTCCTGAACTGCTGGGACTGCAGGCCTGCACCCTGCCAGGCCCACAGAAGAGGTGAATCTGTCCTCAGTTGGAAGCAGTGTTACTCAGTCTTCATTCCTATCATCTCCTTAGAAGAGGAAGTGATTAATCATTAACACAAACCACCATTTGTGAGATCACCTTTCCTGCTTGACACAATCTCCAATCTCCCTTTGGACTGGGACTTATTTCCGATAGTCTGTAGTTTGGGTATCTGCTCCCCTTGCAATAAACACATCAGCAGAGCCCATGTATACTAGTTCTTTTCCAGTTTCTTTGCTGGTGAGTATAGATAGGGTCTGTGTGTAGGGTTTTGGCTGTTTTCAGATGGGGTATGTGAAAAATGTCCACAACTTTGGAGAATTATTAGACTTTTGCTTAGAATCACGATTAAAGATAATTCTTCTATCCGCTGAGAATTCTATCCTCCATTATTTAGAACCTGTAAGAAGAAAGATAATTACACTTCCACTTATAACATTCTGTAGCATCCTACTTTTGATTCAATAAGTTTTAAGCTTCTAGATCCTTCTAGTAGCTCAAAAGAATAGAATTTTTACACTTTTAAACAAGATTTTCTTAAATAGCAGAGGAAGCTGGCTGTTAAAAGCACAATAAATTCTCCACTAGTGAAATGTAAAGCTTCCTATTCAGTACCAGAACCAGGACCAGAACCATAAAGTGGCTGAGTTAAGCAGCCACACTGGCCCAGAGAGTAAATCATCCCGTCACAGTGACCTCATTCTAAAATATATTTCTGAGAAAATAAACATCACCTTTCCAAACACTAATTGAGAGAGAACAATGACAGTATTTTAAAAGATTTCACAATAAAAACTTTCAAAGCCCATCTAAACAGGAGGAAATGGCTTATAAATGATGAAGTTATTTTTAAATATGCAAAGGCTTTAACACAACTTCTGCTATTCAATTGCAGTCTATATTTTTAATGTAAACTGGTATAATATTAACCTCACAATAACACATAAACAGTGAGACTAGAAAATTAAGCTAAATTTATAAACCAAGATGCAAAGAGAATATATCTCATTAGTAAAAATGTATAAATAGTAATCTCTAAATTCCTTCATGAAATTTCTTCAGTAAACTTTGCAAGATATTCAGTGCTGTAGAAAATTTTACAAAAAAACCCTTATAATTTCTATTTTTTTAAATGAAACATTTGTTTTTCTGAAAATTTTTCATTTGACTTAATGTAAATGATCTGAGTCAGTCATATCAACAACATTCTTCTTTTGGGGGGATTGGTTTCAGAATGGATGTATAGCGCAAATCTGGCCAATAAAACTGGAAGAGAAGTGGGTTTCATGGTTTCTCTAAAATATTGTCCAATAAATATTGCTGTGATGTGATATTGGGAGGTTCTGCAATCATTTTTCAAGCATAAAGACAGTGCACGGTCAAAACCAAAATAAGAATAACAATAATAATGGTAATGATCTGATCAAAGAGATGTGAACAGACATGTCAGTATGAATGCTATAGTATTATTAATGTTTTCACATGCGATGGTTCAGGATTTCCAGTTAGATGGAAAAATGTACATGAAATAGTATCAGTAGTCTATGAACTATAACTGAGGCATACAACCTGGCATGTTGAAAAGAGCTGGTTCTAATTAATCAAGAAAGCAGTAACAGAGGTAACAGAACTAGACCAGGGATAGATCATTTCAACAGGTAATAAGATTTTGGTTAAAAAGAATTCAAAACCTCTGATATCATAAGTGTTTATCAAATATTCTTATTAAGTTCAATTTATGCCATTAATACTTTAGAAAAAAGAGGGAGTGGTTAAATTACCTCAATTTTAGCTTCAGGAAAAATTACAGAGACTATCGCTATCTTTAAACATTACATGGTAATGTTCTTTCAGTGTGTCAGCTACATAAAGTCCTGGTTGAAAATGGATTATCTAATCCATTAGAGGTGCCTCCATAAAAGATAGTTATGATTCAGGGTTTCAAAATCTGGACACAATTCTTGAAAAATTTCAGAAATATTTAAATTGGGCCTTGTGTTTTATTCATTCATTCATTTATCCATTCTTCATTAATGTATCATTTATCCATTCAATTTCTAAGTATTCATTTAGGTTTTACATATGTGAGCCTCAGAGAGTAAGGCACATTAGATGTGATGGAGAATATGAAAAATGTTTCACTTTCTTGAAGATCGTTATCTAGAAGGCATTAAAATAAGTGTCACCTAAGTAATCAAGTACTTAATGATTTATTTTGAAACAGTAAGGTAAAGATTAAGATTATCTAACCTAAAAAAGGCGATGGTAAGAGTGTCTCATCTTATCTGAGGCACCTGTCCCTGAGCAGTGGTCTGCCAGGGGGGATGAGAAGTTTGCTGCATAAGAAAAAGTATTTTGTCAGTGGCATTATTCTTAATTGCCAGTGCTTATGATAATTAAAAGCAGCTCAACTTTATTATGGTTTTAAAATGTTCACATTTCCATAGATTACAGCAGGTACCCATAGCCTGGAGCATAGACAAACCACAGCTGTTGCTCTGCCCTTGGCTAATATTAGGTAGTCACCCATACATAAAATAAATGCCATCCTTGGAAAACTTTTATGAATGTGAATTAGAGACAAACCAGGAAGAATGTTATTTATGTGTCACACACTAAAAGAACTCAATTTAAGTGCAATCAGCAAAATTAAAGATGGATATTGAGACTGTCCATCTTTCATATACTACTTTGCTACCTCACTGAACAATCAACTCTAATCTGCTCTGTTTTAAGGGCAATAAATAGATTCTTTGATAGTCTATGTTCATTAGCATGTATACGAATACACACAGTTGTTTAAAGGCATTATTTTAGATACTGTGTTTTTCGTGTTGAAGCTTTTTGATTATTACAAACTTCATTGGATTAATTTGCATAAAAAGCATCATAACTACAATGATACATGACTGAGGACTAAGATTACGTTCTGGAGAAGAGTTCTTTTTCAGGTAATTTTCTTTGCCATTCCTGACATTGATTTCTCAAATTTCAATATAAAAATACAGTTTAAAATATCATTTTTATCTTTATATTGATGCAAATTTTATTTTAAAGAGAATCAGAAAAACAATAAGAACAACTAATTTGAAGACAACAATATGCAATATAACAGCCACTGTGGAATTCCTAGCACCTTGTTTAACGAAGCTCTACTGCAACTTTTAGACCAGCATCATTTTCATGACTTTAAATGCCACCAAATCACAATTTTAAACACTAATGAAAGTGATGACAATTAAAATATGCATAATTGCCAGTTTTACCATTAGTCAGAAACATGAGCAGTAATGACAAATGTGAGACTTATATCTTTCATTTATGATTTCAGGCATTATTTTTGTAAGGGTCTTATAGTAATATATATTAATACTAACAGTTTCAAAAGTTCTAGTGTACAAGTACAAGCAAAATGAAAAGTCATCATTTTTAATTTGAACTACAAAATCAGTTTTGTTATTTAAAAATGATTTATGCAAAATGAATTTGTAGCTCTATTTTTAGACTTTTCTAATTAAACAATTTAATCAACACAAATAAGCCACACTATTAGTGTCAATCTCATTGTGTATTTGGGGGAAAATTGAAGTTAATTAGAGAGATGTACTAGCTAGAATAGAAATATATAAGGCTTTTGAGAATATTAACATTTCTTTAAGAGCTAAAAACTATTTTAAAATGAATGCTTTTGAAGATCATCTTTGTTTTACTGTAGGGAAAAAAGAAAATTTGAGCACTAAAACACCTTTAGATAAATTTCATGTCATATGTAATTTTTAAATCTTGACCTTTTAATATTAGCTGATAATTGTGTTTCTCATATAGTAGCTGACACCATCTACCTCTAAATCAGAGTTTCTCAATCTTAATGTTATCGAGATTTTAAATGGAACAACTAGCGCACTGTTGTCATGCACATTGTAAGGTATTTAGCAGAATCCATACACCTATCTCCAAGTCAGTAACTTCACTCCCACCCCAAATTTGACAACAGAAGAATGTGTCCACACATTGCCAGTGTCCCCTGAGGAAGACAACCAACCATGGTTGAGAACAATTGCTTTAAATGCTATGGGATTATAAAATGTAATTAACAATAGACTAATCCTAAACCTCATTTATAAACAAAACTCAACAGTGAATATTCTAACAATTTCTTTTTTTCACATTTTTTAGGCAATGCATGAATCTCTATAATGTCTTTCAGAGAAAAAAAAGCAAAGTAGATTATTAAGAATGCTGAGAAAAGAAGTACCCTAAGGTGTGTTTAAACTCAGAATTTGGGGGCTGAGGATTTAGCTCAGTGGCACAGCCTCTGCCTGGCAAATGCAAGGTCATGAGTTCAATTCCTTGTACCAGGAAAACAAACAAACAAACAAAACATGTTTAAATGTGGAATTTGAAAGTAATTTGTGGGGCTTCAGTATATGACTCAATCCCTCCACATTCAGCTAGCTTTGGGAATAGAGGGAATGTATTATACCTAACATTCATTGTTGGGTCAGTCTGGATTTTATCCAGATGTATGGTAATTGATAGGTAGAACTCAACAGAGTAAAGAAGACCAGCTGCAGCAGATAAAGATATTTAATAGGCATAGTATGAGATCTCAGCCCTTGTCTTCACTTTCTGTGGCATCCAGCTAGGCCTATCCTGCATAATATCATCAGGTATTTCATCCCTCCAGTTACATGGCTACACTAGAAGGTTCCAGGTCCTTGGATGTCGGATTAATTGTAGAGAAGAAAACCCACCTACCCAATATTGAATATCAGCAAGAAGAATGGAACACCATTTCATAACATAGAACAACTCTCTACAGTTCTTTGTGCAGAAATGCATTCCTTTATAGACATAGCAGGTCTCCTTGTGCTCATGAAGAATAGCACTGACTAGGTTCGTAAAGACTGAAATCAACCTTGGGGGTCCTACAGTGCACAAAGCAATGTTTTTTTTTTTTTGGTTGAGAAAGAAAACAGACCATATTTTTAGAGATTTCAATTGAAATGTAGTGGATTCATGAAAATTGTAACACAAATACCACACACAAGCAAGCATCAAACTGAATTTAGAATGCCTCTTTGTATGTTATATTGATTTCTTCATTATTATGACCTTATGTTTAAACTAACTTAGTTGTGATCCTAATTTTCTACTCAATCTTTGTTTAGATCCCACTGGGAGAGTGATACAGTGTGATTATTCAGAAAGGCAGGGAAAGAGGAGATTAATACTCCCTGCTAATGAGAACAAGGGAAGGAAAGAGAAATGTGCCAATCTAAGTGTTCTTCCTGTAAATTGAGCTGCCAGACAAAAGGAAATAAGTAATGCTTCTTCACAAATCTCTTTCAAAGCAAAAACATTTAAAAATAAATACAGAGCAAAACGGATTAGATTAACTGCTGAAAAACAGTATAAATATATCCATTTTTAATAAGAACAATATAAATATTAAATTATCTTCAAGTTATTTTCTATAATTATTAACAGTAGCATTTTTTGAAAAATTAGTAAGAATCTAAATACGACATACTTTAGACACACATATATTCATTTCATTTTAATTCTGTTGTTTAATTTATTATATTGTTTAACCATGAATGAAAAGTTAATTATATTAGATTTGTATCTGTTCATGAGACTGTAAAATAAACTATGACAAATAATCACCTAAGGATAAACTTGAGTCATTTATATCTCACCTTGAGACCATAATATTAAGTGACATAAATCAGACACACAAGCTTAAATATCACATGGTATTTCTTATATGAGAAACCCAAATTAAATATAAAGAGCAAAATATAGATAATAGGAAATAGGGAGACCTTTTACAAATGGCAAAAGAATAAGGGATGGAAGAAGAAGGAAGAAAGTAGAAGGGTAGGGGACAAAATAATGAATTCAGATGTGTTACACACATGTACCACTTCCCATGTTAAAGGTAATCATTAGGCACCACAAGCATATATAAAGCTTGTCCAAGAAATGAGCAGCCCCATACCCAGGGTACCTCAGTGCTTTACCCTTTTTCCCCACTTTCTCTGTGAAGAAACAGGAAGCAAACTGGCTCACTCAGACACTTGGGAGTACTCTGAATAGCCTCCAGGAAAGAGGCCTTAGGTTGGCCCCAGAACTTAAAGCACCAGAGAATCAAATGCTTCCGACTCAGTGTCACCTAATCTTTCTAGCACACTCCGGCCCCACCATCTCAGGTCGCACCCACAACACGCCCACTGCTTTCTCTCCCACCAGTGATGCGTATTCTGAGTTTCATTATTTTCTTTTGATTGATAGGACATTATGTAAAATTTTCATTTGTGGGTTTCTGAATTGTATCTAGTTGTACAGCACAATTAAGAAACTGGTCTGAGACTGTCATTATCAGTAATCTAACTGGCAAATATCAGATCTGTGTGTATGATTATACATTTTTATTTATTGGGCTAACCCAGGACCATTTCACTGATGCAAAGTAGGAACCCTCCTCTCTAGCTGAAACAGTCCTGGACTTTTCAGAAACTTTGGTGAAGTCTCCCACAGCTGTATAAATTGGACAATTTAGAAAATTTAAACTTTAGATGGTTACTTGGTCCTTTTCTGTTTTATTTGTATTTTTGTTAATGCAATAGGACTTAAATGAACTTTGATCCTTATTTTAAAGATTATTAAAAAATTATGTCTATCCGTATGGCTCTTGAGGATGTAACTTTGACTAGACTATACTACAGGGTATGATCTCCGCGTAGTGCGTTCAAGCCTGCAGGCTGATTTTCAAGCCTGCAGTGCTTGATACTGTTAATGACATCGCCACGTAGGGCTGAGAAGAATGACTGTTTATATATGCGGCTGTGTTGCTTTTGATGTGCAATTCTGCACAAAGATGTGTGCATGGAGGTCCGATCTGGTCCAGGCAGCAAGCACGGTAGCCTTGCGAGTTAAGTACCGCTTCCACTCGTGTTTACGCTGGAACATTTTCTCCCCTTGGAATGTAAGTAAAACTTGTGTTTGTCACCGATAAATACTAATACTAAGCTTTTTTGTTAATTTATTCTCAAATACCACCAGGTTGATCCCCTTCCATCTCATCCTTTCCCCTTTTTGTATTTTCAAGAAAAAAATTGTAATATTTGTGATTCTATCTGGGCAAAAGTCTGAAGATCTGAAATAACTTTATATCAAACCATTGATCAATAAACAGCTACTAGGGGCTGGGGATTTAGCTCAGCGGCAAAAGCACCTGCCTGGCAAGCGCAAGGTCGTGAGTTCGGTTCCCGGTACCAGACAAAAACCAAAAAAGATAAAAAAAATAAAAAATAAAAAATAAACAGCTACTAATGAAAAAAAGTTATAAACATAAAAAATGAGATTTTCTTTCAAATGCAGGAAAGAATATTATAGCTCCTGGAATATATGTATGTGCATGTGTATTATTATATCACTCACTTGAGAATTTTCAAATTTATTTTAATATAAAACTTAACAGTTATTGTTCTTGATCCTTTCTAAGGTATTCTTAATAGAGCACAAGATACATAGTGGCTTTTAAAAATAAATTTTATAGTACACAATGTAAATATTTTTAAACCTTGAAGAGTTTTAACTTTAATTATATTGGATAATTATATTTCTCACTTGATCCTTCATTTTGAAATAAATACTATGTGAGTACTTGTTCAACCTAACTGTTCAGCTGTGTTACTGCTTTCATTTTCTTTCAGAATTAATTTTTCATCTATAATCAGTTGATAGGGAAGAAAACTTTAAATTTCTTTAGCTGCTTTCTATGACATCATTATTAAGTTAATATGTGTAAGCTGGACTTGTTGCAGTGGAAGCAGAGGACCAAGGAAAGCACTTTGAAGATTGTACATATGTGTGTGAATCAAAAGACAGCCAGCGCCTCCAACTTGTGAAGCTGTGTGGTGTGGTTCTTTAGGTTAGTAACTCTGAAACTGGGTGGATTTAGGTTGGAAATTATACTCGTGCTTTCTAGATGCATAAAGCTGGTCAATTTATTTACTGTCTCTAAGCCTTGGACCTTCTATCTTTGGTTATCTAAAAAGAGACTTTCTCAAAGAATAAATAAAATAAAAAATAAATACAAATATACTTTCTCTAAATGTCATGGGTGTTTATTGTGATGATATTACAGTATTAGCATGTTTTGGTATTATATTTATCCTCTTTTGAAGGGAGATAAAAACACAGAGGGAAGAAAGGTTTCCTGGTTGGTGTTGGCACTGGTAAAGGTGAAAGAATTAAGGGACAAAATATAAGTGAAATGGAAAATACTGTTTCTCCAAAAATAGAACTTGTCAATGACAAAATCACCATATTTTCAACAGGATTTTCACACTATTCTGGAGTTTTCTCATGTGTAGGTAATTGTGACATTGTGGCCTTTTAGAACTGGGTAAATGGTATATGTATAGCTGGTTTTACAGTAATGTTTTTCAAAACACCTCTGACATTCCTTACAAATTACCTATCGTCTAGAGAACTGACATGATTTCTAGTTTGACTCTTCTGAATCACAAGCCATCTATCAACCCACACCCAAACAGCAAACGTATTACACTGAAAGGGAAAAAAGTAAATTTTACAATAATCAAAAAGACAATATTAGTCATATTGATAACCCTTTTCACACATTTATTGAGTCATCAAATTGACATTTTCATTTTATTTTGAATAGGTAGGAGCATTTTTATTTGTAATTGTTATGGTTTGGGGTTTGTTTGTAAGGAGAACAATATAATACAGGACACATATTTTATAAGATTATTAATAATAGTCACCTAAAGAATCATATGCAAGACAGTGCAGGAAATCTGTCCACACCCTAGAGAACAAAGAATCTAGCCAAGGGCCTGGATCCCACAGAAATGTATTGCATGAGTCCAGCTGAAGACCTACAGCTCATAACAATGCCTCCCACGAGTCCAACTGGAGGGCTAGAGCCCATAACAATATCTCATGCAGGCCTGTTACACAGATCTGCGCTTGAGGGCCCAAAGGTCAGTGGTGGAATCTAGGAAGTCTGTGGCAGCGGGATTAAGGATCTGTGCTAGCAGGCTGAAGGATCTGTACTGGAGCCAGCAAGTGACGCTCAAAGAACCAGAGATCCCTCAAAAAGTACCATAGCCATCCTCAGCAACAGTGAGGTCCAAGTTCCTCTGATGATAATGTAAGATCAGTTCCCATCAGGAAAGCCAAAGCAGCAAGCTTCTCCAGTGCACCATCTTCCCCTCCAGAGCCAGGAAGCGATGCTCCAAGTGAGGACCAGAGCTCCGCCAAAGTGAACCAAAGCCATTCGCAGTGCCATCAAGGTCCAGAGCTCCCCAGAGGATGAAAATAGCCAAGTTGATCAGGAAAGCCAGTTTGACAAGCTCCTCCAAAACAACCAACAGCTCCTTACAGCTTCTACCAGCTCCCAACAGCCTTTTCTCAGCTCCCAACAACCTCTTCTTCTCCACTTCTGCCTCTTATGCTGCTGGCAACAGTCCCCAGGTGGGCCTCCCACACCCAGCACTACGCTTACTCAGTTGACCAGCAGTTGTCAATCTACTAGAGTAACATATTTGAACATACATTGAAAATATATGCTTATAATAAAGTGCCTACAGCCATTTTAACATGTTAGTAGTTTTTGTTTGAAGGGAAATAAAATGATGTAAGGATGCTTGGTCTCTTATTTCACTTCTTCCTTCCTAGAATTAACAATTATCCTGATGTTCATGTATATATTTCTTGATCTGTTTCTCTGTATTTATTTAATATTAACTTTTATACATTATTATTTGAAATTTTTGCATATTAAATAAAGTTTTCATTAGTTCTTTGTATTTTTTATCAATCTTATTAAACAATACCATTCTTTCCAGATTAATCCATATTGATACTTTCACAAATAAAGTTCACCCAGTTTGTTGCTGCATGTTGTTCTGTGGTTCAAATCCACCACTGTTCTGGGCCAATGGCTACATTGAAGGACATTTAGATGGTTTGTAATTTTTTTTATACTGTGAACAATTGCGGAATGAATATTTTCATGATCAGTATTTTCTCTATGGAATACATGTACTGTATATGTTATCATGGATGTTTATATTTATATACACATTAATTGTAGATTTGTAGGTATGCTTATACAAACACATACATACATCTACAGTTAATATGTAGAGGTAGATTTGCTTAAAAACAGGCATATTTTCAGCTTACTAATTTTTTCCAAATTTCAAGAAAACGTACAAACTCAAAAACCACATGCATGAAATATCTTTATCTCCTTACTTCTTACCTTTTCTTTTATGTAACTATTGTGCCTTCAATGATTTAGGAAAATCACTTAATACTGGGGTCTTGGGGGAGCGTTGTTTGTTTTTTTGTTTTTTATTTTTTTGTATTTTTGAGACAGGGTCTCCCTATGCAGTTCAGGTTGCCCTTGGGCTCACTTTGTAGTCTAGGCTGGTCTCAAACTCACAGTGATCTTCCTGCCTCAGCCTCCCCAGTGCTAGAATTACAGGCATGCACCACCAAGCCTGGCTGGTTTTGTGTTTTTATGACAAGAGTCTTGGTATGTAATCCAGACTTGTCCTGAACTCACTATGTAACCCAAGCTGGCCTTGATCTCACAGCAATCCTCATGTTTCAGCTTTCTGAATTCTGGGATTACAGATGTATGCAACCATGCCTGGTTTAATACTGCTTTCAAAATTTTCTCATGTATAAAATCAAGACTTTTCTACTGTAAGAAATATCTGTAAGTAAAATAAATAAAATATAAAATGTGCTTAATTTTTTTTTCTGGTACCAGGAATCGAACTCATGACCTTGCGCTTGCCTGGCAGGCGCTGTGCTGCTGAGCTAAATCCCCAGCCACATTATTTTACAGTAACAGAAAATGCTACTGTAAAAGTAATATCTAGTTTATATTTGAATTATCTGTATCTCATATATGACATATAGATTACATATATACATTTGTACATATATATAGCATTTCTTATATTACCTTACTGAATATTCAACTAGTCAGTTAATAGTATTTAATAAGCTCATTTTTCTTGTTCCCAAAAATTTAGTCATGTTTATAGTGGTGGAAAGACAATGTCAAAGTCCCTATTCTTCATATAGACTGACTAGAGTAATCCATGGAATACAGAAATGTAAACTAAATAGCTCTGTATGTGAGGGATGGAAAGCTAATTCTTGCCTAGCCATGCACGAGAATATAATAGCTATAGGAATAAAATAATTTGTTAAAATGCTTCAATTAAAATTATAAGTTTGATTTCATAAATAAAATTATGAAACAAAGTTTTAGAAATTCAGTTCCTTGCTCCACCACATCCTTAGCTTTGTGAACTTAAGTAAATTTCTTAACATTTCTGTGCTTTTTTAAATTTTTTAACATGTAATGCAGAGATGACTATAATTCACATGACTATTATAAAACTATTATAAAAACTATTATAAAATCAATCTATATATGGGATTGTCTACAGATATTCATATTTATACTTTCTAAGATTTATTGTTATTGTAGCATTTTTGAACAAAATAATAACTATCTTAACATATTACTCTCAGCATTTCTATGTTTAATAGCTCTCTTTTATTCTCTATCTTCACAGAAACCTACTGTTCAGTGGATCTTTTGTAACTTTGATAATTACTGAACACCCCCTGTTCTGTCCACTCATAGCAGGATTAGCTAAAACCTCTAACTTCTCCCCAGTATATTTTGAAAAAAGTCAAAGTCTTTAGTGTGAACTGCAAAGCACTTTCTGCTCGGAGCTCTGCCCATTTTCCCACTGATCACTTCCTCAGTTGTCTACTTATGGTTTCAAGCAGATCTCTCAGAATTATTTAAAATCTCCAAGGCCTCAGGGCACCAAGGCCCATGCACTGGTGTTTCTTCTTCTTTTCCAGACTTACAGTTGGTTTGCTGTCTCATAGACTTAAGAATGCATGTTAAGTATAGCTTCAGAACCGTCATCTACTGATCATAACAGGTAACACACACTTCCATTCCCCAAGGGCCATCAGTGAGCACTGTTCTCAAATTCTACACCAATGCTTGGGAAGATGCAACCATTTAGCACAGATATCATAATTTGTGAACTATAATTTTTAAAATACAGTTAAATTACTTTCATTTATGATGTATTGTTTTAATTTACTCAAAAATAGCAAGAAAGTGAAACATTTATTTTAATTACAAAAGAGCTTAATTTATAGTTATTTTCTATCACTTAAAGCCAAAAGAATCTTTCATGAGGAAAATATTCAAATTACCATAAGGTTTCATATTTGGTTTACAGCTATCAATTAAATATAAACTACAAGCACACTGCACTTAAACATTATTTAAAAATCCTATCCTTACGGTGGATGACAGAAAGGGCTTTGTGTTAATTTAGCTGTTTTCATTCAATCTGACTGATTACTGCCACACTTGGTTGAGACACAAGTATTTTTTTCCTTAGGCAAATTTAAAATATTTGGAGCATCACTCTGTTTTGTAAGACAATGACATAATTCATAGTAGCAGATTTTAAACATTAATGACACTGTACATGAAAATATAAAGTGTTGTCTAATTTGTGTGTTAAATGCCACCACATATTAATTTCATTTGTATTTATAATTTTCTCTCTATAAATTAAGAATTATTTGTTATCTAGAGAAGATCTGCTTTAAGACAGAAGAAAAGAAGATGAGCAATGTAGGCATCACACACACACACACACATGTATACACAAACACACACAAATATATGTATGTATACATAGAGTGTGTGTGTGTGTATATATACATATATATATAGAGAGAGAGAGAGAGCAAGAGTCTTCTTTAAATTTGGTTAATTTATTTTTTTTGTTTTCAATAATTTCCGGACTGAAAATGTATATACAGAAAGATATTTTATATTAGATTGGACACTCTATAAGACAACCAAGCATTGCAGGTTACTTATTTTTTCTTAATCTTCTCCAGAACTGTTTCATTATTTTGCCCACCAATGACAGTATGACTTTCATAACTCCTGTCTCACAGTTTAAACACCATTTTAGGATAGCACTTGCTTGTGTGCCACTTCTATGCTTCATGAAATAAGTATTATATTCATTCCTATCAGTCAATTTTCTAGTTCGAGGTACAGATCAGTGAGAAAATATTCTAAATTTGGTGATAATGAGCTTCACTGCAAACTCAACAATTGGGAGTACTGTAAGCTTTCCAATTTATAGAGCTGCATTAGAATCAGATCAGTTGCACATATTAATGAGTATCACAATGGTATGGCACTAGACATGCAGACAACACTTGCAAGCAGAATTTACCACTAGAGACCCTTTGTTCCTGAACCACCATCTGATTGAATAACCAGACTCTCAGACCCTGAAAGATGTAAGACAAACTAAGTTTTATTCTGACCAAAGAAGCAAGATAGCTCATGTAGCTTACGTTGGTGAATGTCCTTAAGCCATGCACCTTGCCTGGCAGGGAGAAATAAAACCTTTGTTCAGCTGACACTGAGATTAAAGACCCAAGTACAATGTAAGCTCTTTTAAAAATGATATGTGTGTATATATATATATAAGGTCGTTAATAACAGTTAATCACAGAGTTGATTTCATCTTTCTTATGTGAGCATCTCTAATCAGGTTACTTTACCACATTCCCCTTCCCAAGCTTTGACATATCCATAAGTTATTTACTCCTCAGACCAGCTCATCCATGAATCCAATGAGAAATCCCATAAAAGCCCCATTAATTCATGCTACACATTGCTCTACTCCTTCCTACCCATTGTCATTACTCTGCCACACCATTTAAACTAATTCTAATTGATGGATTCCATCAGCAAATTAAAAAACAATACTCTCTAGACTTCAGTGATGAAAAACATACAGAGTAAAACAATATGTTCTTTGGAAATGCAGCACTTTGTTATCTTTATGGTGCAGAGTGAAAGACAAATTAAAGGAAGAATGCTGTGCAAGCCTTTTTTATTGCTTTTATGATAATAAGAAGATAGTGCTTATTTGTTTTGATTGTGTGTTGCAAATTCATTGTCCTGCTACAATTTATTGATTTGGTTAAAAATCAGTGGATGCCTGATTGAAACCTTACAGGTGTTCCCTTCTGATAGTTTACATTTGCAATTTAAATTTCATTTATAAGCTTAAATGGTTCATCCTCAATGATCAGGTTCACTTCTCTGAAGAATAACCTACACTTCATGAAGCAATTTTTTTATTAGCTCCCATTATAATTTGTACAATGATCTCTTTTGATAGAGAAGTAAGTGCCAGTTACATGAGGAAAGTTAAAATGAGAAACCGATTGCAGAATATTAGTGAAAGCTAGGGAGAAATTACAGCAATATTTTTACATGGTCTTGAAGCTTAAAGTCCAAGTAAATCTTCCCATTGTGATAGTTAGGGTATAACTAACAGCACGCTTCATTTTTATATAAGTTTTTCTTTGGGTTGCCTCTCCATCTAAAATTCATGTGTTGAAATGCAGTTTTAACAGAATGAGGTGGAACACCTATTTATAAAGATTATTCCTTGAAAAATGAAATAAATTCCTGTTATTACTACTGAGATTCTTAGTGAAATCACCTTCCATCTGTAATGCTCATTTTCTAACACTGGACATATTTCTACTGACCACTGAAAAAATATTTCTTATGCTTTTTCAAGTTCTGTCATTGATTGGAAACAACCATTATAAGAAGAAATATTTTTACACTATTGTTTAGTTGTGTATTTGGTTTTATTTTTTCAGTGCTGGGAATAAAAACCCAAGGTCTAACACATTCCATGCAAGGACTCTTGAAATACATTCCAACTCTAAAATCAATCAAATTCTTTCTTTTTTCCTTCCTTTCTTTCTTTTTCTCTTTATTTTCATTGTCCCGCTACAATTTATTGATTTGGTTAAAAATCAATGGATGCCTGATTGAAACCTTACAGGTGTTTCCTTCTGATAGTTTACATTTGCAATTTAAATTTCATTTATAAGCTTAAATGATTCATCCTCACCTACCAGGTTCACGTCTCTGAAGAATAACCTGCACTTCACACAGTAATTTTTTTCTTTCCTTTTTTTGTACGGGGGACTGAGCTCAGTACTCTAAGCTACATCCCTAGCTCTTTTCTTTATCTTTCATTGCTAGAGCGAGTCTAATTATGTCACTAACTGGCCCAAACTGGGCCAGAACTTGCAATCTTCTTAGCTCAGCCAGCCAGAGAGCTGGGATTGCAGAGCATGTGCCATCACACCCAGCCAAATTGTGCATTGTTGATCTACTTTAATCTTCCTGCCCCGAGTTTAGTGTACAAAAATTATCACTATCTTTTTATTGAATTTTAGAATGGAAGTACGATATATAAATAATGTTAGCAAAATAGTTCTCTTTTCTAATTTTGTGTTATATCTTTCTTTTAAGGTATTTTTAACCAAGGATAGCAGAGTTTTTATTCCTAAGGGAAGGGAGAAATTTCCTGAGTCTTTAACCCTGGGTGATCTTTTGCATATATAGTAGTATTATTTTAATTGAAAAGAAAAATCCCACAACTTTTTTCTGAAGCTATTGATTTTTCTCCTTGAAAAGAGAAGTTGAACGTGGCAATAAGCAATCATCAAGTTTCCCTCCATTTTCATGCCAGGCACACAGATCCGTTTTAACTTGAACAGCAGGGCTTTCTAGCTATCTGTAGAATCTGTAAATCCGAAAGCGTGTGGACAACAGTTGCAAAAATTATTTTCTGCTTTTGGCTTTTCTTACATAGAAAACTTCAGTTATTGCCGTGGGTAAAATTATAATTTGTTTCTAATTGGGCAATACTGAGACCCTTTGTCTTTATTCAGCTTTTCAGTCCCTTCCTGTTTCATCCCCAGCTCTCATGTTGGGGCGATGAGATCAGAAGCATCGCATATGTCGCCAGCAAACCTCACTTCATGATGCCTCACATTCTGTGAAGTGTTTCAGGTAAAAATCTAGCTTAACTTTGCTATTCACTGACATCGTCCAAGTCTTCAGATTGACAATGCTTTAAGGGGCAAGTTGTAAGACACCTTTCAAATTCATATTGAAAGGAATGGCAGAACAGGATAATGATATTTTTCTGGATTATGGATCATCAGGAAATATTCATAGACACTATCGTTTCTGAGAATACTCATTTTCATCACTTATGTCCAAAATTATTTTTTTCTCATAACCTTCTTTAAGACTTGGTACATTTAAAAATCACTGACTTAGCAGTACATTCATATTAAAAAAAGAGAGAGAGCTAGAGAGTACCTATGGTAAAGAAAACCTCAGCCATCAAGATATGGAGATCTATAATGTTAATTTCTGAATTTCAGAGTAATTATTTATCAATTACAATCATGCTATATAGAGAGCCAGCATTATTTCTTTAAGTTCATATAAAGTATCATGTTAGCAGAGGAGCATCATACAGAACTTAAAAAGTTATTTTAATGAAAATCAAAGCAAAATTGCAGACAAGAGAAAAACCCCAAAACTAGTTTTAATTCTTGATTTAGTGTAAAACTGCAAACAGTAGGGACATTCTCGCTATTTCAATTCTAAACAGGCATTTTAGTGATCACAAACACCCTAGAATAAATTAGATAGGTGAGAGTTCACATACAGGAACCTCGAGACTCAGCTGAATCAACTGCAGCCATCAGCCTTGGTCAGTCAGTAACTCCAGCTATTCATAAAGAATTAAAATACTTTCCATTTCAACAATATTATGGACCTGGGAACTCCCAGCCTCATGCAGTAGGAATTAAACTTCTTACCTTTAGGCATTCTTTATTCTATTTTGGTTGTTATATAGGAAATTGGGTTTTTTAATTAAGTAGGATCAGAAAGCAATCAAAGGACAGCTATTAACAACCTAAACCTCCACCAGTCAGTTTACAGTCGTAAGAATTATCAGGCAGACATTCAAGAAATTTGGTAAGTGCTAGTAAGTTGCTAATTCAGAAATACAGGTGTCACTTTTTATTGGAAAAATGGTCGCAAGATTAGAGTGGGATTATAAAGCTTCAGGTCCTTCTGTGAGGGGCCATATTCATTGAAACTGCAGCTAGAGTGTTAAACAGGCATGAAAAGGCAAAACTCTCAAGCCTAGAAAGTATGGAAGTTTAACACTGTGATTACCAACACAAAAGAAAAGTTTAATCCTGATAGCATATTAATGTTTTTCAAAGAATCTCAAGCATTACTTGTTTTGTTTTAAAGCTTGCATTTTGTACTAGGGGTGTAGCTCAGTGGTAGAGCACTTACTTGTTTAGTATATACAAGGTCTTGGATTGGGTTCCAGAGAGAGACAGAGAGACAAAGAGACAGAGAGTCAGAAGAGGAGAGAAAGAAGAAAGAGTCAGAGAGGGAGGAGGAGCTGCAGTAGGAAGAGAAGGAAGAGGAAGAGGAACCAGAAGTAAGAGGGAAAAGGCGGGGGAAGAGGAGGAGTGAGGGAGGGAGAAAGGGAAAGAAAGAAATATTTCAACAAGCAATGGGGCTTCCCTACCTCCCTCATCCAAGAATTTCATGATAATCTATCATGACTGTCAATAAATAGGTCCCTACCCAGCTCCTCTGCTGAGAACAGCTATAAAGGGAAAAAGATAAAAATGTTCATGTAGCTCTTACCCTGTGTTCTCAAAACTCACCTATGGGGAAGGCCACTAAGCAGCATAATTCAGGTGATGATACCAGGATATTTTAACTCTTTTCTGGTGCCAGAACCAACATAGACTAAGGACATCTTTTTTATTCACACAAAGTATGTAAGGATAAGAGAAGGATTGGAAAGCATATATTACAATAGCAACATTAATGTTCTGCTGGAGGTCTCAAAGCTTAATGGCAAATATGCACATAATACTCATCTCAAATAAATGAAACTTTAAGAGACATTTGAAGGCAACTTTTCCTCATTTACAATGAAAGCATTTTTAAAAACCTGAATGTGAATATAAAGGATAGCTTGTTCTAGAGCCTAGACTATTAGATAATTAATAAATATTCAATAAATGAATTAAGTATAAAGGGTTGAATAAAAAAAATATAACCAGACAGTTATTTATTGTCTTCCAACTATATGATAGGATACAACTGATTTATCTATCATTGATCAGGAAGCCACATGCTATCATAATGTGAGAATTTTAAAGACTAGTATAAAAAAGATGAAATATTTAAACAATGTTATAGATACATAATTTGGAGTTGGATGATTTTTCTATATTTTAGTTATTATTTAATGTGTACAGAGTGATAAAATGTGAATTGATAAATCAAGTTTGATTACTTCCTCAATATGCATGCTAATTTATATAGGTTTATTAAAAAATATTGTGTGGTCAATAAGTTTATTGAAAACAGTGGCAAGCTGCAGCTTGCCTCTTCTCTCCTCTCACTCTAGTCTCCACTTTTCTTTTCCTATCATATAATTGACCTTTCCTTAAGATGCTCTTACCTCTGCCCTGGTTGTGTGGCTGGAAAACTTTGCCATCAATTCTGAGCTGGCTCTTTCTTATGGGAAAGTACTTGACTTGACATTGCCTAATTAGTGAGAGACTGTTATTTTGCTAATATTTAACAAAGCTAAATTTTCAAAATACTCTCTACCCAACCCCTCTTTCTCTTCTATAGAGCCTTTGTCATATCGACAATTAGTGTATATTCCTTTTTTAAATTGCTTTTATTCTGGCTTTTCCCACATGTATTGGCAAGCGAAGACAGACAACATCTGCAGTATCCCTGCTATATTGCAAGTATCAAATGGATTTTAGTTGGTAATCGCTGTCTAGTTTTTTTTTGTTTTTTTGGTTTTTTTTGACTGAAAAAAGAGCATTAGTACCAATGATTACAGATGATAATGAAACATAATCCCTGACATTAAGGAGCACATTGTTTAAAAGACTGACTATTGAATTGGAGAAAATTTTAGACTATAACATATATTTTAAAATGTCATTGTCCATAAACCAAAATACTACCTACACAATAAAATACAAAAAAATGAAGATTATATACTATTAAGGAAAAATTAGCTTTAACGTATTTTCTTCTACAGGCCCATATTGCTAGCTAATTAGAAAGAAAGGAAAAGGGTTAGAGCTTTCATTCATTTATAAAGATCTCATAACCTCTAGTGGTACTTCTATTGCCTCTGAGATGCTTTGGAATATGCTGTATTTCTGAAAACAAGACAAAGTAAAAAGAGAGATCTAGAGATAGAAAGTTACAAACAATCTAGAAAAGACAATGCAGATATTAGTATGTATTGACTTTTTAATTAACCAGTGAAAATTATACTTTTAAGTTAAAAACTATCTTTCTTTGGTGAATAACTGACTACCATTAGAATATTCATCTCCATCTTAATTATACTAGAGAGTGTGTGTGTTTTTACGTAAAGTGCATTGACTGATACATAAAGAATATGAAATTTATATGACACTGTACTAACATGTACATCCCAGTACAACAATACTACAGCAGTCTGATATACCACTCACATTCAATTTATAGCAATTTCTTGTCCAAATGAATGCTGGCAAATAGTTGTTTAATATATAAATAAATAACTTCAAACTTATATGCAAATTTATTTTATTTTATATTCTAGAGTAAGTGTTTCATTAATTTCATATGAATGGTAAAGATACATTGAATCCACTTTTTAAAAAACGTCAAGCTGGGTGTGGTGGTGCATGGCTGTAATCCCAGCACTTGGGAGGCTGAGGCAAGAGGCTCACCATAAGTTCACGGCAAGCCTAGGCTACAAAGTGAATTTAAGGCCAGCCTGACTTGCATAGTGAAACTCTGTCTCCAAAAGACAGAAAAAAAACATCAAGTTAGAAGTCTCTTTTGTCCTATATATGTAAGGAAGGAAAAGATTTTCTATAAAATCCTTTTCCATAATAATTTTCTATAAAATCCTGATGATAAAGTTATTAACTGTGGATAAAAGTGTTTATGAATAAAGAATGGCAAGTAACATATCAATTGCTACAGAAGACAATATATATGGACAGATAGGTATTGACAGGGAGAGATTAAAATAGATTAGTATTAAGATTATTTCTTTCTTATGGTTATACATACACTCTCCAGATTTTCTTTTGATTCAAATATCTTAAACATGAGCCTCAAGCAGCCAGCAGCCAAAAAACACCATTAGTCACACAAAAATTTGTGGTTCCATACCCATATACACCACCAAAAGAAAAAGAACAACTCAATTTCTATCCTCAAGAAGCTGCACATAGGATAGTTGAAGAACAAGATGGTGGGGTGGTAAGCAGCAGTGAAAGAGCCTCTCTGAGCGTTGCCATCCAGATGCTGGAATACAGCAATATGAGAAAGACAAGAAAGAGGGAAGTGGGTCCCCTGGACCCTAGAAGGATCTGAAGCATGAATTGAATCCCACAGAGAGAATGAGGACAGAAACATCAACAAAGAAGAAGTAGGTAACTGGTCACACTTTGTCCCTAAATCTGGATTCACTGGGCAAGAGGAGTGTTTCAAACCTGCAGACACAGACTGACTGCTGGTGATCCCAAAGGCCTCCAGCGAGAGATGCAGCAGTGGACAGGAGAAGGAGACATGAAGGACTGCACTAGCTGATGGAAAGTGCGGAGGGCTCAGTAGTCATGGGAGAGAGAACAACTGGCCAGGAGCTATCTGGGAGAGGGGCCACCTGAGCTCAGTGCTCAGAGTGGCTGCTTGCTCCATCTAGCAGATCCCAGCTAGGCTCAGATCCATGGAAAGTGCACTGATGGCTGCAGGCTAAATGAGTCTGACCTCAGCCATAAGGTGCTGGCTCATTGAGATTATCCACTACCCAGCCAAAAAGCTACTGCTGGCTTTCTGGGATAAATCAACATGGATCTGGACTTTCCAAACATTGTCTACCAGTGACGACAGAGACAAACCCAGAAATGAACTTTTATTCCCTCTCTCTCTCCTATTTGTTGTTGTTGTGGTGGTGGTGGTTTTGTTTTTATTTTTTGTTTGTTTGTTTATTTCTTCATTATCTGATTTTGTTTTTATATGAGTGTGGATGTAGTTTCTGGCCTCTTAATAGTTGTTCTGTGCTATTCTTCATTTTATCTTTCTTCTCTCTTTCCCTCCAGTCTTCTGCACCAGTTTCCCAAAGTTAGTGTGACACCCCTTTGTCCTCCAGCCTTACTTCTAATCTCTTCTTGTACTACCTCTCTATTTTCTTCCTAGCCCCTTTTTAAATTTAACCCTTATGGTAAAATTGACCTATTAAGGACTTACATATTGTATATGATTTTCTAGTTTGTTTTACATAACTATAAATCTAGTTCATATGGTTAAAAGTGACAAATTAATGGTTAACTCAATTTCTCATTTTCTAGACTGTGTTTGATGCTATTGTTATTGCTGATGGTACCACTTTAGCCAAAAGTGACATAACTTTTCTAAACAGCTATTCTTCCTGGTATTCTAAGATTGAGATTGACTAAAGGTCATATAAAATACTGTGACACAGCACCAAATAACAAGGCACTGCACAAAGCAGGAAGCAACTTCTCTTCCCCAACAAAACAAAGAGGTAAATCTTGCAACAGGCTCAAAACCCAAAAACTAGCTACGCCTTGAAGATCACTCTGTGAAGTATTCATTTCCTACTCTAAATACTGGCAATAAGGCAATTCACTACAGGCAAGTATCACCCCTGGATTTAAACTGAAAAAATGAAAAGAAAATGAGAGGAAAATTCAAAAAGATTCAGCCCCACACATCCAGTTTACCAAAGTCAAACCCAGGGGGCAATAAAGTGGAACAACCCAAAAACCATCCATCTGGCATCTCTGAAGTGATAACAACAAAGCAATTGAATGAGGTTCTAGAAAAAATCAGATCAGAAATATTTTGTCAGATAACTTTAGAGATGATATCCATAATGAAAATCATGTTTAGTGACTCTAGAGCAGATACAGTAAGCTCTAAAGGAAAACAAACTTCAACCCAGACTGATGCACCCTGCAAAGATATCTATCAATACCGATGGAGAAATAAGATACTTCCATGATGAAGAATATCTGAGGAAATTCATGACCACCAAGCCAGCACTTCAAAATGTTTTGAAAGACATTCTAGAGAGAGATAAGGACTATATCTCCATGAAACCCAACAGAAGGTATCAAGCAGGCAAGGCAAATAAGAAAGGAGGAATGTGGTGGGGGTGTCAATAACAGGAAAATCGCAAGACATGGATAAGTTATAACATACCAGTTATAACCATTAATGTTAATGGTTTCAGTTCACTAATCTAAAGAAACAAGCTGGCAGAATGGGTCAAAAAGAAAGATCCAACAATATGCTGCACAAAAGAAACACATTTAATTAGAAAATAAATTGGTAGAATGAAAGTCAAAGGTGAGAATCAATACTATATGCTATAGGAACCCAGAAAAAAGCAGGGGTAGCTATTCTATTTGAAGTCAAAGTAAATTTCAACCCAAGATTGGTTAAGAGAGACAAATAAGATCACTATAGACTTGTAAAGAGGAATATCCAAGAGTAAGAGATAAAGATCATAAATATATATGCATCAAATACCAGTTCACCCAACTATATAAAATAAATATTAATGGAAATAAAAAATCAAATAAGCATGAATACAATTATATTGGAGGATGTCAATAACCCACTGCCACAAAAAGACAGATCAACAAGACAAAAAGTCAATAATGAAATGTTAGAACTGCACTAACCTTTTGAACAAATGGATTTAGTAGATGTCTACAGAGTGTTCCACCCTACAATGGAATACACATGGTGCACACAAGATGTTTTCCAAAACAGACCACATACTAGCTCACAGAACATGCTTAAGTGAATGCAAAGCAGTTGAAACTATCCCTTGAATATTATCAGATCATAGTGCAATGAAACTGGAACTCAAAGGCAAAAGAAACCACAAGAACTTCATAAACATGTAGAAATTAAATAGCAAACTTCTGAATAAACAATGAGTCAGAGATGAAATTAAAGAAGAAATTAGTTTCTACAGCTAAATGATATTGATAATAAAATATATTTGAATTTATAGGACACAATGAAAGCAGTCCTAATAGGGAAATTTATAGCAGTGAATACCATATCAGGAAAACAGAGCAAACAAAAATAAACAATGTAATGTTGAACCACAAACTTCTAGAAAAAGAAGAGCAGGCTAAGCCAAAGGCTTGTAGGAAGGAGGAAATTATAAAGATCAGAGCAGAAATTAATGCATTGGAGATGAAGGAAACAGTATAAAGAAAGAGTCAATGAACTGAAGAGTTGGTTCTTTGAAAGATTAAATAAAATTGACAAAACCTGAGCCAACCTTATCAAAATAAGGAAAGACTCAAATCCACACAATTAGGAATGAAAAGGGTGAAATCACAATGGACTATGCAGAAATACAGAAGATTGTGTATTCCTACTTTCAGAACTTGTATTCTAATTAGATGCAAATTTAGAATAAATGGACAGATTCCTAGATACATATGAATTTCCAAACCTGAATCAAGAAGATATAAAAATCCTAAATGAACTAATATCAATCAATGAAATTGAAGATGTAATTCAAAAACCTACCAAAAAAGAAAAGCCCAAAACCTGACAGATTCACTGCTATATTTTACAAGAAATTCCACTACTTCTCAAATTATTTAATGAAAGCGAGAGGGAAGCAATGCTCCAAAGTACATCCCTAGAAGCAAGCACTATCTGTATACAAAAACTAGAGAAGTACTCAACTAAGAAAGACAACTGGAGGCCAATCTCCCTAATGAACATAAATGCAAAAGTCCTCAAGAAGGTACTGGCAAACAGTGTGCAACTAATCATCTAGAAGCTTACACACCATGACCAAGTTGGATTCATCCCAGCGATGCAAGGATGGTTCAACATAGGCAAATCAATAAATGTAATATGCCACATTAACAGAGCCAAGGACAAAAAATATATGATCATCTCAATAGACGCATAAAAGGCTTTTGACAAGGTTCAGTATCCATTAATGATAAAAGAAAAAAAACCTTCAGAAAGTGGGAATAGATGATCTTTATCTTAATCAAATAAAAGCCATGTTTGACTAACAACTAACGTCATACTAAATGGACAAAAACTGAAAGCTTTCACTATAAATCAGGAACAAGACAAGGAGGTCCAGTCTCCACTCTTATTCAATGTAGTCTTGAAAACTTTAGCCAGAGCAATTAGCCAAGAGAAAGAAATAAAAGATGTAAGGATAGGAAAGGAAAGGAAGAATTTAAATTATCATTGTTTGTGGATGAAACGATACTCTACATAGAAGACCCCAAACTCCACTCAAAAACTTCTTGATTTCATAAGTAAAATCAGTAGTGTAGATGGATACAAAGTCAACACTCAAAAATCAATAGCCTCTCTGTACATGATTAACGAAATCACTGAGAGAAATTAGGGAAATGACACTCTTCACAGTAGCATCCAAAAAAATGAAATACTTAGAAATCAAGCTAACAAAAGATAAAAGACTTCTACTTTCAAAACTACAGTACTCTGAAAAAGGACACTGATTTAGATATCAGAAAATAGAAAGATATTCCTTGCTTTTGGGTAGGAAGAACCAATACAGTGAAAATGTCCATACTCCCAAAACTGTTATATAGTTTTAATGCAACTCTTATCAAACTTCCAACAGTTTTTCTGATAGATTTGGAGAGAAAAAATCCTAAAATTCATTTGGAACCAAAAGAGATCTAGAATAGTGGAGGCAATGCTGAGAAAAGAAGGCAAGACAGGGGTCACGGTAATCCCAGACTTGAATTTATACTCTAAAGCTATTATGATAAAAATAATATGGTACTGGTAAAACAAAACCAGACCTTAAGATGAATGGAACATATTAGAAGGTGCAGAAAAAACTCTAGACATAGTCAGCCACCTTATCTTTGACAAAGGTGCCAAGCACACTCACTGGAAGAAAGATAGCCTCTTTAAGAAATGCTGCTGGGAAAACTGGCTTTGCACATGCCAAAGATTAAAATTGGACAAGTATCTTTCTCCATACACTACATCAAGTTCAAAATGAATCAAAGATCTAAAGCAAAAATATTAAATCTTTTGGAAGATAGAATAGGTAAAACCCTTGAAGATATTGATGTAGGCAAAGACTTTATGAATAAAACCTGATTACACAGGAACTATCACAAAGAATCAACAACTGGGATCTCATCTCATTAAAAAGCTTTTGCACAGCAAGAGAAACCACCAACAGAGTAAAAGGACAATCCACAAGGTGGGAAAAATGTTTGCCAGCTGTTCCTCAGACAAGGGATTCCTATCAAGAACATATAAAAACTCAAAAAAATTAGACCTCTCAAATTTAAAGACCCAATCCAAATATGGGCATCTGAAATAAATATACACTTCTCAGATAAATACAAACAGCAAATAAACACATGAAAAAATGTTCAACATCACTGGTAATTCAAGAGATTCAAATTAAAGTAACACTGAGATTTCATCTCACCCCATAAAGCATGGCTATTATCAAGAAATCAACCAATAATAAATGCTGGGAACTGTGGGGGAAAAGGAACACTTCTCCATTCTGGGGAATGTAGACTGGTACAACCACTGTGGAAATCAGTGTGGAGATTCCTCAAAATTAGGACTAGAGGTCCCATTTGACCCAGCTATTCCCTTTCTGGATATCTTCCCAGAAGAATTAAAAGCATTGTACTATAGTGATATATGTGCACCCATATTTATAGCAGCATAATTTGTATTAGCTAGATCTTGGAAATAACTCACATGCTCATCAACTGAGGCAGGGATAAAGAAGATGTTTTTTTACACAATGGAGTACTGCTCAGCCATAAAGAAGGATAAACTTGAGACTTTTATAGGTAAATTGATGCAACTTAGACCATACTCATAAGTGCAATAAACCAGACTCACATGTATGAACACTGTATTGTCTCCCTAGTATGAGAAGCTGAAAGAGTAAATAAGATCCAAAATGTGCAATAGATGTGAAATGTGAAGAAACTGTTAATGAGGAAAGAGAAACTTGGATGGAGGAAAGGAGAAAAGGATGAAGGGAAAAGCAAAATATATGTGATAGCTAAGATAGTTATACTAATATTTTCTCTTAGTCTATCAAGAAGAAAGGTTTGTGCTAATTTAGTCTGGACAATTCAGTGTCTATATCTTGTACAGTGAGTAATTTAGTGATAACAATAAACAATGTATTAACCATTGTTACTTTCCTATTACTGTGTTTTGAAATATTGGGGGTTTTTTTCTTCAAAATAAAATTACAAAAAAAAAAAGAAGCTGCTCATAGGCTCCTGAACATTCCTGGTAGGTTGGTATGAGGTAATACCAAGTCAGTAAGGGAGGTTAACCATTGCCTTATGGTAATAGACCACCTCTTTCATGACACCAATCAAGACTTGTGGAGAACTGGAATTTCTACTTCTTCCTAGTTGAAATGAGGAGTTGTTATGTTCTCAAGTCAAAAGGTGAAATGAAGAGTCGGGTCCTAACATCACCTGGCCCTGCAATGGTCCACGCTCACTTTCCAAATTTAAACATCATGCTTCATCAAAAGTTGACATCAAATGAGTTAGGGACTAAAATATAAAATGTACAGTTGAATATTATTGAGTATCTTGTTAGAGGATGAAAGGTAAGATACAAAATAGAATGAATATTTCAGATATTTAACATAAAACTCGTGTCTTGATTCTTTAAAGAACTCTCAAATGTCAAACTAGAACACAAGCAAAAGACATAAAGACATTTCACTAAAAATGTCATAAAAATAATAAATAAACTCAAGAAAAGATGTCAAGCATGACTAGCCATTGGGGAATTTATATAACACCACAATGACACATCAGTAGACACTCATAAAAACTAGTAAATTGAATATAATGATACAATTGTTCTGATCTGGAAGATCCCCAATGGCTTATGTGATAAGGGTTTCCCCTGGTTGTGGTGCTAATGAAAGCTCATGGGTTCTTTATGACAAAGGTCTCTCAAAGCATCACTTCAGATTGTCCATGAGGAGCCTGGTATATTCTTGTCTTTTCTTTTTATCTCAGTGGCCTTATGGGAAAAAGATTTCTCCACCATCTTCTCTGCCATGATGTCCTGTGATGTCACAGGCTCAAAGCAACAGGGCCAACCAACCCTGGATTGAAACCCGCAAAAATAGGAGTCAAAATAAATATTTCCTTTTTTTAAGTTGATTATTTCAGGGTTTTTTTTTTGTTACACAAGTGGAAATCTACCATAAATGACAACGTCAAATTTTGAGGATGATATAGAAAAATTGATCACACACCCATTGTTAATGGAAATGAAAAATGATGCAATATATTGTTATATTTGCAATATTGAATGAATTCTCTAAGGTATTTCCACTGGGGACATTGCCTAGAGGCCAGTTTGTCTAGGTGAAATTTCTTGGAAATTATTTCCTTATGACTGCATGTAAACTTGCTATCATCTAAAAATAAAGAGTTTGATAAAAAATAATTGTAAACATTCTGAGAGCTAATTTTATGTGTCAGTTTCATTGGGTCAAGGAGTGTCCAGATATTGGGACCAACATTAGTTTGCTACGTTGTGAGGTTGTTCCTGGAAGAAATAAATATTTAAATTGTTTGTGTAAAGCAGATTTTTCTCCTGAATGTGTGTGGGTCTCATCCACTCAACAGAAGAGCTGAATAGAAAGAAGTCTGAGTGAGGGAGAATTTTTCCTATTTGACTGCTGAAACTGTGCCACTAATCCTTTCCTGCTCTCAGGTACAAACTGAAATAGGATTTTTGGGGGGTTAAAAAAGTCAACCAGCTTTCAGACTGGAACTATACTATTAATTCTGCAGGCTATCAAATTTTCAGATTCAGACTTGATCTACTTTACGTATCATAAGTCTCCCGCTGGCTGAGTACAGGTCTTGGGACTTGAGCAAAGCCTAGTATTAACACAGACATACACATGCACACATGTACACACACACATGCATGCACATGCAGGAACATTTTATTTCTCTGGAAACTAACAAAAATCAAAGTGTTAAGAGTGTTTTAAGTACATATCCTAGGCCTGAAAAAGAATATACATCACATGCTCCTGAGTATGAAACTGAAAAAAGAGGGGAATTACAATATTCTCTTTGCTTTATTAACATTGTATATATGAATGAGTATGTGTACAACCCTATAACAGATGTTGTTTTGAAGCTCACAGTAAGTAGCAGGATGTGGAAGATTTCAATTAATAAAACACACATCCATGCTTGAAATTTAAGACACATAAAGGTTAGTTGATTCTTTTTAAATAAATGTCTGTGTTCATTATCTATTCAGATCAGTATGTGGTAATTTTTATTTGTCAGTGAAAAATCAATCAACTTCCACTTACCAAAAAAGAGGTAGACTATTTTGGGTATTGCAAGTGGTATTCTATTTTAGAGAAGTCATTTCTTTTTAAAGATATATTTAATATTCATGATTTGAACATTTAATTATGCTTGATATTAAATAAAAAAATGAGAGCACATTTTGACTTGCAAAGTTTGTACTTTACTAAGTATTCATTGGGCCATACTCAGTAGATTAAGAACGAATATTTAGTTTCTTGAAATTCAGGTAAAGCATATTAGGCTACAGATATATCTATTTGTAAAGCTTTACATAATTTCTTTTTAAATAAGACAACACTGTAGGCTATAGTTCTATTAGAATGAGTGTAATTTATATTTAACCATTATTCTTGTTTCTTATGAAAATTGAAGTCAACCTTCTATATGTAATTTCCACATAAATCATATAATCTCAAATTCAGATTTTCTCAAGAAACATTACTGGAAAGTACAGGGAAACTTAAGTCAGAAAGATTGTGAGACAACTCATGTACCCTAAACTCTTCTAGCTATTACAATGACACTAACACAAAACTACAACTCTCTTATAGTGATTACTATTTGCTAGGTAATACATACATAATATTTCTCTTCATGTTTATAATAATTCAAAAAAGAATATATAGCTGGTCTTATTTTACAGATAGAAGATCAAATTATGTTGGTTTAAAGTGTGAAAGACATTTTAGTTAGCTTATACATAGCCAACTAACTAGAGAAAGGGCCTGGAATAGAATTGGGTGACCAGACACATCGATAGAAATTGAAATAATAATAGACAGTAAAGCTAAAATTTGAATCAGGAAATGAGTTCCTCAGATACTATGAAATATAACCTCTCCCTACATTCAGAACTGAGTTGTAAACTCTGCCTTTGGTCAGGGTTGAGTTTGGAAGAACTTAAAAAGCAGAATAATCTTGTTAAAATCTTGTTTTCCTTTTTTTTTAAATTTATTTTAAAACTAAAAGAAGGAAAATATATTAACAAACAGACATTCATTTACAAAATAGCATAAAACCAATACAAGCAATACCGAATTACAGACAAAGTGGTAGGAAATTAACAATGTTTTATTATGTATTGATATCTTCAAAGTGGTTTCTGAGGAAAACAAACAGAGACATACAAGACTGATCAAATAAATAATCATTAACTTTTCCTTTCAGTAAAGCGATAGAAATTAGTAGTACAACTATGTTAGCTATCCTGTGTATACATACATACATATTTTCCCCTTCTGTCTTTTCTCTTTTCCCTCATCCCAGTTGCTATTTACTTTTGAGCAGTTTCCTTCTTTTTCACAATGTCTGTCATACCTCCTAAATTTTGTTCACTCTTTGAGGTTCTTACCCTAGTGAGACAATACATTGCTTATACATGGAGGTCTGGTTTATTTCACTTATGAGTATGGTCTCTAGTTGTAACCATTTACCTATAAAAGCCTTGAGTTTTTCTTTATAGCAGTGTAATATTCCATTATATAAAAGTACAATTTTTTCATTTATTCCTCAGTAGATGGACATTTGCGTTGTTCCATGATTTAACAATTACAAATTGCACTGTTATAAACATGGATGCACATGTACCGCTGTGATATGATGTTTTGAGATCTTCTGGGAAAATACCCAGAAGGGGAACAGCTGGGTTTAATGGGACCTCTAGACCTAGTTTCCTGAGGAATCTCCAAACTGATTTCCACAGTGCTTTCACTAGTCTGCATTCCCACCAGAAGTGGAGAAGAGTTCCTATTTTTCCACAGCTTTGCCAGCATTTGTTATTGATTGATTTCTTAATGATAGCCATTCTCACTGGGGTGAGATGAAATCTCATTGTTGTTTTAATTTGCATTTCTCAAATGACTAATGATGTTGAACATTTTCTCATGTATTTATTTGCCATTTGTATTTCTTTATCTGAGAAGTGTATATTCATCTCATTTCATCTCATTTCTTTATCTGAGAAGTATATATTCTTCCCATTTTTGGATTGGGTCTTTAAATTGAGGGGGGCAGCTGATATTAATTCTTTATATGCCTCTAGAGAGAAGACCTTTGTCTGAGGGACAGTCAGCTGAAATTTTTTTCCAAGTTTTGTGGGTTTTCTTTTTACTCTGCTGGTGATTTCTTTAGATGTGAAGACACTTTTCAGTAGGATGAGATCCCAGTTGTTGATTCTTTGAAGTATTTCACCTGTGGTATGGCTTTTGTTCATGAACTCTCTGCCTACCCCTATGTCAAATAGAATGCACCTTATCACAAGAAAATCATGCACCATGACCAAGTTGGATTCATTCCAGAAATGCAGGGACGGTTCAATATTCACAAATCAATAAATGTTATATACCATACAAATAGAGCCAAAGGGAAAAAACCACATGATCTTCTCAATAGATACTGAAAAAGCTTTTGACAAAGTCCAACATACATTCATGATAAAAACCCTACAGAAAGTAGGAAATGATTGTCTCTACCTCAATCTGATCAAAGCCATCTGTGACAAGCCAACATTAGACTAAATGAACAAAAACTGAAAGCTTTTACTTTAAAGTCAGGAACAAGACAAGGATGTCCACTGTCATCACACCTATTCAACATAGTTCTGGAAGCATTAGTCAGAGCAATTAGACAAGATAGAGAAATAAAAGGAATAAGGATAGGAAAGGAAGAAATAAAATTATCACTATTTGAAGATGACATGATACTTTATATGGAAGACCCCAAAAACTCCACAAGAAGACTCCTTGAATTAATCAACAAATTCAGCATTGTACCTAGATACAAAGTCAACAATCAAAAAACAATAGCATTCCTATAGACAATCAACAAGGAGACTGAGAGAGAAATTAAGGAAACCATACCTTTCACAATAACATCCAAGAAATTGAAATATTTAGGAATAAATCTAACAAAACAAGTAAAAGATCTATTCAATGAAAACTAAAGTACTCTGAAAAAAAGAGATTGAAGAAGATTTCAATAAATGGAAAAATATTCCTTGCTCATGGATAGGAAGAACCAACATTGTGAAAATGGCCATACTACCAAAATTGGTGTACAGATTAAATGCAATTCCCATTAAAATACCATTAGCATATCTCACAGATCTGGTGAAAACATTCCTTAAATTCATTTGAAACCAGAAGAGACCCAGAACAGCAAAAGCAATCCTGAGCAACTAAGACAACTCAGGTGGAATCACAATCCTTGACCTGAAATTATAGTACAAACTACTGTAATAAAATCAACCTGGTACTGGCTAAAAAACAGATCTGAGGATGAATGGAACAGACTGGAAGACACAGACACAACCACAAACACACTCAGCCACCTAATCTTTGACAAAGGGGCCAAACAGACTCACTGGAAGAAAGATAGCCTCTATAATAAATGGTGCTGGAAAAATTGCCTTGCCACCTGCCAAAGACTCAAAATAGACCCAAGTCTATCACTATGCACCAAACTCAAGTCAAAATGGATCACAGATCTCAATATTAAAATATAAACACTAAATCTATTGTTTTCCTTTAAACTGTATATGCTGAGTAACTGGTTTAGAGATCCTAAGATCCAAATAGTCACTTTAACCCCACAGAGCCACCTATATTTTATGGCTACCAAACAACTGGGAAATTCCCATAACCTGCTATCATTAAAAGTTCTGGTTTGATGAGCCATGGTTCACCCCACTTCCTGGGACCCCTCTAGACTATCAGGTTTCTTTTTTCTTCCTATATTTAAAATAAACATTTTCCCTTCATCCTTTCTGTCTGTGATTTCTTTTTTATATTTTAAAGTTAAAAGAACAAAATCATAATAACAGACATTTACAAAATAACATAAAAACAATACAAGCGTATAGAATTTCAGGTAAAGTGATAGGAAATTAACAATGGTTACTGTATTACATAATGATGTCTTCAAATTTGTTACTCAGATAAACAAATATAGGCATGTAAGACTGATCAAATAATTAAACATTAACTGTTTCTTTCGATAAAGTAGTAGAAATCAGTAGTACAACTATCTTAGCTATCCTGTATAGACATATATACATATTTTTCCTTCTTTCTTTCTATTCTTTTTCTGTCTGTGATTTCATTCTTTGACTTTGTAAGACAATGACCTCATTTTGTATGATGACTGCTGTATCATAAGTATTAGGATAGTTAGCTAAATTTTCACAATTTTATATTCCTTATTAATTAAAGAGAAAAAAAAAGTTGTGCCTGACTTACTTGTGAATTGTAAGTAACATAATATAATACATCAAACACAGTTCCATGAACCTATTAGTGAATAAATAATATACCTCAATTTTTAGGGTTAAAATACTATTCAAGTTCACGACATGCACAGCAGTAAGCCAGGATCAGTCCATAATGCCGGGTTAGGAGTCAGGTAATGAAAATGATGCCTGTCAGAGTTTATTATTTAAAGATGCACTTACCTTAGTTGATTTCAAATTTCCCAGTAGTGTTGTCCCTCTGAATCCACATGGGGTTATTTCTCAGACCACTCCCCCACCATCCTATTGAATCACAAAATCTGCAGATGCTCAAGTCTCTTAAACAAAATGTTACAGTACTTACATCACCTCTGCACATCAGATTCTGCTATATATATTGTCATGTGTACATTACTTACAATAGTGAATACAGTGTAAATGCTATGATAATAGTTGTCACATTGAATTGTTTAAGAAAGGAAAACAAAAAGAAATTCTATACATGTTGAATACAGATACAATTTTTGGGGTAAATATTTTTAATCAGGGGTTCTTTGAGTTTCCAAATGAAGAACTCCAGATAGAGTGCAAACTGTATGTGTTTCTTTCCACAAACGAAGAACACATAAACAATAACAACAAAAGCCACAATGATGTACGAAGAAATAGTCAGTTCAGGACAGTAATTTTCAAGCAAGAAATTTTTCTTTCTTGCAGTATACCATCTGTAAGTGGATGACAGAAGATCATATTGTGCTTCACATACTTATCAAATTTTAAAAAGTTGTCTTAAATTCATATTAAGGTAAAACAAAATTTTTAAGCTTTCTAAATTTCAAATCAAAAGACTTTTCAAGCTTTAACATTCTGAGCAGTACTAAATGACTCCCCTGGGCCCATTGCTAATTTTAAAGCTATTAGACATAAGGGCTGCATTTCAAGGGAGGTATGGTACTGAATTCATTCTTTTTCCTTTCCAGAGGGAAACCCATGAGGTTTCAAGATTTAAAGTCAGTCAGTTCAACAGACCATGACAAGACTTGAATTTTCTTGATAAATACAAAAAGCACATTAAGAAGCCATTTGAGAAGGCTGAATTGGGAGTGGATTTGAGCAAATCTTTGATTATATAAGGTGTTTAATTCTTAAAGCTCCCCAATCTCTTATTTATCTCACTATTTTGAAAAGTTTTAATTTGTAAAGAAAACTCAAGAACATTTCCAAAAGATATTTTTCAGATTCATGGAGCTAGGTCTTTGATTACTTGTGCCATATGTAGCAATATGCGTTATAACCTAATGACATGCTCTGTGATTTTGATGTCACTATTTTTCACCACAATTAAATAAACAGTATGTGCTATTTTCATCTTAACAAATGATTTAAATTACTTTTAAATCTATAAAATTATATGCCTTCATAATCACACACAGTGCATTATGTGAAGTCATACTCATACCACATTATGCTTTAAAGTATCATTAAATAGTAAAGAAGTTATTGCAATTTGAAATGTCAATTAATGTTGTAGGAATCTCTTCCCTAAAATAATAAGTGATGATTTTTTATTACTTAGAAAAAGAAAATTTGAATATATTTCAAAGTACGGTTATTTTGGCTCTAATAAAAAGGGAAAAAGATAGTTTTCATCACACAATCAAGTAAGGAACTTAGTCTGTGACTAGACTCATACAAGCTAATATGAATCAAAATTATTTTTTTGACATCTTGCCTGTGGAGATTTCAACTAAGGGAAGTTTTCTACTAGATTTATATTGGAGATTCCTACAATGAGATTAGCTCAAAGCAATGTAAATTATCTCTTTATGGATTCAGGTTTTTTTCTTTCTAGAACACATAAGCACATTGAAGAGACTGATCATAGTAAATTTGACCCTAGGTCTGAAAAGAAATTTAAGATTTGTCTGAAAAGAAATTTACAAAGATATTTTCACACTGAAACAAAACTAAAAGAAAAAAAGGGCATAGATGTTGACAAATTATAAAGCATTTCCTGCCAGAGATGGTCACTGTCTTCTGTAATGCTACCAGCGTGTTCCTGGCTCCTTTATCTTTAATGTTCCATACTTGCAATTTTTTTACATTCCCTTATTCAGGCATCTGAGACAAGGGGCAGGAATCAGAGGGGGTGCCCTATGGATAATTAGAAAAGCCTTTTCCCAGGGAAGACAGTTACAAGCTCCTCAAGGGAGCGAACTCATGTCCTCAGTCTCCTTAAAGCTTGAATTAAAAAATCTTGACACTTGACCAGATATCACTACTCTCCAATGTTAATAATACTGCCATTTCCTACAGGACCTTTAAGAGTCCTTTTAAAACACTCAGCAGCTTCATATCTGAAATTAAGAAAAGGTTGTAATACTATTAAATGTACTAAAATATCCCCCCTTTAATTTGTACAAGGGGTATATTTCACTGCGGGTTTAGGCCAAATAAAAAGCAATCAGATCATCATTAAAACTCTCTCCTCCAAAAGTGAAAAATACTTCTTAGGGTACATACTGACTTTTCTTAATGTGTCTTCCTTGTCTTTACTTCAAAATAAAAAAAAAAATAAAGCTATGATGCTTCCTAGTACTTTTTATGTAATATCCTTTTTCATTTTGCTTATTACTTTGTGCTTTAGCACCGACTTTTCATCTGTTGGGCTTATGAAGTTCTTTGCTTCCCATCTTCTCTTATGGTTTTTTGTTTTCACCTCTACATTAAAGAGATAGAAAACAGAAAGGTATTTTTAACTCAAAATGAAAAAGTGATCACAGGCCTGTTCCTTTTTTCCTCTCAGTAAGCTGCCTTGCAATAACAGAATTTTTTGCTTGCCAATATAATAAGTTGTATTTAAAACTGGCAAAATTTTCAAACAAACATCATTTAATAATTTTAACAACACACGGTATAGTTTAGACAAAGTCTTATAGCATGTTGTATGTAAAAGAACATGGGTTGTAAGCAAGATTATTATTTACCAGGGGTAACTTCAATTCCCTATGCATAATCATTCATATTAAAGCGCACAATTCACTAGGATAAGTCTCTGTGGTCCTAATTTATATTAACAGTGCGATTACACAAATATATACATTTGAAATATTTGAAGAATATTTAATATAGCTTTATGAATATATATATGACTGTATGTGGTTTAGTTTGCCTCACGTTACTTAAATTCTGAATTTTGTATTATACTTTTGGACATAATTCACCATTTCTTACCCATTTGATTCAAGATTGTCAAACCTTGAGTTTCTATAACTTTGCTACCCCAGCCAATGTTGCTTTTGCAACACAGATTCTTTTATATTTTCATGAGAATATGCAAGGGGATTTTGCTGGTACTAAATTTGTTAAATATTGCCAGAAGGCTTAGAAGAATGGTAGCCTTGGTTAGACTTCTCAAACACACACATACATGCACATGTGCACACATGTAGGATATAAAGTTTGGATTTTGTATACAGTTAGGTCTTATATCTTATTTTATTTGCAGTTTGATCTTTCCTCCAATGTTCTTTATGGATGAAAAAGTTGAAGTGTAAGAAAAATTAAGAAACTACATAGAGAATGCCAGAAAGAGGAAGAATTTCTATTAAAGATGCAAAGTTTCAGTGCTTACATATTATTCAATTCTAATCATTTTATGTTAGTAAAATGAACATTCATAAATTGGAAGTAGTGCCTATTTGCTTTCTTTAATTGTTAAAACATACATCAAATTTCATGAAGGCATACTTCATGATTTTCAGAATTTCTCTGAAAATTTCATGAAAATATTTGGCCACTATTTTCATGTGCTTTTGATCTGTTACCTTGACTGTACATTAATGTTACACAACTCTTATAATAAAATCTTTGTACAATAATAAATACCATCAGTTGATATACAGATGTTAACATGTAGATATTAAAAATCATAACTTGCTGTTATATTTAACTATATGTTGTTACTTCATATAATAGAGAAATCTAGCAGGCTACACTAAGCAACATATTGTCAATGTCCACATACGATGAGTACATCTCATACATGGTTTCTCCTAGAATAATTTGATTGACTTAGAGAAGTTGATCCAAAATTAAATTTAATATGATTTTATTTTCAAATATCAGATAATCTCTCTTTTTTGAAACACTCATTAAATATATGCTTCCCTTTCAATGTCTATACAAGAACTGTTACTTCAAGCAGTAACCTATTCCATTATGATAAGGGTAATAATGATAATTATGTAAGAATACTAAAAATTAACAGAATGATAGTTTAGTTATTGACCATATACTAAATTATGGAGATTTCATATTTTGACCTTATCTTATAAAGAGTTGGTGACTGCTATAATTAAAAATAAGACAAACAGATGGAGTATTTGATATCTCCCTATTTGAAAGAAGTAGAGCCAGAGCAGAATGATTCTAACTTTGATTATTTTTCGAGTATATGTCCGTTTTCAGAAATAATCTAGTGAAAGTTAATTATATGTGTCAATTTGCCTGGGTCATTGTGCCCAGATATGTGATCAAACATTATTCTGGATGTTTTTTGATGATATTTTTGAATGAGATTTACATTTAAATTGGTGGATTTTGAGTAAAGCAGTTAGCTCTTCACAATGTGCCTCATCCAATTAATAGCCTGAATAAAAGAAAAAATTGACACTTCCAAAAATAAATATAATTTTAAAAGCTAGAGGAAATTTTTCTAAAAGAAATCCCTTGAATTTGCACTACATATTGTCGGATCAGCTCTTTCCTGGGTCTCCAGCTGCCATCCTATCCTGATGATCTTGAAAATATCATTCATTTCTTTGTGTGACCCATTATTTATACCATTGTCCCACCCAGTAGTACACATATGCACATACACATGTATGCTATTGGTTCTGTTTCTGAGGATAATCCAGACACAAATCCTAGAAGTTGTGGATGTCTTTGTGAAATAAAAATAATAGTCTTTTAATAATGTGTTTTACCCCATTTTCTACCTAATCTTCCTACTGCTCTTTTTCACTCCAAGCAGGAGTGCACTATTACTCATTTTTTTCTTCCTGCTCCTTTAAGGGACAATATTTTGAATGAGATTTCATCTGGATATTGTGCTATGATCAGACTGTATTTTTCCTTATGATAGGAAAAGAATTCTAAATGTTTACATAGTCTAAGTAGGGTTTATCTTTCTCTTTAAGAGAATTAATTATTGTCTCAATCATTTTTTAAACTTTAATTGAATTTACATTTCTAGTTCTATGTTTTATTTAACTTACATTTTTAAGCAACGTTTACATTAGGATTTTTGTCTGACTGAAATGTTTGGTAGGTAATTTTTTTATCTGAAGTAGAAACTTTCTATCTGTCTTATTATAGGCCTATTGTAGAAGTCCTTATCAGCAAGAAGTTTGCAATAATCTCTCTGTAATATACAGTGGAAAAAGACCTCACATTAGTATGGCCAGCTCACACATCTAGAAGATTTTATCTATATTTTCAATAGGTCATTTTTAGTAGTTATTACTAGCCAAAAAGGAGTGCACTAATAATTTCTGATCTTACTTTCTCTTTCATACATTGGTGTTTATTTCTCTGGGTTGGTAGTAGTCAATCAAAGAAAGATCTGGAAGACTTTCTGCTGTTTTAAGTAAAATGCAAATGTTAGTTGAAATTCAAGGGTGGGTTTTAATATGATTATTTGCATTTTTATTGATTCTTGGGGATTTCAAAACAATATTATCATAGTCTATAAATTAAAAATATCTTAAAACGTTGAAAAATGAATATTTTCAGGAAATTATTTTAGTTGAATCATATTATTTTAGTTGAATCATACTGTAACTGAAAGAAATGATTTTTTATTTTCAGCAAATCTTTGCAGTCTCAAAGTCAACAGTAATATCTCTCAGCAATAAGAGATATTTCTAAGGTACAGCCGCCATGATCAAGTAACACAGACTCATACAAGGAAGCAGTTAGTATCCAACTCTTCCAAATAAGAAGCTATTTTTATTTGGTTTTTTGGATTTCCAACACTTGGCATAATGTGAAAATATATTTAAATCATTATGGAAATTTTCTCATTCCTCATTCCTACTTCATAAACCTTTCTGATTTCTACTTTGTTCTAGATACTGTGCCACATGCAGCAATGAATCAAAGACCTAATCTAAAATCAGCTCAAAACCTTTAATATATTTGCTAATCACACTTTCTTTGGACCATCAAAGATAATGAGGTAATTGAGCTTGTAATAGAATTTACTTATTTACAAGAGAATAGAAAGTTTCAGAAGCACTAGACCAAATCTTTCATTTTCCAAACAAGGAAATTGAGACTCAAAAGGCCAAATGAACTCAGGTTATACTTTTAATTTTGGCAAAGTAACGATGAGAAGCTATTTTCTATTTCCAACAGCTCATCAAACTTTCTCCTGCAATGTTAACATTCTACCATATGAAATATCTTATTGAGATACCAGAAGATTCTGTAACTTACTCTAGCGTTCATGTAACTGGGACCTGACAACATGACTTTCATTTTTTTTCGAATAGAAAAGTGTTCCACAGTTTTATTACTGGTGAAGTTTATGATTTAAATATCTTAAAAGCAAAATTGAATATTTGCCAATGCAAATTCTGAATATGTTAATTTAAATTATAAATGTATTTTTGAGTGTTCTCATGCATTTTTAAGGCCTTATGATTATTATGGCATATAAATTTGGAGAAAAGGCCAGAGCACTTCAGATGGGAATACATTTAACATTTCAATGTAATGTTTTCATCCAGTAGGTTTATCTTTAGTTTTGTCATAATTCTTTAAAAATAGTATCTATGGTGTGTTAGTAATGAACTACTTTAATTTCTTGTAAATTTACTTGGTCTATATTTGAACTTTCCCATATTTCAAAAGTATATCTTTCATAAGTCCTTTTAAGTTTCTAATAAGGACACCTTGAACAATTAATTAAGGAAATGGAAAGTATCTGAATTTATTTACATTCTAAGAACATTAAATTTAATGAATTGTACATTTAGCTACTATGTGACATTGGGAAAAACTTACCCTGTAGCAAATGATTGGAAGGAAGGACCATTTGTCAAACTGATGCAATTTGCAGCAATACAGTATGATGATTTTAACACATGAGTATTTTGCTTAGATGAAAATTGGCACTCTTTCTTTCTCTATAATTTTAAGTGCATCAGTTACAACAGTGCAATGCCTTTGACTATCAAGCTGCCAGCAAAAAAATCAGTTTTTGCTTCCAATATTCCTGACACTTTAATTGGAAGAGTTTCACAAATTGGAGAAGACAAACAGAGAGACCGAGAGAGAGACAGAGAGACAGAGATAGAGATAACTGACAAGAATATTGCTTAAAAATAGAAATAAAGTTGATTTGGCATTGGATAATGTCAGAAACCATAAGCATGATCAACATATATGAAGTTTTATCATCCTTATTTCTAAGGATTTTCAATGAATCAATTCATTTAACTTTGAGAATAATTATAAAGTACAGGATACTAATTTTTTACACATGGAATAAGAGAAATGAAAAGGTTATACAAGAGGCCTCTAAAAGCAAATCCATATCTCTGACCTCAGAATTTATGCTTTTAACCAACTCATTAAGATTTTGAAGCAAATCATACAATTTAAACCTTAATTCCCCATCACTACACTGGGAATCTATAGGCAAAATAAAAACTATCCTAAACAACTTACGGATATGTTATGCTTTGCTTGAGTATTATGGCATGCCAATACTCTTCCACGTTGTAATTTGTCAGTCTAAGAATTACGTATCTGAATTTACATATTAGACGGTGTGATATATACACAGTTCTGTTCATGATTTTCCACTAGTACTTGTGTTTCTGACAAGAAAATCTCTGTTAGAAGGAAGGAGATACTTGATACAGCAGTAAAGCAGAACTGTTAAGGGTGGATAGCAACCAACATCTATACTATAGGGGTTGATACAACTTGATTGTTCAATTTTAAAAGATTGCATGGGGACAATTTTAATTTTTATTTTTTGGTAATGTATAAATTTTATCTATCACACCTACTCTAGTTTGTTGTGCAGTTTGTTAGGAGTTAATTTACTGTGTCTAGTTCTATAACTGTAAAACTAACCCTTTTTAAAAAAACAGGTACATTTAATTGAGGTAGTTTAATATGTAATAATATGATGTCTCTATTTTTACTATGGCAGAAATAAATTATGCTTCACTATATGTAGGAGTGGAGTAAGAGTTCAGAAGCATCTTGATACTATTAACTGCAGAGATTTGATTAGTTTAATTGACATGTAACATAAATTATAGAAAATAAGGATACTTGGAGTCATTAAAATAAAAAAAATTTTGTACTTTCTTTTGTATGTGTATATCAGTATATTTGTGTGCACATATGTGTATAATAAGTTTATGTTTTTAACTTTATTTTTTAAATATTTAGAGAGTGATTTCACAATTTTCTATATCGAATTAAAGATTGCTTTATAAAGAAGTTTAGTTTTCCCATGTTGTTCATGTTATAATAATTTTAAAAGATAGTCTCTGAGGTTTCTTTCCAATAGTTTAATCTTGTTTAATTTTTCCTTCTATTTTAACTATTTCAACTATTATCTTACTTAAAATTTTTATTTTCATCAGATATCCAAATTAGTCTACAAAGGTTTGTTTGGTGAGCCTTTAATTTACTGTTTTAGCGATTGTGGTGTATTCGTGTTAACATCTTGTTTCTTTAGTTTTCTAGCTCGAGATGAGTCTATCCTTCCTTCATCAGTGGATACAGGCAACACCAAGGTGTTCAGGTAGTGTGGCTATGGGTGCACTCACTGTCCAGGGACTCTGACTTCCTGCCCAATCATTTATTTTTGTTCCTGTGTGTGAGTAGTCTTGCTCCTGTATTGTTTACTACACTTAAGGTCCTCCCTTTTCCAAATTATAACATGATGATTTTAGGGTCTTTTCTATATCTTTCAGGGTCATCACACATTAGTCAAAAATTGCCTCTAATGAACACAATAAGCAGGGACTGCCCATCAGGCTCAATTTGGACATGGCTGTCCCTGTGCACAACATTCTGCCAGCAGAGGCATTGTCTTCAGCTCAGCAAACACAGTATGTCATAAAAGAGATATAGAGCATGGAATCTTCCAAGCACTGGGACGTCTGAAGGCACCCAAACATTTATACCAGACACATTAAAGACCTTGCCCACTAAGGCATGACACAACCAGAGAATTTTGACCATTGATGTTTACTAAGATCTTCCCCTGCCAAATGTCCCTTGTCTTCTTTCAAGCTCTAAAAATAAACCTCATTTTTTTTTGCCCTACAGACAGCCTTTTGTCCCTCTGTCTGCCTGTAGCCAAGTGCGGTAGATTCCATGTCACATTGCCTTTATACAAGTCTATGATCTTGGCTGGATTCTACCTTGCACCATTCCTTACCCTACCTACATGAGACCTTAAGGCTAATTGCATCTCTTTTCCTATCATCAATGGCCACCAAGGACTTGACAGAAAGCCTGGGCAAATGGCCCAGAGTATTGCCTCTTCCTTCAAGACCAGACAGACTCAGTAGCAGCAGTGGGTCTGCAACATCAGAGGAGACTAATTTCCTAACAACTGCAACAAACGTTTCTCCCTAAAAGAAGAATGTACTTCTGTGGTCAATAGGTCTAAAATGGTAAGTGACATGGTACAAAAATTGTTTGACTGTGGATCCAAGATCCATGAAAAACTATTTGAGTTCTGGATGGTCCTGACCAGACATCTGAAATTGGGTGTCTTGGTAACTGTCCTGGACATGGCCTTTTTTAAATGCTTCTCATAACCTTATATCTTACATACTTAACCTCTTAATCAATTTTGTTTCCTCTTATTTGATAGCGGTCAAATTACTAGAGATGACCATAACTCAAGATCAGAATGTACTTCCACATCCAGGACTTGTTGAGAAATCTTTGGAGGAAGGGCTCAGCCCGCTTAAACTCACAGATCAGGCCGAGAGCAAGGGTTTGTTGACCTCCACTCAGGTAGTGCCAATGTCCCTACTCAGCAGGAAGTAGCTACAGAAGAGGGAACTTTCTCTTCAACTTCCTGAGTTTTGGGGTCCAGACCTCTGAGGAGGGAAGAGTATAGTTAGAAACAGAGGAGCTAAATCACTCGCTTCCCCCCATTTAATTCTAAACAGCACCCAAGGGTTAGTTGTGCTTCCATTAGCTTAAAGAAGATTAAAAGTAACAGGAAATGCTAGAAGACTGCCATGCCCCAGGCCACAGAGCAGTGGTGCAGAGGGAGAGTAGGAGGGAGGCATGTAAAGCCAGGAGTCTGGCCTTAAATTCTGAAAGCCTGAGTTATTGGCCCCTGTTTTCTTCTTTTCTGTTGCTGTTGTTACCAGCCCCATGATCTTCAATGAATGCAGCATCTTACTACTTAATATTTGGTGTACTTGGCAATTCTTTCCACCTTGTATGCAAGAACCTGAACTATTACTGACCTTTCAGACTATGATATTACCTTTACAGAAAAAGAGATGATTAGGCTGCTTCTCAAGGATTTAATGCAGTGCAGAAAATGTAAACATGGGTAGAGTTAAAGTTTTCCAAAGATTAAACTTCACTATTATTTCAGTAAGTCTACTGACTAAATATACTGTGGAGAAACTGTTATGCCTGTAGAAAGAACCTTTGTTCCCTGTCATTCACACTAATTTCTTATTTATGTAAAACTGAAATGCCTGTGTGAGTTGGCACATTCATCAAAACAATTAATTACAATTGTGAAAAAATAAGAACATTAAATGCTTAAACTAAATATTTCATATTGTTTGAATAAGGAAGTAGAATGGTGGTTTTGCTATTTGATTATGATAATTTCTTTCCTTAAGTTAAAAGGGATTCAAAATATTCATGCTGACATGCTTACACACATTACATGAAAATACACACTCAGATAAATCTTTGCTCACATGCACACATCAAATATGTGTCCCCGAAATTTTGTAAATAATAAGAGACTTTACTTACTTGTTTCACTGAAGCTGTAAAAAGACAGAAATAGTTCCTCTAAGGGTATCCCTGAACATTAGTGGGAACAGCTTACTTCATTATCTTTTGAAGATATCAAACCACCAAAATTTTATTTTAAAATCACCCTTTAGATTTCCTTCTTAAGGACAGAGTCAATATACAAAACTCAAAAATAAGCATCTTGCTATTGATTCTGAGATTCTTATTTTGCTAGAATTTCTAAGTTAATGACCCAGTTATACAATACTCTTATTAAAATGGGCCAAAATATGCCTGATACTCGCATAAAAATATTTTCCTATGTATTCAATTAACAGTTTGGCTCTTTACGCTATGGACATGTTGGTATCAAATTTTAAAATTGTTCTCTGTGTTATAAACTCTATTTGTCATAGGTATAGTATATTTATGTGAATGAATTGCAGTATAGGCATTATGGCCCAATTCCACTACGAATTTCCTAGTTCTCTAACAAAACTGACCCTTCAAACAACTTCCAGCTCATTCACACAAAAAGCTGAGTTTTAAATAGAGCACTACAGTATAAATGGCATTCCTCTGAAAATATCGTGAGGACCAATCCACTAGGATTCACATCGCTGAAAATATTGGTGTACATCAGCAAAATGGAAGAATTTGAGGATTTTAGTTTTAGTACTCCCACAGCAAGAGAAACAAGCAAGTCTCCACACATACAGATCTCTTTAAAACGTCTAGAATCTGAGATAAGGCAGAAGAACTTTGCTAGATCATTAAAAATAAGAACCCATTAGGAAGGTAAAAGGAGTTGTTTTCCTTTGACTGCATCACCCTTTCCTCGGGTGTAGCAGTGCCACGCTGAAAACTTTCCTCGGTCTGGAGACTCTTAAGTGAGGAAAAGAAAATACAAGGCAAATTTCTAGGTCCCCAGTGTTTCACGGAACTTCCTGAAAACCCGGCTTCGTAGAAATAACCATATGAACTGGTTTTAGACCCATGGAAACTAGTTGAAAACAAAGAAAAAAGACAAGGCTCACAGCTTCTAACATGAAAATCTTTGCTATTCCCAGGAGATGATTCTAAATAACATGACCTACCTAAATGTAGAGCATAGCCACTCTCTCAGCTTGATCACAGAACCTCTTCTATCGTTTCTCTCCAGTTTAGGACAGAGCCTGTGACTCCACCAATATAAGACCACAGACAGAGGTCCTTCCTGATCCCAGAATACAGACTCTTCCAACTTCATAGTATAAGTGGTAACCCTACCCAACCAAAAAAGTGGGCATTCAGATTCAGTAGGATGAAAGTGCAACAGATTAGTTGAATTTTAAAATCTCTATATAAAGACATTGTTATGATATTGTCAAATTGAAAAACAAGGAGACTTTTGAAGGCTGCAAAATAAAAATAATTCATCCCATTCAAGAAAAATCCATTAGACTATCAGTACATTTCTCAGCCAGAACTTCTCAGGCCAGGATAAAGTTGGGTTATATTTTTAAGGTACTGTAAAGGAGGACTGGGGATTTAGCTTAGTGGCACAGCGCCCGCCTAGCAAGCACAACGTCATGAGTTCAATTCCTGGTACCTGCAGAAAAACAAAAAAACAAAAAAACAAAAAAAAAAACAAAAAAAGATACTGTAAAGGAAAACTGCCAGCTAAGACTACAGTGGCTGGCAAAACTTTTCTTTGGAAGTTAAACACCTTTCTAAACAAAGAAAACCATATGAAGTTCATTACCACTAGTCTTGCCTTGAAAGAAATGTTAAAAGAAGTTCTTTGAGCTCAAATAGGAGGATTCTAATTAACAATTTTAAAAATAGAGGAATTCATAAGAGTTCATAAAGCTTAAGCATAACTATGTCAGAATTATCTGCCAAGCGTGGTGGCACAGGTCTGTAATCCAAGCACCTGGGAGGCTGAGGCAGGTGGATCACTGCAAGTTCAAGACCAGCCTGGGCTACAAAGTGAGCTCAAGGCCAGTCTGAACTGCATAGTGACACCCTGTCTCAAAATGACAGAAAAAAAAAGAATTATCTAATACTGTAATAATTGCACATAAATAACTTTTAATTCTGATATGAAAATTGAAATCAACTATATAAAATAACTATTATAATAAGAATTTGTCATTGGGTAATATCATATTTATAAAAGGTGCAATATTAATACTGTAATACTAATAACTTATAAGGAGCAGAGAAGGAAAGTTATAGAATTTGGTATCAACTAAGAGGGAGCTTACATAATTCATGTAAACTTCATAGTGACCACAAAACCACCTGTGGTATATACCCAAAAGGTTAAGGGAAAGAAAACAAACAAAAAAAAATCACAAAAAGTTATCAAATCACCAGAAAGGACCATAATGAAGTAATAAAGAAATGCAAAATATAAAACAACCCATGATATGAGCTAGTGCTTAGCTACAATTATGTAAAGAGAAAGGCCTTATTTTCTCAGTAAAAGACATGGAATGGTTGAAAGAAGTTAAGAGAAAGATCCAGCACTGACTCCCTACCACTGGCTTCAACTCTAAGAACACACAGAGGCTGACAGTGAAGAAATGCAAAAATCTTACATACAGATGGTAACCAGAAGAAAGCATGGATGAGTATGCTTACATCTAAGACAGACGTTAACTTAAACACTGTTAGAAAATACAAAAAAAGTGATTAAATAATGATAAAAGGGTCAAGTGGTTAAAAGACAGCATTATAGTCATGTACACAATATCAGAATATGTAAATATGTAAGTCAAATACTAACCGAATTAATGGAGAAATAAATAGCAATGCAGTAATAGTAGAAATCTGTGATATCCCACTTCCAACAATGAACAGATCACCCAGAGAGAAAATCAATAAGGCAATAGTAGGCTTTAATCACTTTATAGAACAAACGGACCTTGTAGATTTACATGGAACATTTTACCCAACAATAGATAACACATTATTTTCAAGCACACATAAAATCTTGCCCAAGACGGATCATAAATTATAGCACAAAAACCTCTTAACAAATTCAAAAATAATGAAAAATCATACCAAGTATCTTTTCCTACCACCATAATATTAAGTTAGAAATCAGTAACAGGAAGAACATTTGTAAATACATGAAGTGGAAACAACACACTGCTAAACAACTGATGGATTAAGTAAAAAATCAAATAGAAATAAAAACAATCTTGAGGCAAATCAAAATGGAAACAGCATGCTAACACTAACAGGGTGTAGGAAAGACTTTATGAAAAGGTAAATGCTTTAAATGCAGTTAGCTTCTCTTTGTTGTGACAAAATCCCGGTGCATATTTATTTTCACTCACAGATTCGGAGGTCTCAATCCTTGCTCACTTGGCTCCATTGTTTCTGGGCCTGTGGCGAAGGAGAACATCATGGTGAATAGTGTATGGTAGGTTAAGTTTGCTCACCTCGTGGCAGCCAGGAAGCACAGGGTGACAGTGCCAGGGAAGAAGTACCCAGGGACAATACAGACCCTTTAAAGGCATGGCACTGATGATCTACTTCCTCTAACAGATATCCAACCCCTGAGAACCCATTCAGCTATATACTCAACAACGGCCTTGTAATCCACTGTTGCTCAGAACGCATTGGTACAGGATCTAGTTCAAGAAGAGCTCTTCTAATCCAGAGCTTTTCCAGCAACATAGAAGACTGTTATGGTTGACCCATTGTGTCAACTTGGGGAGTCTAGAGGTTTAGCTATGTGACTCAACATTTCTACATCCTGGGGTGCAAAGGACATGCCCTTACCGCTCTGGGATGCTGTTCATTGTGTCAATGTGAGAAGTTTAGGAGGTTAACTATGTGAGTGCTGCCCCCTGGGTAGCCTTCTTACAATATGAGAGGGAAAGAGGCTTGCATACGCTGCCATTCCCCTCTTTGCTCTTGTGGCTTTACTATCTTCTGCCTCAGAGCCATCCAAGTATGGACTGAAACCTCCACAAGCTGTAAGCTAAATAAACCTTTCCTTCCTTAATTTTGGGCATTGGGTATTTTGTCTCAGCAACAAGAGAAAAGTAACCAAGCCAGAGACAAAGTCACAAGTTCTCTGCTTGCTAGTTTAATACAGAGAGTCCAATGGAGATCAAATAGCCTTCTTCTCAAAATCTACAAATATACCACTTTCACAAAGCTGCCAAAAGCTGGAAACAATCCAATTCTCCTTTAAAGGATAAATATAAAACTAATTGGGATTCCTCTGTATGAAATGTCATAAAACACATGAATGAATGTTGCAGACATTATACTGAGTGAAGGAGCAGTCCCTATATTTTTTTGGTATTGGATTTAAATTTTTTTTGGTTTCATTTTAATTTTCTTCTAATTTATCTTGTAGGTCACTAACTCTCTTTTTAACTACTACTAATATTCTATTAACCTCTTCCTTTATTATTATTAGTTTCAAGGTACTATTGTTATTATTAGTTTCAAGGTACTATTGTTATAGAATTTCAATACATGTAAAATAATTGAGAGACTGCCAAATTTTCAATCATTAAAATTATATATATATATATATACATGAATTTAGCAAAATCATTTACAAGTCTGTGTCCTATAGCATCCTTTTCTGAATTTCTTTTAATTAGTGTCTCAGTCACTGTTCTTACCACTGAGACATAATACCCAATCTCAGAATTTTGAAAGAGTGGTTTATTCAGGCTCATTGATTATGGAGGTTTCAGCCCATGGTTGGGTGGCTCCAAGGCAGGACAGCAGGGCAGAGGGACATGGTGGAGGGAAAGCTTCCTTAAGGAAACCCAAAAGAAGAAGTAGAGACAGGGAGGAAAAAAGGAGAGTTAAACTTAAAAATCAAATATTACTCAACAATCCACATCAGTAATACCTGACACATGGTAGAGAATCAATAAATGTTAATTAACAAAGAGCATGTTTACAAAGAGCAAAGGATCATCTTTGTTCTACTATACATAGCTCTATTTATCAAGATATTGAATTTTTGTTTCTTCTCCTTTGGGATTGTCAGGAAGACATCAAAAAGAGCTAATAAGCTGTGTACTGATACCCTGCAGATGTTTGATAAATATTAATTGAGACTGATACTGGAACTTGACCAATATGTAAAAGGCAACCTTTCTATATATGGAAGTAAATGCCTTACAAAATGACATATGCTTCTACTAAACTGATATAACTGTAAGCAGATAAAAATATGTAAATTCATCTAATGTATAGAATTTTCTGCTCTGATACAATTATAAAATTGGCTAAACTTTGTTAATTGGGTCTATAAATTAGTCTGTACTTTTCACCATATTCAATATTAACTGTTCACGGATTTCAAATATTCATGTATACTCATCCAAATTCTAAATGCAATTTGTAAAAACAAAGTATAGGACAAATTCTTAAAAAAAGTCAAGAATTTAGAATCAAACTTGGATTCAAAAACCTATAAAAGAATGTCATATCGCTGTAGTTCATCTTTTCCTGAGGTTTAATTTTAAGACTTAAAGAAAATCTAAAAAAGAAGCTAAGAAGCAGTTTATATTTGATTACTCAATAACTGAATATCAGCTTCTTGGGTTTCTTTCACTGTTACGTCTAAGAATTTCAAAATGTGCCAGCGATTTATTTTTTATCTAAATAGCATGGAAAAATCTGTCAAAAAAAAAGAAAAAAGCACACTTTAAGTCATGCTTTCCTAATTGAGAAGAACATGGCTAGTGACCCAGGAAGCAAAGAAAAAAAGTTTAAGATTAAATTGAGTAAAGCTATGAGTATGTGCTCCAGAATGTATTACAATGGTCAGTAATGTACAGTAATATCCGAGCAGCCACTTTTGCTAATAGTTCGGTCATCTAGCAAATGAAATGATTTGATAAAAACGAAGAGTCTTTTATAGCCTTGTAACGTTATAACCGAGATCAGTAATACTTCTCTTTCAAAAAAGGAATTAGTATGTATTCAGCTGCAGTTCTCTCCTGCTTCCAAAAATGCACTGGTTTTATGCTGTGGTTATGTAACCACTGTTCTACTCATTTCACCTTTCTGTGTTTCATGAATTTAAAGTTAGATGAGTTGCAATGAAAGGAGTAAATGTATATTATTATTTATTAGTGAACAGTTTATAACTAAATGATTATCATAAACATAGTATTTGTGAATGTTGGTAGAGCAAATCTGGAAAGATTTAATTTTTATATGAATGTGATAATTATTTAACAAGCAATGTTTTTATCTTGTAACAAGTAATCTATAAATTATTAGAAAAGGTAGGAATCTGGAATTCAAAGTTAAGGACATAATTAATTTGTTGTCAAGACAGTTTTAATTTAAAGCAATCAAAATAATTTATTACACTTAGAAACTTTCGGTGATTTTTAAGCACAGTTTTATCAGCTTCTCTTGTACAAAACACTACAGTGTTTCTCTCACATTTTTGTAAATAGCAGTTAACTTCAAACATCCAGAAGAATATAATTGGTTTTATAACATAATATACTTCATTGTCTATGAATGAAAGAGTATTAAACAAGTAGCATTGTTTTAAAAGTTTTGAATTGTAGTTTGGTATAGCCTATAGTTTTTGCCTCTGTAAAATTCCCAAACTATCTTCCAGCCACAATTTCTGAATACCCACATCATAGACAGCAAAGCTAAACTATGTTAAAAAGTACTTCAAAAAAAATCTGAGTCTGGAGAAGTTAATGCCAAAGAATTAACTTAAACAATAAATTATGGGTAGCAGACTAATCAAAGTGTATCTTTTGCAAAGCAAAATAGAAAGATACTTGTCATGTAACATTAAATAACTGTTTTTCATGTGATTTCTGTAATCTAGTGCTATTTTCAGCATTAAGTATTTAGAATAAAACAAACAAAATTGAACAAGTAAAAGCTCTAACTTCCTAAATCTTATATTCTAATTTTTTGGTGGGGGAACAGGGAGAAAAATGATAAAGGGGAGAATATAATGTGTAAATACATGTAATACCAGAGTAAGAAAATGATGAAGAATAAATAAGGAAGTAAGAGCACCGGCGTGGAATCTGGATATACTGATGAGGGGATAACAGATTGAAAGACATTCAGGAAAGTTTCTAATCAGAAGTTGACATAAAAACAAAATAAACTACCTGAAAATATGTATTAGCAAGACATTGCAGATTTCAAGAAGAAAGTTAGTGCAGGCAATGAGACCAGAATAAAATCTACTAGATTTGGGGGAAATTATGTAATTAAGTTTATATATGCTCCATCATCAGTGGTGATGGGTGTGTGTGCAACATAGGTAAAAGTGGATTCATCAGAGAGGAAAAGAAGGAAAACATTACAAAAATTCACATGAAGAGTACTGGGGCTTGTTCCAGGTTAGTGGAGGTGGAGGCAGTAGAAGTTTTCAAAGGCTAAGTATTAAGGTAAAGAGAATTTGTTGTGAAATATTAGAGTGGAGTAAGATTCTCAGAACAATCAACACCTAAACAACTATGGGGACGGAGTGGCCTCCAACCAAGATTGGCAAAACTTCTGAGAGTGTTTCTTTTTAATAGAGTAATATTTTTTAATGTGGGTGACATGTAAAGTTTAAGATCCTTGTTCATCATTCTGGTGAGGATGCTAAGTCAGGCCCCTGGGTGTATGAGACAAGAAACCATAAGGGAGTTCTGGAGAGGAGAGATATTTGAGATTTATTAGCATATAAAAAACTTATAAGTTGTACAGTTATGAGAATTGAAGATGATATGAAGGAATTTATTGAAAAGTGAAATAAAAATGTACTGGCTGGACCTTAGGTAATGGAAGGCTAAGAGGTTTTTGATAGAAGGAGGAATCTGAACTGTAGACTGAAGGAGAGTAGTCAGAAGATCAGGAGGAAAATCAAGGATTGCTCTATTTGTTCTCTTTTACTTAGCTTTTCAGTCATTCACTTATATCTGTATAAAATCAAAGATATTTACTTAATAATCTGAGTTATAACAGAAGACTGTATTATTTTTCCACTTTCTCACATTGCTACAACTTTGTCCATAGTACATACTGCCAGTTGGATCCTATACCTCTTTGACTTGTCTCAAACATTGTTGTTTCCTTAGCTTTAGTTTTGGTTTATTTTCATTTTGAGTTTGCGCTTTTTATCACTTTGGAGAACTTCGTATAATACATTTCCCTCTCATGAATGGACTGAGTTCTCTCTCCAAGTTCTGTGAAAAATCCATGTTATAAATTTTTAAAGTTTTGTAAATTTTTCTTTTGTAATATTGCTGGTAAAATTAGATGCTTTGCTTCTTACACAAAATTGCAATTAAAAGGGAATATATATTATAATGTAGCAATTACCCCAGTGCTAACAATAAGAAAACAATCAGAGGAATAACTTATCTAAATAGAACTTTAAAGACACATAAGTACCTTACAATGATTAATTCACTGAATTCAGACAACAGCCCTATAAAGTTGGCAAGCCTCCTTTTTAGTGTTTGATCTTGTACAACTTCACAACAAAACCCTAAGTGTGTTAATTAACATCTCCCCACAGTATTTCTTAGTTACAGAAACTAGGTCCCAGGGTTACATGGACAGCAACTTCGGACATCTAGTTTGAAGTGAGACTTACTAGACTCTCCAAAAATCTTCTTAATTACCGAAGTTCTTTCCTCGTGACTATCTTAGTTCTGGGAAGAAAAAAAATCAAATTCTCTTTTTTCCTTCCTCTTCATTGTCATTATCTGGAATTCTTCTAAACTGCAAATGCTGTGATTCAATGAATCCTCCAGATTCCCATCTTTGTTTATAAATCTCATATTATTAATCTTAAAATAATATTTTTTAAAAATTTAAGTATTGTAAGTATGGTAGGAGATTTTAAAAAGGTAAAAAAGATGACAGATACTTCTCTGATTTTATTTATTAAAAATACATGTAAGATATAGTACTCAGGGGAGAAAATATGTTACTTTCTTAACAATAGAAATTTACAGAGTAATTGAGTCACATTTCAATCCAATTTTACTAACATATTTTCAGAATAATTTATGACTTTTATTTTGAAATACTTATTGTACTTTTAAAGATAGATTGGTAAAGATTGTTCCAATTCTCTGTTTAACTTTTCTAATGCCTCAGCTTTAATTGAGTTTATCCATCAAAGTCACATTTCATTTGGAGAAAGGATATCACACTACAGCCCTTAGCAATGATGGGGAAAGGACTCTAAATTAACAATAGCATCTTAGGACAAAAAGTCTATATTTGTGGCCTGCTTAGAACTTTGATTCAGTTTTTAAAAATGTTTTATAAAGAGTTATACTCAAATATTAGTTTAAACTAGCATCACTAAAATTTTGAGGCATATGACAGAAAGGTATTTAAATATAGGAAATGTGGATATCTTGCTATGCCAATCTATAGAACTGTGTCAATAGATAACCTTTTCATTATTACTTTATGTAAAGTTTCATATGCTTTGGCTTGCCTATTTAGCACTCATTGATGGTGATATAATTGTCAGTATAATCAGCTAACAAAATTCTTTGATAGGTTAAACGAAGTGCTTAGAGAAAGAAGACACTAAAGGAAATAAAATAAATGCATTGTCTGTGTTCTCTGAGTAATTATCATTGTCCATGGCTAGTGTGTTTATTTCCCCAGTTCTAGATTGAGGAGTTGAAATAAACATTTGGCAAAAAGTAGAATTCCTAAATTGGTCACATAATCCATGAAGTGAAAGCTGTTATTGAAGGAAAGATCAAATGAAATCCTGTTCTTTTCAAAATAACCTACCCAAACCAGCTCACCTTTCTATTGGTTTATCTGTTTTCAGTGTCACTACAGAACTTGACAAATGTATGAGTGCTGATTACCACATGGGTCTATTTTACATGAATATCTGGTTTGTCCAGAGGACAAAAGTATTTGAACAAAGCTAGTGTTCTATCATAAACTTAACAATGTGACTGTAGCTGTTGTTCTGGATATGTATTTTTGATGCTTTAGATGTGTGTGTGTGTGTGTGTGTGTGTGTGTGTGTGTGTGTGTAGGCATAATTTGGAATATGGCTTTTGATTTCATTAAGACACTATTTCTTGTTTTGGTTAAAAAAGAGCATCAGTAAAGCTTTTCTTACTTTAAGGAAATCTAAACCCCACACCTCCTTATCATAACCTAGTCTGTAAAAAATTGAATGCCTTTCTCTTTAACAGTATTTCAAACAAATATATTGATGATTTCATGCATTTGAATGTGGTAAGAAGAAAACCACAATTATAGTCCTTGAAAAGGAATATGTGAATAATCATTAGATAGCAATTCCTCCAAAAAATCAGTTGCTAGACTCCTGTGTGATATTTCTAGAGATTTAGTGATCTGGGGCATATCAATATAATCTAAGGTGAAGGATAAGTTGCCTCACCTAGCCATTCTAGCAGTGAGAGAGAAATATAATGACACTTGGTCCCTTAGAATTTGAAAAACAATGTAAACTTCATATGAATGTGCTATTCTTACCAAATTATCTAGTATCCTAAGAAGCAACAGTTCCTAGTAGCCCATGCTCCAAGTCAAGGATGCTTAGCAAGTCCAAAATGCCATGAAACCTGTTATGCAACTTTCCAATCAGAAGATTTCATCAGGCTCTAAATGTTGGCAAGATAATATGGAAAGATGAATTATTCCACTTTGCAAAACATAGGTGACTCCATTAAATAAGAAGTGAGACTGCCACCTGAAAACATTGAAAATCTCATCAGTGGGTCAAATCAAGCAAGGAACACTGGTGTAGTCTGAGACTGTTTCTCAAGGGAAACTTGGGTTGTGAACTCATAGTCATTGTGAAAAGGTGAAGACCTAGATGAAAAGGAGTCTGGATAGCCCTAGTATTCCTGTGCTGTAGGATAAGGACCAGGAGAAACTAGAATGAACCTACTGTAGGCAGAATTGTAAATGAGCCAGGTCATGATGATGACAGTGAGATTTACTAAACTCCCAGTTAAAATTGAACTTCAGAAAATAACCTTTTAAAATGTAATTATGTCTTGTGTAATGTTTCACATATGTTTATAATAAAAAATACTCTTATCAGAAGTTCAAATTAATTGTACATAGTCCTCTATTTATCAGCTTCTAAGCAGGCACTTTTTAGTTCCTCAGTATTAAGATTGAACCCAGGGCCTTCACACAGATTCACATCCCCAGCCCCTTTTCATTTTATTTTGAGAGAGGGTCCACCCAAGGCAGGCTCATATAGATATTGTTAGCGCTTTAGATGAATTATGCCTTCTCCATTGTTGTTCATTTGTTTGTTTCAGATAAGGCTTGTCACAGAAACGTACATGGACCCTGCCAAAATTGTCTAGTCAGTCTGATTCACTTCTCAGATGAACTAGACTAAACTTATCACAGACTATACTAAACTCATTATAATACTAAGTTCTCCACCAGAAGAGTTACCACCTGCAGTTTTTGAACATGAGAACCATGCCTTCAAGCTGAGCATACTCAAGAATGAGCCCACCCACACATATGATGATGAGTCTTCCTGAATATGCATAACTTTCCACTGAAGAAACCTTTGCATTCTTTTTCCTGATAGACACTGCCTTGAGAATTATTTCCAGTGTGATTCTTATTTGCACAAAGTAATAAACCCTTGGCTATTTTTCTCAGGCAATGAGTATAGCAATTGCAAGAGCAAGTAACTTATGAACATCATCCAAACTTTTGAGATCCAAATGCCTTACATGCTCAAAAGCAAGTTAAGATACAAGTTCACAGCATATTATAGGTACCTAACTTCAAAAGTGATCAGTTAAAACACAAGTACATTCTTTTTTCACAGAAATGTCCTGACTGGGTATGTTGTGTAGTTCTGCTTTGCAGCTACCCGTTCAAGAGCCTTATGTCTTGTTTTAGATGGTCTTTTATTTATGAATTTTAAGATAAACGACTACATCTGTCAATGAGCATACAGGAAAGAGGGGAAAGCAGAGGGAAATCATGTACATCAATTTATAGACAGAACAAGTAGTATGACCATGTCATTTTTTTGTCATATTTCATTGATTCAGAAAACTGAGTACGCTTGACTACAATTTGGAGGAATAAAGCTACTACAAAATACCAAATTTTTTTGGAGAAAAGCTTTTGTTTTCATGAAAATGCCTCTATAATTATCATTAGGCAGAAGGGAGCTTACTGGATTGTAAAATAGTAGAAAAAAGGACCCTTCCTTTCTCACTTTCCCCCAACTGGGCCACAATACCTGACACTCATAGCTGAAAAGAGCAAAAGTCTCTGGCTCACTTTCCAGTAGACTTAGTCCAAAGTTGCATGGCTCCAAGGCAAAAAAGCATGGTGGAAAGGCATGGTTGAGAAAATTTGTTTATCCCACGTCAGCTGGAAATTTGAGAGCTCAGGGAGGAGCCAGAAACAAAAACATATCCTCCTCCATCCTCTTTCCAATGACCTGCCTCTAACCAGGCCTCACCTCCAAAATGGAAGTCAGCTATGAACTCCTCAGTGAGCTTCTCCCCTGGATCAATGGATTAGTCCACTGTTCAATACATGGTTCCTATAATTCAATCAGCTCCCCAACACGTGAGACTTTTGAGTGATATTTTAGATGCAAACCATAACACATTCCAAAGTAGGAGATACACTTGACAGGAATTACCTTCACTGAGTCACTTAAAGAAAAGATGAAAATATTTTTTAAACACAAGTAAATATTTAATATTAAATAGTCTGTGTTCCTATCTTGTAATTTAAGGACATTTTGACCCAATCCACAAAAACCTGATGTATATCACCTTTTCTTTAGGGGAGGGGGAATTTAAAGGAAAAAGTCCAAGTCCACATATGTGTTGATTGGACAATACAGATAAAGCAACAGCTGCAAAATTCACAAATGACAGAGGTTAGGGATATAGCTCAGTGGAAAGGTCCTGAGTTCGATTCTCAGTACCAAAAAAAAGTTCACAAGTGTATATAAACACACATATGTAGCAAGAAGTGATTATAAAATCATGAGAGTTTGAGGAGTTTGTAGCATTTCCAGGAAGGACTTTGTTCTTTTCTACAGAAATGGCCGTGTAGTAGGAACTCAAGTACATCTTATCCTAGAGTCTAATGGATACATAACCCTAGATGGTAACTGATTTACCTAATCTTACTATTGACAGTCAGATTTTGGAGGGACATCTCTAAATTTGCTGTCAAGCAACAAATATAAATGGGGAAGAAAAATTATCATTCCATTCTAGCTCACTAGAAATCAATCAGAAGGAATTAAAATTATACTATTATTTCAGTTATCCAGTGAAATCAGCACTCTGTAGAAAACAGTCTCAGAAGTCTTAAGCGCATAACTAAAACTTCACAACCAAGGTAGCAGCAGGATTTCAGGTCTGGCAGCACTTGTTACGTGTTCTTTGCACATCATTATGGCACTATGAACCTAAAGTCTTCCTAGGTGTTTGAATTTCTTAACTAACACCTAGGTCCTATCCTTAATTTTCTTCATTTGAAGGGGCCATCAACTGTCAAAGTAAAGTAACTTATTAAATACTAGTTAAGCCTGGGCATGGTGGTTCACACCTGTAATCCCAGCAGTCAGGAGACTGAGGCAGGAGGATCACTGTGAGTTTGAGACCAGCCTGCGCTACCAAGTGAGCTCAAGACAAGCCTGAACTGCATAGCAAGACCTTGTCTCAAAAAGACAAAAAAGAGACTAGTTAATAGCTAGCATTACCCATGATTTTTCCATAAATAATTGTAAATCACCCATATATCACATATTAGTGTGTGTGTATATGTAACTGTATATATGTGTGTGTTGTGTGTGTGCTGTCTTTCAGATAATCATCCCTAATTCTTTCATCCAACCAATCAAAAAATATATGTTTTAAATGTATATTAAGCACAAGTTATATATCTAAGCTCTGATCTAGATCCCAGAAAAACAAGACTGAGTGAATAAATATATTCATGAAAAGTAAATTAGTTTGAGAACATCAAAACCTAAAGCCATTTTAGGAAATCAATATTTATTTGTTTGCAGCTTATCAATGCCAAAGGCACAACATCCCACATTTATTTAAAACCTAATAGAAGTCAAAGAGTATCTTCATGCTTTAAATTTTTAATTCATTCTTTATTCTAACCCTCTGAAGTTGGTGTTTTTCTCAGTTTTTATAAATGAAGAAACTGAGATATTGAAAATTGAGATAATTTGCTCAAGTTCACATGCCAAATAAGTAGTAAAGCCAAACATGAAATCTAGAGAATCCACTTGTAGCAAAAGCTAACCATGAAGCTAACCATGTGACCCCTGTTTGCCTCTCGTGCTGAGTGATGGAAAGTATCAAAATATCTCCTAATAAGAAGGTACTTAATGCATGTGAAATGAGATATAATTTTTCTCTTAAAGATAAAATCATTATTTCTGCATCTATATACTGTCATTGTAAAGATATAATCCTTACTTCTGAGTATATGCATATGTAATACCTAATGTTTATACATACCTGTGTTTATAAGATGAAAACATTAATAAAACAGAATGTGAGAGAAGGTGATCATTGGTACTCTTAGCAATAAATAGAAGTGATGACATAGAAAGAAGGAAAAACACTTCTCTTTATTGCCAGCAAGTGCATTACTGTGTGTTTCACTGCAAAATGAACAGCCAGAGAACACTTGACTGGATGAAGCTAAAAGCATACACACACTGCCGTCCTTTTAAAATGAAATATTCAGCAGTGAAATGAAATAAGCAACCATGAAAAGAGGCTTTTGGGCAAAAGACTAGAAGATATATTCTGTCAGAGCGTGGCAAAGAATTGGAAAGGGATCTCACCTCCAGGCCTGCCAGTAGCGATGAAGCTGGAAGAGACAGTTCCAGTAATCAATCTCAGGGCAGCTGCAAAGAGAGCTGCATTGCTGGTAGTCTGAATGGGAAGAAAGAAAGAAATGAGATGAATGGGTCAATAATGCCCTTCTTGTGCACCTGGCAATTCATTGTCCAGATGATAAATTTGGCAAGATCAAAAATAAAATTGTTAAACTTTCAGAGTTAATTTGTACCTTGTTTGGCTTTTATGCTACTATTTTCACACTGTACTTAAATTTATTCATTGTCACTCTGCTTGGAATAAGTAGATGTTAAAAATGTTATACAGTATAATTTTTAAATTATGAAATAATAGATGAATGAAAATAAGGAAGATATGTTTCTTGAATCTCTTAGTCAGACATCAGAATAAGAAAAGAATTATTTCTGAGCTATTTTTAAAGGAAATTTAATTTAATATATTTAGAGCACACACGTTTCTCCTACTATTTGTCAAAATGAGATTTTGATGTGAGTGTATATCTCTGTGTGTGGATTTCTTATGAGACAAAGCAATAAATAAGCACAGTATGACCTAGTCTTCCTATGGAAATTCTATGCATTAAAAAGGTAAAAACACTCCCCAAATTCTCAGTATCTTTCTCCTTTTTTATTCCCATTCATGTTTCAGCCAAAATTAAATTGGAAATATGTCTCTCACCTTACATTTCCATTTTAAGTTCCTATACTGCATTTATAAAGCTCATGCTTACTTGATTAAAATGTGTGTAACACACTAAGACTGTGCATTCCGGTTCCAAATCCTCAAAGAAGGAAATATAACAGATCCCTCGCTTTTCATCCCTCTCTTTGTCACTCCACTCAGCATTTACCTCCCTCTGGTCAGAGATGAAAAGGTGGGCAGGGAAAATTAGTGCATACTCTCTTTGGCACATTGATTTCCAATTTGCTTCCTCTCTCACAGATATTTCAGTGTGTCCTAATTCAGAGGTTGGCAAGGCTACCAAAATGAATAGAATATACCACTGATTACATTAATGATTTTCTTTATTGAAAATAATTCCTGTGTGCTCATTTATAATACCTGGATAAATTGTGCAATAGCAGTGACTGACACACCTCCGAGAGTCATAAAGGCAGGTGTGCCCAGGCTGAGTGGAGAAATCAGACCTATTATTTCCAACAATTCACCCCTAAACCATATCGCCTAAACTTTGTAGGGTTTTCAATTCTTTTTCCCCATTTCTAGAGACATAAGCCAATCAGTGATGGTGGTCATGGATCAAGTAGCTATTGATTATTTGGTTTCAATTGCCCACAATGAATAACAGTTAAAAAGAAAACTATTTGTCCTTTTCATGCTCTTTGAGAACACACTGAAGTAAATGAAGTTCAGTTTTACGAATCAAAATGAATCTAGTCAAACAACAAATTAAGGAGCTGTGAGAAAGATCTATTGGCATCGAACACAATGCAAAAATGAGCTTAGGAGCCTGCACTCCTCCAGTGGAATTCAATTTAAAATTCTACCCAGATTTGGCTGTTTTCAAAGGTTATGATGGAAAATTAAATCAATCATTTGTTCCAACTTTAGAAGTTCCAACTTTGAGAGATTTTAATGTTTGTTTCCAGATTTACTTTGTGTATTGATTACGTTTATTGGAAAATTATTCAGCTGCAAGAGTTTTTCTACATATGTAAACATAATCTAAAAAATATAAACACTCTTCATGCTGTCTCTTAGATTTACCATAAAAATGTTATATTATTTAAAACAGGTTTCTTCATGTGTAATCAAAAGTGAAAGGAAACTTGAATAAAAATGGATCGTGAGCCTTAAAATTATATGCATAATTTTGGAATACTTTATTTCAAAAAGGGCAAAAACAAATGGATACCACCCTCTTTACTCTTCCAGTTCTGGGCTTAGAAATACAATATAGTGGCTCACGTAAAGGAAGGAAATTTGAATTTAACCTGGACTTATCATTTATAAACTTTCCTAGAACCAAATATTAAATTCTTCATAGTTAAAATACTTCCAAACTATCTTTAATATTTTTGTGAGGCTTCACTGAGAAAATACCTACAGACGGCTAAGCATAGTATTCTTGCTAAGTGAGTGATCAACATGACGATTAAATAGTTATCAAACAAACACAGAACAAATAAAACAAATGAACAAAAAGTCAAGTGAAAACAACAGGAAAAGAAGTATTCTCAGTTACAAAATGCATTTTATCTTTGTTATCTGGGCCTCAGAGAAGATGAATATATTTACATTTTTTTCTCCACAAAATAAAACTATCAATCCACCAACACATTTCTATATTTGGACGCGGACATGCTTTGGTTTGCTTATAGCAAAACATTTTCTATGTAAATGAAGAGCCTCTTCTGAAGCTGTATTCTTGTCAACTGTATAATGCATACAAAATAGCCAGAATTCAGTCAATAATAGTATATTATCTCACAGGCCTGACCTTCATTAAGAATAATGTAGAACCCATTAAAATGTGTGAAGAATATTTTAAATTATGACTTCATCGATAGAATGATAAAATTCTGTCATATTTATAACAATTACAGACTCAATAACAACAGCAACATAACATTTCAACACCATTCCAGAGATAACATCAAAAGACTTTTTTAGTGATAATTAGAATTTGGGAAATTGAAGCTAGAGGAATAGGTAGAACTATTTGGAAAGTACCAACTGTCATTTTAGACTTGCATTTTTTAAAACAGAGAATTTAAATCTTTATCTTTTTTACTTATTTTGCTCGTAGAACAAATTTAACTGCCCTATAGCTTTCCAACTTGAGTCTCTATTTCAGTAGCCTGGTGTTAATATTTAAAAAGAACATCCATATTTTGATGCATTATAAAAAATAAAGTCACTTGAAATGAAATAGCATATTTCAGGGTTTAGAACAGAGCTTAGTTCCATCACTAGGTATCTGCTGCATGACTGGAATCGTTTACTTTCGATGCCATTTCATAACAGAAACTCATAATAGCAACTCTAAATGGAAACTTTTAGAAATGATTAGATGTTCAGGAGGAGAGGACTTTAATGCTTCTTTGATAATTTTAGAGATTCAAAAAGGTGCTAGAGAAAACAACATTCAAATGATTTGGAATTAGTTTTTCCCTACTAGCATGTGGCAGCTCCTGGCTGTCAATGAGCAAAGTTGTATTATCCACGCCTTGTTCTCTCAGATGAGCGTTCTGTGTACATCCGGGCTATCCAGCAAACCAGGGGAAAGGACGAGATACAGTACAGTACGTGAAAAGCACTCTCTGTGCCTGCTGTTTCTTCCTCCCACCACCCACTTCAACTTCCTTCTGGTTCTGCCACATCTGAGGAGTAAGAGTGTGAGCTGGGCAAGTTTGTTTTTCTGCTTATGTTTGCAGAATTTGCCTTTGCTTTATGGTCCTGAGACCCTGTGGACAGGACACCAGACTCTCCTGTTTCGAAGGGTTCAGCAAATGTTTGAGTACTGCTATGAACCCAGTACCGCCTTATGCGGTGAACAGTCACCAGTTATCATGCCAGCCCGCGTGGAGCCGCGATCTTAGCCACTGGAAGAGGAAGACAAAATGAAAGTGGCATGTGGAAGTGGCATTTCTGACCTATCCTATTAAGTCTTCTAAACTTGTGTCAAAACTTCAAATTCACGTTTATCATACATTCAGCTTTGACGAGTTTGCATGTGAAATCTTGTGCTTGTGTCCAAAAACCTTCCAAAGGAAAAAAATCACAAGTTCTAAACTGTTGTATCGTGGGCTGTGAGGTATGTGAATGCTGAAATTCCTACTTCTCGTGTTGCTCTCCGCTCATGTATTATGAGAAAATACACTATTTATGTTTCTTACCAAAACAGAAAACAAATTCATGTGTTTTTTAAAAATTATTACATGAAAATTAAAATGAATTAACAATGATAGAAGGAATGATTGACATCAGCTTCTGTATTTAATAAATATGCAGTGAGAGACTAGTTTCTAAAATCATAGTGATAAATTTACATATTTCATCTTCCAACATATAGAAGATTAGGTTTGGATTTGGTTCAAATCATTAAAAATAGAATAATAATAAAAATAGTATATATATAAATATTAGTAGCTTAATCCTAGTAGAAAACAATAACTGGATCAGATTACATGGATTTTTATTGCGGGGTCGGGGATTTAGCTCAGCAGCACAAGCGCCTGCCTGGTAAGCGCAAGGTCCTGAGTTCCATTCCAGGTATAAAAAAAAAAAAAAAAAAAAAAAAAAAAAAAAAAAACAGAAAACCAGCCTGGGCTACAAAGTGAGCTCAAGGCCAGCCTGAACTGCATTGCTAGACCGTGTTTCAAAAAGACAGAAAAAAAAAAAAAAATAGATTCCGTATTGCATTCTGATTTTATGTAGCATGTTTTCTGAGTTACTTTTAATTGTTTATAATATAAGGAAAAATTTCCTTCTCCAAGGAGCTAAAAACTTAGTTGAGGATTCTAGATAACAAGAGTGAATTTCATTACCAGTTATAAAACAGGAATATTTCCCAACACATATTTAATTAATGACAAGTATACTGGTAAATGGTTAATTATTTTAGAAATACTTTATCAGAAGAATTTTTATTTAATTTTAATTCATTCTTCTTCACTGAATGCATTATATAATTATTAAAGAAAAATTGTACTATTTAAAGCCCAATACCAGAGATCTATATATTTGTGTATATATTCTCCCATCCATATGTGCTTAATATGTGCATAATCATTCAATATGTGTGTACACATCTTCTGCATATAGGATAGAGGAATTACCAATACATTTAATATCATAGTTTTTAGATTTTTCACTTTAAACCTGAATATTGAAGTTCATCATGCAGCATTCTCTAAGAAGAAAAATGGCACACTCTGTTCTCCACATTCTGAATGTCTAATGTCAAATGAGGAGCAAAATATATAAATCCAGAATATATTGAGTAACCTGTGTTTTGAAGAAATTGTAAGAAATAGAATTAGGGAAATGTGTGTACGTAAACTAATAGAATGTGAAAACTAAGCTAAACTAAAAGATTTGGATTTTCTCTCAAGAAGACAAATCTACTCAAGGTTCATTGCAACAGGAAGCAAGAAAAATATAGTGATTATATTTAAGGAAAAATAGGTATCCTAGGAAGATACTTTAAAAGCAAAGACAGTAAGGGCATGAAAGCCATTGAAGTTATTTAGGTAGGAAAAATTTGATGGAAGAAAGAACAAACCAATCGGGGAAATAGTAAATTAAATAGGATCAACAAGTTATTCTACCAAACATACTTTCTATCTTACATCAACAAAGAATACATAAAAAATAGCAACTTTCAAATAAAAAAGATAAAATATATATACAACAGTATATATCTATATTGATTTTGTTGTATTGACCCATATTTACATATACTTGATCCTAGATTTTAACTTCATAACAAATCTTAAAACTGAATTTACCCAAATCTTTTTGAATAATTTATTAAGTTCCAGTAAATAATAGTAAAGAAATCAATCTCACATTGAGTTCAAGAAAGCAATTCTGGACATAATATATGTCCACAGTTCAGTGACCTTTACATTTTGTGTTTCATGTCAACATAATTTGCTTATTGCCTTGAAAAGATTTCCAAAGTTACTATGTATGAGGTTAGAAGTGAGCAGCAAAACATCTTGATTTATTTTTCTATATCTGTTTCTCAGAATTGTAGCATTCATTTTTCAAATGGTATTTAAAATCTCACAGATTAATATAGTACAGAATAATGGTGGCACATGCATAAAATGTTAGCACTGCCCTTTACCCATCTTGCATATTTTACATTTATTTGTTTAAAATATAAGCAGTACCACGTGGCTGTGAGCATCTGGCATACAGATGGAGAATTGTGGGTACTAAAATATCATATCTATTTTGGTGGGGTAATGAATACCCCTGCGTATGTTGTCTTTGAAAAGAAAGTTTGATCCTTTTGTGGAAAATGTGAGAAAAAGCATGTTCTTAGCTTGGAAAAACCATGTGAAAGCATTTATGGTTGTCATATAGTATAAATGTCTTTGAGTAACAAACACCATTTAAGATATGAATTCAAGATGAAAGCAGCACTTGGTGGAAGAAGTGTGATGTATCTTGGGAGAAAGCAGCTGATGAATGGAAGAGCACTGGTGTGAATGTCACCTTCCACAAAGACCAGTGTTCCTCCCACCCTGTTATGTATCCGTACACACAAACATATAGGTACGTAATTTAGTAGACGACAAGACCTTCTACTGTGATACTTTGAGGAAGATATGAAAAAAAATTACCCAGTTTGTCAGGTATTCGCTAGAAACGCAGCAGGATCTACAAAGAATCACAATGCACTTTTTTCTTTTGTAGCTCATATAAACTCAAATACTCAGATATATTTGTTACTCATCTTTCTCTCTCTTTTCTGTTTGATTTTATAGGATTTGTAGGATTTTATACCACTGGTGTAGCTTGTTTCAGAATGCACATGAGATCCTCCATGTTTGTGGTGAAGGTGGAGTGTCACATACCACATGACAATAGATCAAAAATCAAGGGGCTTGAAGAGGCACTCAAGGGGCTAGGTGACAGTTTTGTGAGACACGTGCCTTACGAAACCACACTGTCAAGTTAAACATTAGTAATAAAACAGAGGGAGGTAGACTTTGTGGAGATAGAAGAAGGATCTAAAGACAGTGGGAGTGCATCTAAAGGAAGAGAAGGAAAGAGAAAAATTAAAAATTATTAAAATGCTATATGTATGTATACCAACCGCCCAAGATGAACATAGTTATGTGCCACAAAGACCTACTAATAACAAACTCATTAGAGTGCGAGAATACACATTTTCAAAAGAGACTATTTCTTTAGTTTTCACACAACTGAAGGGACTTGTCAATATGAAATTAATCAAATTATAAGATAAAAGAGATGTTTTGATGCTAAATCCATGGTATTTGAATAAAACGATTGGTTTTCAAAGATTTTCAATTTGAAGTTGTTTTAGTACATGATAGTCTAGGATGACAGTCAATCTATGTCAATAATTAAGCATTTTATTCTTAAGAAACATAAATAGATTAACTAGTCCCAAGATTTTCACTGAAAGTCACTTGAAAGTCAATCAAATACAGATAGCATATTTCAAACAATGGTTAACTTAGAACTGAAGGCTTTTTTAATTTTAGCATGCTGGTTTTTCACTGAGTTTTTTGTAATTTTTCTTTATCAATGAATATACTTTATTGGTTGGAGAAGTTAATCTTAAGCATATTAGAAAGATTATTGCCACTCTCAAGGGTTCATTCTTGAAATTATATGCGATGTCTATTTTTTCATAGAAAAGTAACCTCTGAACTGATTTCTCAGTGTTATGTATGTAATGTTTTCTGGCTTCAAATCATAATCTTAATTTTTTCCTCATTAGATTTTAAAGAACCACGTTAGAATTAGGACAAGCATGGCTCTCCTTTGTAGAGAAGAGGAGAGATTTAATTGTATTTCACTCCCTAAAACATGTAACACACATTTCAGTCTATATTTACTAAGGAAGAAGAACACATTTGCAAAATTTTTCAAATTTATATAGATATAAACGAGTATTTTTTGCTTTATGAAAATCCAAATAATTTATTTGCAGCTTGGCTCCAAGTGGGGACCATATATGGGACATTAGTTCAATATGATAGCGAACACGAGAACTGGAATCATCATACAATTTGAGGACAATGTATGCTTCTAAACTTTTGATATGATAGCAGAGAATTAATTGACCATCAATTATTTCACCAATTATCACTGATTTCATCCTCAAAGATTACACCAATATGCATTTTGGTAAGCTTATTTTTGTTTTTGCTTTTGCTTTTTTATTGCTTTATCCTTACTTAATTTGTTAATTTGTAGAACCCTATTTCTCACTTTCAGAGTTAGAGATTTGGGCAAGTGATTTATCAATTTAAGTTACTTGAATATACAATATGGTATCTCCATCAATATAATTCTAAAGATATATAATAGGAAAATAATGAAAGAATTAATGACTGAACTATTAACTAAAGCTTAAATATACCAATCAAGTGTATACTGCTAATAGATGTTTTATTATAGTATGAAGTGTAAATAGAATTGCAAAATATATGAAGTCTTGCATTTGAAACGCACTATGGTCAGTAATTCTTTATAGTGATCATGAAGAAACCAGAAGAAACATCAGCATCAGAGTGTTAATTATTTTTCTAATAATTACAAAATGTTATATTTGTGTAGAATATGTGTGTGTGTCCTCTAGCACATCTTCCCCTTGTGACAGTGTCATTCTTTATGTCATTTTAGGGCCACTCCATGAGATTCTAAGGACTTGTCAATTGTGTGCCCTTAGAACCCTTGAGTGGTAGTCATGTTCCTAGACCAGCCGATCAGATTATGCCACATGCCTGTACATAGCTACTGTTTAGGGGAAAACGCTAACTCAGAAAAGAGGCAGTTTGTGTCCTTTCTTGATAGTATTACCTGCTGAGAAGGCCATACATCTACAATTGTCAGAGCTATTCTACCATTCACAGAGGAAGCCTGTGTGAGACTTGAACCAGTGCAGAGTAAATGGAGCTAACAATTGAGAAGATAAATAGGTTTCTGACTATCTTGTCAAAGCATTTGGACCCAGCGCTTTTGAGGTCAGCATGAACATTTCACATCACCTCTATGTTGAGCTACACAACCTGGAATTTTCAAGTGAACTAAAAAAGATTTCATCCGTATAATAGAATACTAATGCCTTATAGGTGCAGTAAGAAAATATGAAAATTATTTACCAGGAAACTGGATATAGTGAACACACTATAGAGTCTTTAAATCCACACTTGAGTTGATACTTAAATTCCTTTGACAAAGCTTGATAATTATTCTTTATTTATATCTAACTATCTGGAGACAGTATTTTCTCCTCATTTAAAGAAAGACTATCTCCAAATTAAAACTGTTTCTCTATTTTAAAGAGAAAAGAACACAAACAAAATAATAAAGAAAAAACAAAACAACATTAAAGCAATAAAAATAATACAGAATTTCAGAAAAAGATGATAGGAAATTAACAGTGGTTGTTGTATTACATATTGTTATCTTCAGAGTAGTTGCTGAGATTGCCAGACGTAGGCATGCAAGACTGATCATGCAAGTAAACATTAACCGTTCCTGTCAATAAACCAATAGAGATTAGTGGTACAATTATCTTAGCTATCGTGTGTGTACATATATTTTTCCCTTCTTTCTCTCTTTTCTCCTTTCCCTCATCCCAGTTCTTCCCTTTTGAGCAGTTTCTTTCCCTTTCTCAGTATCTATTGTACTTGTGGGGTTTTATTTATGCATTCAGGTTCTTACACAAGAGAGACAATAGTGTTTACATGCGCTGGTCTGATTTATTTCACTTATGAGTATGGTCTCTAATTGCATCCATTAACTTATAAAAGCCTCAAGTTTATCTTTCTTTATAGCTGAGTAATATTCTGTTGCATAAAAATACCACATCTTTTTTATCCATTCCTCAGTTGATGGGCATTTGGGTTGTTTGCAAGATCTAGCTATAACAAATTGCACTGCTATAAACATGGATGCACATATACTGCTATGGTACTATGTTTTCAGTTCTGACAAATGACTTCTATCTAGAACCAGAAAGAATTTTAAAAATCAGGGCCCCAAAATTCAGAGACTCAGTCTAAAACTCAGAATCTGAGATGAATACACACTTCTCAGATGAATAAATACAAATGACAAATAAATATATGAAAAAATGTTCAATATCATCAGTCATTTGAGAAACACAAATTAAAACAACACAGATTCCATCTCACCTCAAAAAGAATGGCTATCATCAAGAAATCATCCAATAATAAATGCTAGAGGGACTGTGGGGAAAAAGGAACACTTCTCCACTACTGGTGGGAGTGTAGACAGTACAATCACTGTGGAAATTAATGTGGAGAATCCTCAGAAAACTAAGATTAAAGGTTCCATTCAACCCAGCCTTTCCTCTTCTGGGTATTTTTCCAGATAAACTATTTTTCTTACACTGATTCAAAAGGTGAATTTTTAAAAACTCTACTCAGGGAACTATATTTATCACTACATCACACAAATTTGTATTTATCCCTTTCCCATATGACAATTTTTCAAGAAATTAAAAGTGTCATATATCTCATAATTAGGGTTAATATATATATTTTTGCCAAAATTGAAATATCTGTGCATCAAAGGAGCATTTGAAATCTTTCTGGGCCAACAGGTACAAGCCTGGAGTGTACTAGGGAAACTGAGGAAAGCCTTAGAGTATTTTCAACTCCTTCGATGATACAGCACTGCTTCCTTTTCAGTGTAGCTATGTTTTTATGTTTGACTCTCCAGCGGAGCTTACTACTCCCCCATAGCCAAATGCAGGGCTCCAGAGGAAGATATGTGTCTTCAAGTGCTCAAAAAACAGTTCATCAAAGCAGCTCTCAGTGGGCAGAATAAATGCTCACAAGATCACAGCATTTTGGAACAAATGACTTTTTCCTGTTTCAGTACATTCTGACCACTCATCTGTGTGCTTTGTAAATGCAATTGAGAGCTACACTGAAGGAAACATATATAATATATGAATAGCTAAACATTAATTTAACTACAAAGGTTCAGCAGGTATACTATGTAAATGAAGTGACTAAAGGAGACCGATTAACATCTATTTATAAACTCTTGTTTCATAAATGGATTTAGGGTAGATATGGAAATAACTGTCCAATTAAATAAGAACCTGTATATGAATGAACATAAACATAAATATGCATACATTCTATTGTATGTTTTCAGAAGTTCAAATTTATAGAGTGTTTGTATTAGTACTAAAATTGATAAGTAAACTCTGTTTGTACATTTTTCTGAAAATTTATCTTTAAAGGATAGTTTTCACTATAACCTTCAATGACAGTTACTTTGAATAATGTTTTCCTTGCTTGATTTTAAAAATGCAAAAATGCTAATTATATAAATAATTCAGATTCCTGATTCCTATTTTACAGGAGGTAAAATTAAAGTGAAATCAGCATTGTGATTCTACACAATGTGTTTTCTTTCCTCTCTTTCTCTCCCCCTCATATATTAATATCATATATTTTCATTAAGTGATACCTTTTAAACTAATTTGTAAACATTATTTATTCCTTGCTGGAATCAGAAAAATAAATTTCACAGGTCATTTGGAGTAATCCATGTCAAAGATGTTATAAAATGTTGAAAAATATTCATGATTATAATTAAGATGATTTACTAAAAAAATTATCATTAAAAGAATAAATTTAATCTATTTCTGACATGCTGTTAACATGCCTGAGGTATTTTGCCCATTTAAGGATTGAATTGATTCTAGATAATAATCATCATCCTATATGAGGTTTACAAATGTTCACTCTCAGTCTACAGCTTAATTTTTTTCTGTACACATGGGCTTTTACAGAGTGTAAGTTTTAATTTACCTGAGGTCTGATCTATCAATTTTTCCTTTTCCTACATTGCAATTTTGTTATTAACCCTAAGAACTCTTTGGCTAGGCCTAGGAGATTTTCTCTTGCTTATTTCCTTCCTAAGAGTTTTAAAGTTTTTCATTTTATTTTTAAACCTATGATCCATTCAGAGATAATTTTTGTGCACAGTGTGAGGTCAGCTCTGGGTTTTATGGGGTGGTGACTGTTGTTGTTTGCCTATGGATTTCTAATTTTTCCAGTAGTGTTTGTTGACAAGACTCTTCATCCTCCTTTGAACTGCTTTTGCATGGACTTAGTCATTTTTTGTTAATATAAAAAATACCTGTCATTAAAACCTTCAGAGAGATGTGTTCTATTTTAGATCACAGCTTTAGAAGAGCCAGTTCATGTTCAGTTGGTCCTGTTGTTTTAGGTGAAGCTGCGTATCATTCCTGCAACTTGCAGCAGAGTAAAACCACTCACTTCAGAAACGGAAAAATAAGAGAGCCAGGAGGAACCCTAAATTCCACATAGATCTCACCTTCCCTTTCATAGTTATCACTCAGTGACCTAAGAACTTTCTATTAGACTCCTGTAAGTTTAATCACTTCCCAGGGACATTCTCTTGGGAACCAGGGCCTTCATAGGTGGGCTTTTGGAGAATATTCAACATCCAAATCATAGTTTGTACCTGGGTCAAAAATCTGTGCAGCATATGTCTGGGTCTGCTTCTACCTTCTTACTATATTTCTTTGATTTATGTGTCTGAACCTGAACAAATGATGTATCACACTTACACCATGCTGTCTTGATTATAACAGCTATATACGAAAGTTTGATGTCAGGTAGAGTGCGAGCCCACCTAATTTATTTTTCTTTTTTAAGATTATTTTCACTCTCTAAAAGACCTGTATCATCCCATATAAATTCAGAATATGCTTATCTAACAAATATGCTCATTGGGATTTGATAGAAATCACATTAAACCTATCAGTTTAGGGAAATTTGACATTTTTACTATGCTAAATTTTAAAATTTGTGAGCTCAGGATCATCACATTTTGTTGGTCTTCTCTTATCTATTGTAATTTTCAGCACAAAAACACTGAACAAATTTTAAGTCTACATGTGTATGTATCTATTTCATGTATTCTTGAACCATTTTAAATGTTTTTCTTTTATTTTGGGATTCTATGTATTTGTTGTTACTATATAGTATAAAGTAATGCAGTGGTACCCCGTTACTCATCATCAATAGATTCTGGGAGGTGTGATGCATACCAAAACAATTACCAAATGAACTGTTTTTGCTGGAAATGTTAGAGTTCAAGGCAATTGACATTGACAAGTTCTAGTTTTTCAATGAATACCAAACAAATAATGACTACTGGGGCAAAATCTTTGTGTCAGAAATGTGTTGAATACCAAGCTCAGTGAGTTCCAAAGTAGTCAAGTACCAAGGTATAATGCTGAGCTTTTCCATCACTGAGATAAAACACCCAACACCTGCAAATTAAAGGTGGAGAGGGTTATTTTGATCATAATTTCAGAGTCCATTCAACCATGAGTGCAGTGGTCTCTATGTACATAGGTGGTTGAGCATGGTGAAATGAATTCTGGAGATTCCTTTCACTAGGCAACCCTTTCTAAAATTAGAGCCCAGTGAATTAAAAATTTACACTCTACACCCAAGAGGTTATAAATGGTGAGGTTTGGCCAATTTTTCAGATGCTTTCAATCTATCCTTCCTATTGTAGTGATGCAAAGTATTTGGTTCTTTTTAATTCTAATCTTTTTGACAACCACATTTACCTTAGTTCTAATTTTATAGTCACTTCCTCTGTGGCCAAGCTTCACATCATTTGTCTTCACTTTTTGTTCCTGATTTCTATAAATCTTGATGAAAGCAACCAGCTCAACTCATGCCTCAGCCTGATTATTGAGTTGCCTTTAAATTTCCTTTACCAGATTAATTATCCTACCAACTTTAATCTCAGGCTCTGGCAAAGTCTCTGGATGTACAAAATGTAGATCAGTTTTCTGCTAGACTGTCACACATATGGCCTTTAATCTACCTACCACTGGAGTCATGGTTCTCAACTGAAACTTGTTGATCCTGGCCTTTACTGTCCACATTCCTCTTAACATTCTGGTCTTCAGAAGTCTGACCAGAGATTGCATGTAAAGGATTGCTCACAAAATTCTAGAGCTTTTATAGACTGAATCACCAAACATTTTGAAACACTTAATACAATTTTCAAAGACTTCTCAACCTCATTGTCAGGTACAGTCATAGCAACAGCCCTATTCTGGGTACCACTTTTCTATATTAGTCATTTTACCCTTGCTGGAACAAAATATCTGATACCAGCCATGGAAGAGGAGATTTATTTTGGCTTAGAGTATCAGTGGGCTCAGTCTCTAGTCACTTGCACCAAAGCAGAAGCAGTATTATAGAAGGGCCAAGTGGAGAAAAGCTTCTCACATCATGATAACTAGGAAGCAGAGAGTGAAGTGAGCAACTGGGAACAATAACATTTTACAAGTCATGTCCTCATGGACGTATCTGTCTAAGCAGAATCCATCTTTGAACAGCACAATTGGTATGACCTCATTAATGGACTAATGTACTGATGAGTATAGCACTCTCATGATGAGGTCACCTTCCAAAAGCCTCAGCACTGAACACATGATTTTGGGGGCACATTTGAGATCTAAACAATAATACATATGTAGCTGTGATTGATTTGCAGGCTGATTTGGTATATCTGCATGTTTCTAACAATTCCTTAGAATTTTCAGTGTAAACAATCATGTTATCTGGAAATGAAATTTTTAGCTTCCTTTGCAGCATATGTGCCTTTTATTTCTTTTCCTCGATTATTTTGCTTGCTAAACCTTCTAGCACTGTGTAATGAGTGGTGGAAGCAGATATGATTGTCTTATTCATGATCTTAGAGAACAAACATTTAATTTTTAACCTTCAGTATGAATAAGGTCTACATTATTAATTGGCAATTTTTATCTTATTGATCTATAAATTGCCTTCCATTTTTACCTAAATGCTTCCAATTCTTTTTCTGTCCACTGATATGAACATGTGACTTTTTTAGCTTGTTAGTATTATTGATTATATTGATTGATTTCAAGCTTTAAATAAGACTTGATTACTTGGGTACAACTTCCTCATGGTGTATAATTATGTTTACTCATTGATTGACTTAGCTTGCTAATCTTTTGTTGAAGGTTTTAACATATAAATTAATGAAAATGTTAGTCTGCAGTCTTCTGGGGGTTTTGTGTGTATATGTTCTTTGGTTTGGATATAGTTTGTTCCTCCAAAGTTTCGTGAGTTGAAATTTGATCACCATTAAATGGTATTAAAAGGAATAAAACTTAATTTGACTGCTACGCTTACAGGTGGGATATTTGGGTGATGAGTAGCAGTAGATACAGTCATTAGAATGGAGCCCCCATTATAGTATTGTTGTGAATCCTGATTTTATAAGAAGAGGGAAAGAGACTAGAAAATACCTGCATACACACTCCATTTCTCTTGCCATGAGATGACCTGTACCACCTCAGGAATCTGCCAATAGTCTGTCTCAAAATGTGGTTGTGCTACCTTAGACTTACGGAGCCACAAGCCAAACTAAAACTCTTTTCTGTATAACTTACCCAGAATGTTATTATGTTAATAGAAGGAGAAAACAGAATTTTACAAAGTGTGTGTGTGTGTGTGTGTGTGTGTGTGTGTGTGTGTGCCTTTTGCTTTTACTGTTTTATCTTTGTCTATTTTTGGAATCAAAGTAATACCGGTCTTATGAAATGACTTGTGGGCATGTCCTTCCAATTCTACCTGCTTAAACATTTGGTAGAATTCTTAAATGTGTTGACTGTCCCGGTAGTTGCAATCTCCTATTTAGCCTACCCAGAGAGTTTTATTTGTTTGTTTGTTTGGTTGTTTACCTTAGTACTGTATTTGTCAATTCTGTTGTTTCTATTTGATCCTTATTCTATCTATTTGTGATGAGTATTTTTTGATTTAAGAGAATTTGTAATTGATGGTTTTTCTTTGTTAGTTCTTTTGTGTTTTGAGACAGAGTCTTGCCATATACTTATGCTTGGTCTTGAACTCACTGTGAGCCTAGTCTGGCTTGGAACTTACAGCAATCTTCCTGCCTCAGTCTCCTGAGTGCTGGGATTACAGATGTACATCAACATGCCTAGAATTGTAATTGATTTTTGTTTGTTTGTTTGTTTTGTTTTTCTTCCGGTACCAGGAATTGAACTCACGCCCTCATACTTGCCAGGCAGGCGCTGTGCCGCTGAGCTAAATCTCCAGCCCCTATAATTGATTTTTGAAACGTTTTTATAATGGGTATTTTCAAATACAGTTCTACAGATACTTTCAATCTATAATTTATCTTGGTATGTTCATCAGTTGATTTTGGGTCATTTAAGTCATGCTTTATTCATTTTTGGCATAATGGGTATTTGCCAACTTGGCATTTTGTCAAAAAATGTTAGATATCTGTGGATCTTATTTAGATCTTCAATTGCAGCAGAAACCTATTTAGGTTTAGCACACAGATCTAAATCTACATTTATGGATATGCATCCCACGGATGTTTAACTTTCAGAGACTTTGAGGTGCTATTGAGATCTTTTTGGTTTATTTTACATGACTGAGGTCTCTCTGTCTCTTATAATGCTGCCTGACAGGGTAAAAGGTGCTTTCCCAAATGAGTTTCTGCTGATTAGCAGGAGAAACTTGGGGTTGGAATCCTCCTCCTAATGCTCTGTAGGTGCTCTGTTGTCTCTAGCTGAGAAAGAAACTCCTTACCCCATATGATCAGAGACTTCCTGAGCCACAGTGCTTCCTGTTGGAGGATCCTTGCCTGGCATTCTGTTCCTGCTGCAGTAGCTCTAGGGGAGAGCAGAAATTCTTGGGCTATAGGTTCAAACAAGTTTTCTAGGCTGAGCCACTTCCTCTGACTTTGTCTTCTTTTTCAGTTCTGCTTGTCTGCCCTGCCCAATTTCCTTTTCAGGAGTGCTGTATGCATATGAAGGTAGCAAGCAGGACACAGTAAGCTAAAAGGGTTAATTGGTTCAGTTACTTCACATTTTTAAATATCTTATGGATTCTAAGTCTATGTTGACAATTTCACATTGTCTATAGACTTCATTTCATGACACCAGAAATTTTGTACCATGCAAAAATAATCTACAGTTTTTCAGTGTGTTTTTCTGTTTGCAGAAAAAATATTTCTAATCATGTAAATGAAGCTAAGTATGCAATAGCACAAGTATTAAAAAGAAAGATATACAAAGTTCAATTATAATTAACTTGTATACCTTACTTTACTTATCACTATTTTAAAAGTACAAAAATCACTATTTTTAAAGACCTAATGTTCATAGCTACATTATTGTCTCCCATAAAGGAAAATTAATGAGCATTGTTCTCTAAAAAAATAAAACTGTTCAAAACAATTCTTATATTTGATGCCAAAGTTTAAAGTAATGTAAAAATTTGGGAAAGGGTTGACACAATTAATCAACATGGTTCTGTTTGTTTTTAAGTGCTAAGTAGTAAAGCCAGGATCTTGTGCATGCAAGAAAATGCTGTATCTCAGAGTTACATGTCCCTCCCTCATTATGCTTTTATTTTTATTCATGAGTCCTCTGCGCACATGCACCTGTGTGTGTGTTATGTGTGTGTGTTGTGTAAATCTACCACGTACTAGTGGACATGCTGTTTTCCATATGGCTTGAAGTTGCATGAATATTTGCCATCTGATATTTTGTGTGCTTACATGAATGTTTTAAAAATAAACTTGGTCAACTTTATGCTTGCCGCGAGTTTGTGTCTGAATAGATGAGACTTTTTGGTAAATACAGTAATATCTTAGTTCACAAATGTTTGTGTTCACACACAATTTGGTTCTCAAACAAAAGTTCCACAAAATTTTGCTTCCATGCACAAACTCCCATCAGATGGCAAACACAGCCGCAGTCATCTTTCAGACACAAACACAACCATGACCATATTTTCCCAAATCATAAAACAAACCCAGTTAGTGAACAAAGGTACCACTGTGGGTTAAGCATCAGTAGTGACTTTATTTTTTATTTTTAATTTTTTTTCCAGTACCAGGAATCAAACTCATGATGTCGCACTTGCCAGGCAGGCGCTGTGCCACTGAGCTAAATCCCCAGCCCCTGGTAGTGACTTTAAAGGAAGTGGATAGTTCACCTAATCAAAGAAAGAATGGAGAAGAAGTAGGGAAAAGTAAGAGATACTTAACAAATGCTACAAAATAAATGCACAAATTTCAAATTTTAAATAAGTACCACTTGGAAAGCTGAAATTTTTTATTTCTTTATTTCTCACCTACAATATATGAAGTATTTTCATGGTATTTGGTAGATGACAGAACTACCATTTAAAAGGGAAAATCTCAGTAACACTACACATCTAGTAAGAAGAAGAACCAGAAATTAACACAAATATACACTCTCATATTTATCAATGATATTTCACCATAAAATAATAAATCACATTAAAAGAAAGTTGCAAAAGACAATCAGAATTGAAGTTTAATTTTTTCCTTGATTTGTGATGTTACCGTATATTCCATAACTTTATAGTCACAAAATATAAAACTGTTCACATCTTTCTAGTATACATTTTATTGCCGCTAAACATTTATATTTCATCTGTATTTGTATTCAGATTATTTACCTCCTGTTGAAAATTTGTTTCAAGTTATGCTGACTCATGGTTTTGTGTAAGATAATTAATATGCTTATCTCTGGGTAAGCATGACATAATTTAAGTGCCTCAAAATGTCAACTTCTTTTTCAAGGCTTTCTCTTAATGTCAAAAGATAATCACAGTCCCATTCAACCAGCATGTTGGTATCGAATGGGACTAAAGTATTTGTTTATAGCATTATCTATCACAGAGTTTCTCTTTCGGTGAGTATTTGGTTGACAGCAGCAGGGAGCACATATATGAAGAGCTTCCAGTTGGTTTTTTAGGAATGTCATCAAGACAAGATACCTGCCAAATCTGTTTACTTTACATTGGACTCATTGGTTTACCAGCAATTTTTACCCTCAAGGTGAGTTGAAAGTGAAATTCTACTGTATATTTAAAGGAAGGAAACCAATTTTTATGTGTAAACAGCCTAGTCATGAAATAATTGTTCTATTCTTACCTTTTGTATTAATCCAATATTGAAAGTATTTCTTTCATTTGCAGAACTATCAGCAGTTTGTAACCTTGCAAAATTGCGTGAATTTGTTGTAACACCACTGAAACAATTAATACGGTGCTTGCTCCCTCCCCCCCCAAAAAAAAATTACATATGTGCAACCAGATCATTAGATAGTAGGTTATGTGTGCTGCAAGTGTGAATGACATATTATCATTGCAAAGTTTGAACCCTATAATGTTTAATTTTGCTGTATATTTCTCATATGAATGTACTTTGGAGTTATATAAAGAAAAAGAACACATGAGAGACCTTTATAAATACAGCTACAAGGTATTAAGGAAAAAGTACTAATTGAGATAAATAGCACATAAATATGAATACCAGAACCATAATAGTGGAACACAGGAAGAATCATTAACGTGTTAGTGTTAGAAAGCTGTGATCATGAAGGTATGGAACACCAAAATCTGCCATCCCAAAATATTACTCATTGGAATATAGATTGTAGAGTTGGAAGCAATTAAGAAGTGGATTACAGGAACCGCTCTGCTTACCCTCTATTTGCCAGAAATCAGACTATAAATTAACAAATACTAAAGGTACAATGCTCTCCACCCATTTTTAACAGCAAAACAAAGTTTAGCCACTTAAGAGAACTTGGATTTTACTAGACATAGGGCCAGAGGAGTTCACATTAATGAGCTTTACTAACTAGCTTGATTTTCATTAACTCGCTTTCCCACAAGCTGCCTTTCCAGGGGATTCAAGTGTTTGCCTTTGTTTTCTCACTCCTCTAAAATGTAGTCTTCTTTATTGAAGATCATGTATGTGTATATGTAATATTGTGTGTTGCATATATATGTATAAATTACTATTTTTTAAACTTTTAAAAACTGCAGTACATGTAGTTTACACCGATCTTGGTCAGTGGGTACGTGTACATACTATAGTTTATTTTCTTTAATTTCCCTTCCCTTCCATCCTCCTTTCTCCCTCCTCCTCTAATTCCTCTATCCTGATTTTCATTCTTATTGATTTTATTAATCTTAACTCATATTAGGGCATATAGTGCTCCCATTAGTTGGGTTATTTGGTTCCTTACATGGCATAATTTTATTCTGCTTCTTTCCCCTCATCCGCTTCCTCATGCCTTCTTACCCTTGTTACCTTAGAACCTTTCCCTACTGCAAGAGCTCTATCTACTTATCTCCTGCTATTCATCCTTTATTATTCCCTTTGTAATTTTCCTCACTCAAATGAGGGATAGCACATGTGATTTAAACTTGTGTGTCTGGTTTATTTCACTCAACGTTATATTTTCCATGTGCATCCATTTTCCTACAAATGTCTCTAATTTGTCCTCCTTTATAGCTGAGTAGTATTCCGTTATACAGTATATAGATGACACATTTTCTTTAGCAATTTGTTTGTTGATGGGTGTAAAGGCTGTTTCCAGGATTTAGCTATTACCAATAGCTGCTACAAATATTGGTATGACTGTATCTCTATAGTATGAAGACTTAAGTACTTTGGGGATGATACCTAGAAGGGTGCTAGCTGGGTCACATGGAATTTCTTTTTTCTTTTTCTTTTTTTTTTTGTTTGTTTGTTTGTTTGTTTGTTTTTGTTTTGTTTTGTTTTGTTTTGGTTTTTTGGATTTTTGGTTTTTCTCCGGTACCGGGAACCGAACTCACGACCTTGCACTTGCCAGGCAGGCACTTTGCTGCTGAGCTAAATCCCCAGCCCCTCACATGGAATTTCTTATTTCAGTTCTTTGAGAAAACTCCATACTAGTTACCAACATGTTTGTACTAGTTTATATTTCCACCAACAATGCAGGAAGGTTCCTTTTGTACCAGAGGCATGGTAGCATATGCTATTGTTTGATTTCAGAATGATTGCCACTCTTGCCAGAGTAAGATGGAATCTTATTGTTGTTTTAATTTACGTTTCTACAGTGGTCAGAAAAGTTGGACATTTTTTTCATATATTTATTGACGATTTATATTTCTTCTGTTCACCTCTTCTCCCATTTCTTGACTGGGTCTTTAATTTTAGGTTGTTTAATATTTTTTAAGTTCTCCTAATATTCTAGATATCAGTCGTCTATCTGAGGAGTATCTGGTGAAGTGTTTTCCACTCTGTAGCTTGTGTCTTGAATCTACTAACTGATTCTTTATGCAGAAGATCTTTTCTCGGGTGTATTCCCACTTGTTGATTCTGCATATTATAATTTTCCTGCTTGTTTTTCTTATAGATCTGTCCTTTGTTAGAGATGTTATTTACAACTAAGAACCTATAAATTCTGGAGAAAAAAATATTTTTCCTCCTCTACCCATCCCAGTTAATAAAGTCTAGTTAGCAAGGTCTGTTTTCTGATCTCACTCTTTTGCTCTTCTTTATAGGAGTGAGGGACAATACAGTTAAGCAATATGAAGAACTCGAATTAGGAAAATACATTTTTAGCAGTTAAATTTTTATTTTACTTTTCAAAATTTTTTACTTTTTGGTTCTATTTCCTGCAAAAGGCAGATGCAAATTGAAACTCTGCAATGCTGCCTTGTGCACTCTTCGGAAAGGGGTGAAGTGGAAGATGTTCAAGATGCTCTGAGAGTGCTTTGGAAAGGGGAGGGGTGAAGCAGAGGAATCGTGCGTCCTTCTCCTGGGGGCTTCTATCTGATCAAAAGCATAGATACATAATGTTTGAGGCAAACTTAGGACCAGTGGAGTTTTCCACCTGACTCCTTACTAAACGAATGTATACAATGACCAGTTTCTTGGCTGAAGTCATTCTTCCCTCTAGCCTAGTTATTCTAAACCTTGATAGAAAGATTTGCTTAAAATCACAGAAATACAGAAATATACTATATCTTTATGAGAAAGCAAGTTTTAGGAGATGGTTTAAATTTCAAAACTACAGCGAATGAAACAAGCCCCATAGCATTCTCCCATTGTGGTGTATATGTAAACATTTTTCTTGAAGTACAATATCTCATACATTTGCATAAGTCATCCTAAGTACTCTGTTTCAAGAGATAATTGGCCCTTTTGTTTGGCTAATGTTCTTTTAATATGAGAGAAAGGCATTCAACCTTGCTCTGTTTTCCATCTCGGTAATATCCGACAGCCGGTGTAGGGTTCATGAATGTGGTACTTTTCATGGGTATGAAAAGGGCTTGGCTTTGTCCCATATTTCTTTGTGCCAACTAACCATGCCAACATGCGAGCTCCCAAATAGGCCATCAGGGCTCTATGCCTAATTAAATATGAGTGGTCTGCTAGTCTCCTCATTATCATTATTTTAAGAGAATATTGGCATGAACATGTGTATCAGTAAAACTGACTTAAGCAATTAGTGCTTGAATACTAATTTCAGTTACCACAGAAATGTCTTCCTTGTGGTTAACTTTATGGTGATTATGATATAAAACTGATCTGTGAAATAGATTCTAATCATTACAATTACAAACTAATTTCTACTATTTATTTCATTCTTACTGAAAGAATGACTACCCTATTTGTTTTGAATTACAAAAGAGAAGTATCTTTTTCTTAGTGAACTATCAGAAATTTACTTAGTGGCATAACAGCTGTTTAGTTCGTGTGTGTGTGTGTGTGTGTGTGTGTGTGTGTGAAACACACATTTTTCTGTTAAAATGCTTAATATGTAGAAGATGTTTTATTACAAAGGTTTGAACAAGGAGGGGAAGTAACTTCTGATACAATGACGGTCACTGCATTTCTCTTAAAATGTTCCACATGTAATTGTGGTACAATGAAAGACTCAGGAACTCAAACTTTCTAACTTCACCTTGAGAAAAAAATCGTAGCCACACAGAGAAGATTTAATCAGTTTATTAAGATTAAGTTAAAATATTAACCACTTAACCATTTATTAATTGATTGATTAAATTATCATCTATTTGAAGAAATTAATTTGATTATGTATTACAGGACCTGGGGAGAAAAAATCCTAAGTAAGATATGAAAAGTGTAAAATAAATAAAAATAAGCAGCTGGTTTAAAAATATTGTACATTTCTGTATCAGCTAACATGGTTTATTTAATTATAAGACAAGGGACCTTTAAAAAAAAACTAAAATATTTATCATAGGCTAAATGCACAGGCTTTACACTAACTATTATATAAAGCTGAACATTAGCATTTCAAACTGAGAACATTACCTGATTGAGTGAAAAATTAAGAAAAATCAGATCAAATGGAAAATCTGTGAGTAGAATATCAAAATATGAACCCAGATGTGAAGTAAAGAAGCCTATCACTGGTGAATGAAAAGGAAATGAGAATAGTGTGCTCCAGTACCCAAGCATCAGATAACAGTTGCCTTTGTAAACTAAAATCTCAGTATTCATGTTTAAATGGAGTGTTAGGACTTTGAATAAGTGGGTCTGGGTTGCAGTTTGGGCACTTGGTCTCTAAAATGTTCATTATCCCTGCCTTAGAATGTTGGAAACAATAAAGATTGAGCTTAGTGCTCAATAGCTAGTTTCTGTTTTTAATACCTAGTGTCAGGACTTATAAAGAACAAAATATATTAGGTACATTAATGCTTCAGTCCATGAATGCTTCTAAATAATAAATAACATGGTTCTCAAATGAAAACATTTGACAAATTTTGCTTCCTTTCATACACTCCCTATTGGGTGACAAACACAACTGTAGCCATCTTCCCCAAAATTATAGTGCAGATTAACTTTGTAAACTGAGGTACTACTGTGTATGCAATCCAGAAGTGCTCACATCATCTGAAATTCAGCGATATAGTATAAATTCATTAACTTAACTAAGGTATGTTTCCGATAGTAATAATACCTTACCTCTGCTTACTTAATAGGTTAACATCTGTTAGGTGTTAACTAAGAGTGAAGAATTCTTGTAGATAATTCCCATGTATAAGCTCCTAAAATCCTTTAAGGTAGACAGGGCCAGGTTTATGCATTCGTGATCTGTGCCTTTGCACAGGCTCAAGCTGTTGTTAAAATCTTCATATTCTAAATAATATTATATGTAATAGTTCAATACTATTAAATAATATATCTCAATAGTATTGACATTTGATGGGACCATAAAGCAAGCGCATGAGCAGAGGAAGTACATGCACTTTGCAACCTCCGTCCTTTAGCTCCTTATCTGCACATGGCATTCACAATGCCCTGGGAATCCAGGTTAACACCAATGGCACAAGTGTTCCGTGATGCTCAGAGCAATTGAAGATAAATATGCTGCATCTACCAATGAGCAAGCAGAGGTTCTCATCGCTCTGAAAGGCTGAACTTCCTCTTTGAAGAAAACTTGTTTCCAACACAGAAAGAACCCAATGCCACTCAAGACACAGGAGCAAGTAGGGAATCCTTTTCCATCCTTTCCTTCTCCTAGTATTTCTGAACACTAACCATTTTTGTATTCTAAAAGTGTGACACAGATTGAAAAGAAAAATAAGACTAACCATTTTTTCTTTTCCTTTTGATCCTTCTGTCCTCATCAGCAAGTAAAGAGTGTTGGTTGAATGTGTATGCATCAACAAGGAAAACAAAAAATTGAGATACTTTAATAGTTTTCACTCCTAGTAAGAACTAAATTTGTATGTATGTGACAGAGGTACAAAATAAGAAATGTGTAATATCAGTCATTGCATATATGAGTTAAATACATATATTTATATGTGGAACTGATTATACAATAGAGATTAATGGTATAACTTGTGCTAATAATATAAGCATTAAAATTGTTCCTAGAATGATAATACATGGGAAGCAATGGCACCAGTCAACAGAGGTTGTCAGAGGGAAAAGCCTTATATTTTCACAATTTTTTATTGTGAAATATTTTTATTCCATAATGGAGCCTGCAGAATATGAGGGTAGACCTTTAGAGTGATATTATTATTACCGTTTCTAATTTACAAACTCAGGGCTGGAGAGATCAGTCAGCTTCTCAATGCCAAACAGCTAATAAGTGAAGCAAGAACTTGAAGCCATGCAGTAAGTTGGGAGAAACTATCATAGACCACTCAGACAGCACTGTGGAGTGTAATGGAAGTCACAGAGCACTCATCATCATAAGTTACAGAGTTACTCTTTACCCCTGCACAGAAAGTCCTGTAAAATTACTCTGATTCAGAATCCACCCATGCACACTACTATTTATCTCACAGGTTTTCTGAGTTGTATAAGTGGATAATGTACGTGAAATCAATGCATAAACAAGGAGGACCTGGGGTTTTGGGAATGTTTACATGCAGCCAACTCCCAAATAAAGCTTTTAAGCAATAATTACTGATTAGGTATTAGGGATTACTGCAAAAAAAAAAAAAAAACCCACAATGCAACTGAGGTATTTTCAAGACATATGAACTTTGAAAGGAAAAATGAAGTGAATTATCCATGTAATTCAGTTTGGGTAATTAAATATGCTTCATTAGCAATATTAGTCCAGGTAAATACTAAATATGCCTGCTTTCAACAGTTTTATTCTGTCTGAAATAAGGATTCTGTTTAAAGCATAATTCTAGTTATAACTTAATAGGTAAATCAAAATGCCTCTTAATAACTAATCTCATTCTTTAATAAACCTAATCCTTGATTAGGCCCTATGTGTTTATCTGCCTTAAATATGAATTGTGTGGCTCTTAATCTTGTATTTTCACCTTTACATGGAATTTAGGTAGATACCATCAAAAAATTCATTTGTCATCTGTTCAGTATATACCACTACTTAAGAATTTCCCTTACTTTAAAGTTTATTTATTTATATGTCTCTTACCTGAAATCTGGAGAGCATACTTGAACTAATGATCAGTTCAGAAACTTCAAGCATCTTTGAAGAGTCTATACTTTGAAACTTTGACTGTGACTGGAAAAGAAATGTGAATGCTGAGCTAAATTCAGCTGTCTGTTTCACTTAGTTTTGTGTAAGACAAAAATTAAAATATGAGATCTCAATGTATAAATGTACAAATGAAGATGTATCTTTCTAAAGGGGTTAGACATCATATAACAGTGATACATTCATACATGTGCAACAGCACAATTCATAGTAGCTAAACCTAGGAAGCACCCTATATATCCAACGACAGATGAACTGATAAAGAAAATTTGATATTGACACACCGTGGAGTACTACTCTGTCCTAAAGAAGGATAAATCTGAGGCACTGGTAGGAAAATGGATGTGCCTTGAGACCAGAATGTTAGATGAACTAAATCAGACACACAAGCTGAAATATTGCATGGTTTTTCGTATGTGAGAAACCCAGCTTATAAGTAAAGGACAAAATAAAAGAGAGATAATAGAAAGTGAGAAGATAGAGCTTGCTGAAATGGGAAAGCGAAGGAGATCAAGAGATGGAGGGAAAAGGAAGCAAAGGGAGAGAAGGGGAATTTTAAAAAGTGTTACTTACATGCACAAACTCCACACTGAGTGTAAACATCATGTACCACAAACGTGTACTAATAAAACATTGTTTTAAAGGATCCTTTGGTTGAAAATAGATTGCAGTCCAGTCTTTGAAAATGTTATTTTTTTTCATTTTCAGAGAAAATGCATGTCACCCTTTTTAATTGTAACACATGAACAGAAGGTTAGTATTTTTCTATTGATGAGAAGAAAAAGATACAACTTCTGACCTCTCAGTTAATCTTCCTACATGTGAGAATGGGCACCTTTACTGCAAATTCCAGAAAAACTGACTTTTACTTTTATTCCAAGGGACCCTATTTCCTTTAACTGAGGGGAATAAAATGAAAATGTCTTTGATGACCTTTTGGTGCTTGGAGAAACATTAAGATTGTGTAGTCCCAAAATTTAGCAGGTTAATTTTCACTTCCTAAGATAGCATCCACTAAGTTGGATGATATCTGTTTTCTGTGACTTGAAGGACCTAACTCTTAAAGTAAAATTAACCTTGAGTCTACCTCCTTTGAAGTTTTCATCTTTTATTTTTCTTAGTCCTTGTGATTCTTTCCTCTAATTATGGCTTTAAGTATTAAAATTTCCATTAAGAAATTATATGGAGGGGTTCAGGGATATAGCTCAGAGGTTACAGCACCCACCTGGCAAGTGCAAGGTCGTAAGTTTGATTCCTGTCAGAAGAAAAAACCAGTGGAAAGAAAAAAAGAAATCATATAGAATATTGCATAATATATCTTTAAAATTTTCTCTGTGCTGGCACTTTCACAGATTTGTACCACATTATTCGCACATTTATGATGAAACTGCTGGACTCCAATGTATACGTGTTTTCAACTCTAAAATTTCGTTACTCTGGTTGTATCCAAGTTTTATCTGCCCTTGCATGTCCCTTTCTTTTATTTTTATCTCGGTCTCTCACTTTCTCCCTCTGTTTGTTGTACTTTTCCGTTACTTTCTTGGGTTTCTTCTTTTCCTCCCACTTAACATGATTGGATCCTTTGTGGCAAGTCTGGGAGGGTTTTGTTTGTTATTAATTGTGGAATTAAATTTTATGTAGATTGTTAACCTTTTGAAAGTATATGAAGAAGTCTTTCCTCATGCTTACCTTCTATCAAAATCAAAACAATGAGAATGGTGAGTGATTGTCAGTCTGTGGATGAAAGACTTCATCTTTCTGCCTCCTCTTCTGCATTCCTTTCTTCTCTGCCTTTGCAAATTTCCCCTTAAATTCTGCCTTAAATTCTGACTTTGCATTTTCTCTTCATGCAAATATATCAGGAAAGACAATTAGCCTCTAGATCATTGTAATTACAGACACAAATTTAAGGATAAAATAGATAATGATTGCTATCCTGGCCAAGAAAATAAAAAATGATCAGTACTTTCTCTTTTCAAATTCTACTTTCAGAAATGGTTTCAACTTGAAAGCCTTGTAAGTCTAAATATTTAAAGAAATTTATTTTCGAAGCATTTCTGAAGATAAATAGTGGTTCAAAAACTGTATCATCACGGTATGGTGTCATTTATTCCTCATCAGTTCTTTTCTATTACAATACTTTATTTCACTGAACATATTTGTGTTTACTTATTACTGTTCACATAGAAAGTCACAAAATTGTGTTCATTTACAAAGGATCAAATAATTAGTCAATGGAGTTATAACTATAAAACGTGAAAACATTTATGAAATGCCCTTGTGAACTGCATTTATATGTGTTCAAAGCTGCAACTCACTTTTATTTACATCTCTGTGTAAAAGACATCCTGATGCAAAAGCAAATTGCTTCATGAGAGAGGCCAGCACAGCTACTGAATAAGTTAAGCAGATTAAAACCATTGAAATGTTTAAACTAGAGTTCAACCAAGAAAGTGAGGCATGCATTCCCATTACATTGTTTCTAATTCACACCTTACACAAAATGAAATGTTTCATCCACTGGATGTAATGGATTCTACAATTCATAAAGGCCTTCCTAATATATCTTTATGTGTGTACTGTATATATATGTATATATATAAAATCTATGTATATATATTAAATATATATTTAAACTTCAAGTGTAACATGGGAAAAAGTCAAACAAAAAAGTTTTTATACCAAAAGCTCCTCTATATTGTTTTTATTCCATAAATATAGTTCTGTCTTTTGTTTTGTTTTGATTTTGTTTGCTTTTTGTAGTAGAGAGAAACAGACCCAAGAAAAAAGTGAAAGATTGTAAAATATTTTAAATGGACATACTGAAAACGTTTCACTGAAGTTTTGGCAGTTTCTGAGACTTGATTGAGAAGTAATCAGTTTAGCTTCCTTGTAATTAATGAGCCTTGGTATATGAGCTGGGACCTAAACACGTCACAGAAGATGAAATATGCGAAGAACGTTAATGTCTTTTGTAGACTAATGCACACAAACTATTGTCTACTATTTAATATTATCTTTCATTACTATATAATATTATTTTATTATTAGACGACATCTCTATATTGGTACTTAGGGAAAACATGAGGCTTTTAATTTAATAGATATTCACCAAAACACTAGGCACAAGATGTTTCCCATGAATGTGTGGGCTGCGTCTGTCATTTCATGTATGTTCATACATTACCTATGCCCTGTATTCAAAAAGACATAGACTCAGGAGCCAGACTGTGTTGGAAACTCAGCGAAGCAAGTTGCTGAGGCAAATCTCCCCCAACAGACTCCCATACACACAGCATTAGATTTCATCTGTTAACTGGAGATAAAAACAGTATCTTCTTCATAAGGTATTTGTATGAATTCAGGGAGTAGACACACACATAACTTACATAACATTATAACGCAGTGTTTGGCACTGAACATAAAGTAGCTCTTAGCTCTTTTCTGTGAGCCTCTTTGTTCCTCTAATCTATTATCAAGAAAGATGAGAAAGATTAAGCGGTATGTTTAAAAGAAAAAATAAACACTTATCTAATACCTTGGAAGTGTTTGCATTAGCCATATACTGCTTGCCTTGTACCTGTGCATAAACAAGCCTACTGTGCATTACATGTTATCAAAGCATGTGCGTGGCCCTTGCATGCTTCCCTACTGCACAGAGATGTGAGTGTGGATTAATAGAGGGAAAATAATTATTTCATGCACAGAGTGACTGTGAAAAATATTTTTAGTTCTTTCAAGTGTTTTTCCCCCACTCGACTAATTATCAAGGAGCTGCCTGATTGCTGATGATTGATGACTGATAGAGAGGAAGTTCAGCAGGTGCCAATATTTCGGTTAGCATAAGTGATGTTGTGCAGGGAGTAGCAAGCTCTAGGCAGACAGAGCCACAGAAGATTCTCTCTGTGGTGACAGTTTGGAAGGAATATACGTGGCGAATCTGTGTTAACAAATTGAGGAGAGTGGGGTCTGAAGATTGTCTTAAAGGCAACAGCTAATGATAATAATAGTTCTGCTTCTAAAGCTGATACACAGGAAGGGTCTTTGTATCTGAAGTCTGGACTAGACAAAAGAAAATCAACAAAAACTTTAATAGAGATAAATGCAACACCTTTAGTCCAATATTTTAAAGAGAAAATGTTTAGTTGCATATTTGTAAAAAAGTGACACACATGGGATGGTAAGTAAATCATAATATTAAAAGAGAAAATAAGAGTAGCTATATGATTTGTTACTTATCAAAATGAAAACTGAAACTGTTGCATAATTTTTGAATAAGTAACTATGTTAAAATATTTAAAATTTTAATTTTCCACAAACATAAGAAATTAATAATTTTCTTGCTTTTATGTTAATATCTTATGTACACAAGAATATATCTGTTACTTTCTAAATAACTAATGGCAAGCAATAATTTTATTCTAGTCTATATTATTTTAACCAAAGGCTGTAAAATAGAATTTTACTACAAACATAAATGGTCTTGAAAAACCTTTCTATTTTAAGTAGTACTCTGCTTATTTAACTGAGACACTCTGAAAAAGAAAAATAAAATGGGATTCTCAGAAACACAGTACCTGAGTAACTTCTCAAAGTACGTGGTGTCATCCAGCCATAGAGAAACACGTTTTAGAGTTATGGGGCATGGGGAAGATCTTGAGGGTGGTAAGTAATTCCTCTGTCCCCACTTTACTATCTCTATGGTTTGTCAGCACACTTTATGTATGAGGGAGACTATTAGAGGGCAATCATATTTCCAAAACCAACTGCTATGCCAAATGTATTTGTCTCCATTTTGTTTTTGGAATCAAATAATTGGTACACACAACATAAAGGAGGAGAGGTTTAATTTGGTCCACAGTTTCATGGCAAAAGGGCATGGCAGAGCTAAGCTGCTCTATTTTTGGCAGCCTAGTCACTGAGCGGGGCAACAGCACCAGAGAGAAAGAGACCAAGCACAGTACGTAGGACCCAAAGTCATGCCTCCTGGACCGGTAGAGACTCACCAAGAAATGTTTTGTACTAATGCCCTGGGTAATTAAGATGACAATCGAGATTAACTGTCATTCCATGGCTAAATTGAAATATTCTCCAGGCAAGATGCTAGATATAGCATCTATTTTCTCTTTCACCCAGATCTACATTATATTTCAATAAATTGCCTAGGTGCATATAGGAAATACATTAAGCAGAGTTTAACAAACCATGTAGAGCAGAAAAGAGCTTGTAGATAAAATGAGATAGTAGCTTTGCCTCAAGTTATAACCACAAAAAAAGAAAAGAGAAGAGACAGAGATGATGACACTCTCCTATGGATACAGGCCTAGTGCATGCAGAGCTCTTACCATGCAGAAGGCAGAAACACTCACAGGAGCTTATTTTCCAGTCTACAATAAACCTGCTCACCGCTAAAGTTGCTTACTATTTAGCAGTGACCCAATTAGGCTCTGACAAACTAATTCAGCAGTTCCTTTCCCTGATCATGTTCCTGAGATAAATCTAGACAGAATTAGCTGTGGTCACCACTATCTAGTGGTTGAGTGTGATTTTTATCTATAGTCTGCGTTCTTTTGCTCATGCTTCTAAAAGTTTATAGGGAGGGCCAAAATTATAAACAATAAAATGATTATCAGCTGAATCCACGTGAACCCTTATGATAGTCCAGGCTCCCCTCTCCCCAACTAAAATGAATTATTAATTCAATTCTCACTGCAGCTTCTTATAGTCAGTGCTGTTATTGTCCCATTTTACTTAGGTGGAAATAGAACATTTGAAAAACTTGATCAAGTTTTTATACCAAGTGGAGAAGCTAGAATTTAGTTTGAATCTAAAGTCAAAACCTCTCCTGTTTGTAGTAAAATTTAGTTTGAATCTAAAGTCATTTCTCCTCTTTAAAAATTGAGGAGAAATTCTCCTATATGTCCAATTACATAGACTTAATTCAGATCCTGAGCCCTGTGTTATTTGAGAAAAGTTATTTCCATATGGAAATCCTATTGTCTTCTTCACAGATCTGTTGTGAGAGTTACACTGGGCCACTGACATGTTCCATCTCTATGCCGTTTCTTTTCTCCATAGAGCTATCGACTTCTAAGTGCTTTCTACCTGCTTTTCCCTTGCACAGTAGAACTTTGCTCTTCATACTCTAAAGCATGATTCTTGATTTTTGTGAAAAGACTCTTCCTTGATGAAAAATATCCCAATTTTATCTTCTTCTTCCCAAACAAAATGAGTATTTTATGAATGAAATTTAATGAAAGTTGTTTTATTTCCAGCATCTTCAGTTAAACTTCTTCTTACTTCTAATACTACTTCACCATGAAGTCTCAAAATGAGGATTAGAGACATAATTTATTATTGGGTTAATATCTATCCCTTAGTTATTGCAGAGTGACCAGGTCCACAATCTCCCAAACAAGTGGATGTTGAAGGCTAAATAAAAGAGGCAAAGGGAATGATTTCAGGGCTCCAGAAGGATCCAAACCTCTCATAGAATTTGAGACTCTCTTGGGAATAAGACCAAGATCTTCTCTGGGTGGTGCATATTTATTTATTTATCAGAACAAGAGAGGGGGACACTCAAGAAGGGAGGGAACTGCTAGAGGACTTATCCAAAGAAGGCACTGTGTTAATTTAGGAGAACTATGTTAACTCCAGGAAGGTCTCCACCCAGGAGTGAGATGCCTGAGGCTACAGTCCTTATCTACTTGAGGTTGGAGACAGCTGTCCTTAGCTGTGATGCTGTGTTATTCTCTGAAGTTTCATGGCTTCACTGCCATTGTAGGCTCAGTAGGGATCAGTGACTCATAGGTTACTTGCTATGAGTCTGCTGCCCATCTCCAGACAAGTGGCCTAGGCCTAAGACAGACTGACAAGTAAACATGGAAAGCCAATGGATTAATTTAAACCCTGCTCAGAGCTGCTTTGCAGTGACCTATATCAATTTATGGTACATGTAAATTTATATTCATAGTATATATTATATATACTGTACAATCTTTTAAAAATCAATAAAAATGTAAATACAAAAAGTTAAGGAAAAGATGACACGCACACATTTGAGGGATTCTGGGTAAATAGCCTTGCAAAATAATAACAAACAATAGTATAAAGAATTGTTTACCTTTTATAAGAGGAATGGAAAGTCCTCCAAAATAAACTAAGGAATATAGGAATTCATGTGTTTTTGCCATATGATGTCTTTAACCTTTTTTGGAAGACACCTAGAAATAGAATTCATGGGTCAAATGCAGTTTCTACTTTTAGCTTTTTGAGGAGTCTCCACACCGATTTCCGTAACGGTTGCACTAGTTTGTATTCCCACCTGTGGTGTAGCCGGGCTCCTTTGCCTCACAAGCCTGGCACTATGTTATTAGATTTCTTGATGATAGTCATTCGTTGTGGAGTAAAATGAGACCTCAGTTTTATTTTAATTACATTTTGAGAGTGCCTAGAGATATTGAAGCTCTTTCATGTATTTATTGGTCTTTTGTACGTCTTCTGAGAAGTGTCTATTAATTTCGGCTGCCCATCTATGATTGGGTTTTTATTTTGAGGCATCTCATTTTTGAACGAGATGCGTGTCCTAGCTTTTCTCCTCTATCTGAGAAGTAGCTGACAAAATTCTTTTCCTACTCATGAAGATTGTGTCTTCAC
>NW_004955428.1:11575026-11597413 GCF_000276665.1 Chinchilla lanigera
GTAGAGGAAATGTATTAACATATAATTTTATATTACACTTTGTTTAACATATTAATTTATATTACTATCTCCACTCCTGCCCAAATCTCAAGACAATCCAGTTTAGTATATATTTTTCTGTTGTAGTTACCAAAGTATCCCCAGAGCTTTTATTGGTGTCTGGCACTTAGTTGTCCTTAAGATATATTTGTTAACTGACTTAATGAATGAAAACTGAATTTCTCTTGCCAGTCTTGGAAAAGAAAATCAGGAGAATACGAACCACTTCAGAGCACTTATCTCCATAAACATATGGAAATCCCAATAGTATGTAAAATCTCAATTTGTTTCATTTGGCAAAACTAAGTACACTGGCATCTTTGATATTTCTGTCCTTCAGATCTTTAATTTTATGAAAAGCACACCTAGGCCTAATTGCATCCAATTAAGATAAAATCAGAATACATTGTTGATGTTATTGACTTCATAAATCTGATGCTCAATTACAAAGTGACTCCAAACCACTGCCAAGATCTAGACAACTGTTGCCTTTCCCAGAATTTATTTTAACACAAACATCCTACATTATAAATCACTTTGTACGCAATGAAGGTCAACTGTCTATACTTAATGGAATGTTTTGTTTGCAGGATAATTTATGTATATTGTCTTTCTTTCATCAGAATACATTCTGAGCTACATGTGGCCTTATATTGAAGTGTGTCCATACTTTTCAAGGTAAAACTCTTAATGCATAAAAGCTTGGCTGAAAAATGTATTGTGGATTTATTCAATCAAATTAAAGTTTAGACTTTAACATTCTTATTGATAGTTATGTGTACAAAGGGCATATTCTTATTTCAAAATCAAACCCTTAAGGACATAGCCACTCTGATTACTACAATGTCACTTTTATAAACAAAAATCCATTTCTTGGGGCAGTAATGTAACATACGTTCTGTTTAAACCATTGGTCAAGACTTACTGTTTGTCAGGAATTGGTTACAGTTTTTAATATCACCTGTAAAGTACATTAAACTTTTGTTTTTCATGTGGTCTACACAAGTTATTAGCTGTGACATAATGTAAACTGTTCATTGAGTGTTGCGGTTTTTGGTTTTTTGGGGGGTTATTATTGCTAAGATACTTGTTCTAGCACATATTTCTCCACGGTATACACAGGTTGGGAGTATACAGCAAACATCAAAGTTCTTATAGATCTGTTTCAAGTCATCATGTATGATAAATACAGCAAAGGCTTTACAGAAATAAAAATAAATATATCATTATTTGTTTCACTATTTATTTTTCATATGATTCTAAAACAACTAATAGTCGTGCCTGACTCAATTTCCTTCTCTGGAAATGTGTACTCTATTCTGTTATTTGAAATTAAATTTTGTATCATGTGCTTAACATTGCAGTTAATTCAAAGTAATATTTTAAAGGAAGAAATCAACAAAAATATGCTAAACTGCTCTTGCATGGGAAACATTTATTAACAAGACTTAGGAAATTTGTATTGTTTATACTCTAGTTCTATGCAAAAAATAATTCTGAAACTTGATCTGTAGCAATTGCCAATTTTTGTGGTGTTAGTAACTACCCTGGGTGATTTTAAAGCTACTATAATGATGTCAGTGACCATAGGACAAGGAAATTCTGCATACAACTGACTCTCTTCAGTCAGTATGAACTTGCTTTAGCACCTCACTATCTCCCTGGTGAAAATTATTTTATCAGTTTGGATTCTATGTTCAAAGTGATTTTTACCAAAGTTGTCAATAAAAACCCCTTCATTCATAACAACCTCCATGGAAACATTCATGATCTCACGAACAATTTGCAAACACAAGTGACAATTAAAGAAATGACTCAGATTTAGCTCTAATTATCTGAAAGATATTTGCAGGACATAACAGAGTGGTGAGGTAGTACTCTGTAGAAGTTAAATAGTAAAAATCTAGGTTTTAAAATATTTGACTTAAAAAGCAAGGAGAAGATGTAAGTAGTAAGAAACTAAATAAAAATCAGGCATCAAGGCATACGCTAGAGAGTGCAAAACGAGATAAATATAAACTGGAGGAAAAGAAATGCAGTTTGCATTGTATCAGCACTTCTCAGACTTTGATGTACATATAAATCACCTCAGTCACTTGTTAAATGCAAATTTTTATTCACTAGGAGTAGAAAGAGACTGAGATTTCATATTTCTGATAGTCATTACTGATCCTTCTAGTCTCTCAAACATAGTTTGAATAACAAAATACTAGGTTAATAACTCCAGTTCTTCATTGATAAGAAGATGAAAACTTACTCCAGGAAAAAAGAAAAATGTTAAGTTAGCACCAGTGGTTTTTTTCGACAGGGGGAAAATGATAACTCAGCCATTCCTATGAGGTATAAGATAGGAGAGCTGTTCCATTATTAGTTATCAGTCTGCTTGATGATTTACCAGGGTGCAATGCCAAATAGTTTCAAAGGCTGAAAAAACTCTGGAGTTTTGAGAAGGAACAAGCTTACTTTCTTTTGTGGAACATGTGGAATAAGATATCCCTGCTCATGGAACTTACCACAAGGCCAACTAAGGGGAAGAGGAAGGCCTGGAAGATGCATAAGTATCCCTGCCCTAGCTGCTCAGCAAGAAAAATGTGTAAGTTGGTTTACTACCCACCACTTCTCTCCACAAACAGCTTGGAACTGTCCACTTCCTTTGAGACTCAGTGGAATAGAATAGGACTATTTTGAAGCCATTGTGTTTTCAGTCCACCTTTGACATTTGTAACAAGGACGTCTAGCCAGAGCCTCTTGGGAAGAGCATGAGGATTCAGGCTTCTCAAGACTTCAACAGTTGGTAGCAGATATTTTCCATTATGATTCATCCTAACAGGAAATTACAAGAGAATTTAGGCTCCAAATAATGTGAGTTTTAATTGCTGTTCTCAGAACTCCATTCTGCGAAGAATCATTCCTCTGTATGGAGCTGGATAATATTTTGAGAGCTGACTTCCTACTTGCCTCTGTCCTTTCTCCCCTATATAAATAAATAGCATATTTGGTCTTTAAATATGTTAGAGAATTTAGGTAGCCAACAGCACTTTTCTAAGCAATATTGAAATGACAATCTAAGGAAAAAAGAAAAATCAGAAATACTCATGTTGTCTGTATTTAAGACTTTAAAGCTTTGTTTATCATGCATGTTCTGACATGGTTGGTGTTTAGAAAATATATTAAAATATAGTTAGTCTTCTTTATTGAAACTTTTTGATGCCTCCTTCAATTTTGTGACCAAGATAACTAACCACTCATTTCTCACTATTAGCAAGATAGAAAGATTCCAGGATTTCCCAGTTTGGGATTTGCAGAAGATGCAGCCTATCACATGAGATATAACTTATAGGAAGATATAGAGAGGGTATAAAGGAATTCTTGAGGAGTAGAAAGAAAATTCTTGCACTGGAAGAGTGAAGCAGTTCTGTGCATTCTACAGCAGCATGGAGGACCTGGGGATTTAGCTCAGCGGCACAGCATCTGCCTGGCAAGTGCGAGGTCATGAGTTTGATTCCCGATACCTGAAACAAAAGAAAACAACAACAACAACAAAAAAAGACAATACAGCAACATGGAAGCAGGTTTTAACATTAACAATGATCAATATAGTAGGTAGATCCTAAATTTAAACAAAAATTGATCAATGAGTACTAAGTTCTTGTTACATAAGAAGAATGAGTTTTGGTGTTCATTGCACAGTAGGAAAAATATAGTTACTGATAATGTACTGTACATTTTAAATAAACTAGAAGGGTTTTAAAAATATTTTCACCTCAAAGTAAAGGTAAATATGCTTAATTTTATTTAAATAGTTCACAATGTATGCATGTATTGAGACAACATATGGTGTTACACAAATAAGCACAATTTGTTTGCCTCAATTAAAAAGATTAGAATCAAGAAATGAGTTTTTTTGTGTTTTAAGGAGATCAAGTTTTAGCTACTGGGATTTTCTGACTTGGAAAATATTCCCATGCCACAAGGATAGAACGGAACCGGAAGAAAGTGTTGAGCACAGGAAAGACTATGGAGGAACAATGGGATGTTAATATGAAATTGAGATTATTAGATAATAGAAATTAAAAAAAATTTTAATGACATGAGAAGGCTGTGCATATCCATGTTTCTGAAAGATACTGATTAGAGAAAAATAAAATAATTCTTATTTCTTATGGATCTTTTATCAAAATTTATACCATGTATAGAGAGAAAAGGAGACCTGATAACCAGGCCTTTCTGAGAGTGACCAGGCCTTTCTGAGAGTATCCAGACATGGTTGCATGTCATGGGAGAGCTTGAACTTCTCCAACCAGTTTTTTATCTTATAGAAGATTATTTATGCATGAGTATATTAAATATTTTAATTTTGCTTCTTGATCCTGATTCTAAAAATATTTACTTCCACAGTCCTATTGAAAGACAGTCTATTCACCATGTAATCATATTATAGAATGACAACTCCTGCATCTTGACATGTGGGTCTGGATTGACACCATATTCTCAATGAAGTTGTTCATGGACTAAGTTAATTACACCGAATTAGTTTGAAATCTTGAGATAATGACACACCCACTGAGCTAATTCAACTAGAATATGGAGGGCACTTGAATTTAATGATCAGTTAGACACACGGATGTAGTCAGTGTGATGAATGTATGGAATATTTAATATAGTATATTTGCATAGAATAAATTTATGTGAAAGTTACCAATCTTGTAGAACTCAGATATTTATTCAGCACACAGACATAGAATGAAGACATACAGAACAAAACAAAGTCTACGCCAGAGTAACACAATAAACTTTTTCATGCCTGTGGATAGTTGTCCACCAATCCTTCCAGCTCTTAGCTGGAAGCTGCCTAGAATGTGAGGAAACTGGAAGCCAGAAAGCCAGCGCCCCATGTGACAGACAGCTCATGGAGACAGAACCAGCATACACGCTGATATTAAGCACCGCAGTATAGTGTGCCTGAGAAATGGTAGAATATTTCGCACCGTGCTTCTGAAACATCTTTTTTCTGTTTCCAAACTCTTGCCAGGTCCAGGGGGCGCTCTAAGTGGGCAGAGACCGGAATGTCTAGTGGGTGTACTAGTGACAGCTATAGCAGAGACCTTCCTGCCCCTATGCTGTCACACTATCTTTGGAATGCTGGTTATACAATGGAAAAAAAAATAACTGAGGATGTCACTGTTAGAGTGTTTAACCTATAAAAATTCCTCCTGGCACAAACCCACACAGGCAGTTCATGTACCCTTATCTTTCACCGAAGCCATCTCCAAATATTTTATTCTGCCTCTTGGGAATTCTACTCCATGGTTTCAGTGCACCTGGGTGATGGATAAAAGACATGGATAGGGCCAAAAGTGGGGAGAGATTTGACTTTTAAGTTTTCTGCAAATGTAAAAGTAAACTTAACCAATTTTAAATATCATGTTCCCTGTGATTTAAAAGGAAATAGCCAGTATAAGAGAAAAATTTTACTCAGAAATGGGATCAGTGAACGCTATCACTGAATTATTGCCATGTACTCAGTGTTATAAAACCATGAAGAGGATGGACATTGACCTCCTAGTAGGTTGAAGTGTTCCACATTGCATACGCCATTCTTATATGATCCCCTAAACCACAGCCCGACCTCTCCAGTCCTTTCCAAGAGTTACTTTAATACTTGGAGCTGAGCCATGATATAAAAGTGGATATTAATGTCTTTGCTGGAAATTACATTTAACTCCTACAAAAACATACACTGGCTCCAAAAGTAAATCTCCAAGTTGAAAATCTGGATTCTTATAGAGAGAGTGAAGTTGGCAATCTGTATACATTTCAAGCTAATGTGGAAGTCACTGTGTTGCAATATCCTGGGATGTTAAATCATTCAGTTGGGAATTTTTAAACCAGTTACTGTGCCAACTACTTTTCAGGTATGAAAGAAATATCTTTAAATGACATGTGTATTTCATTTAATGTATATGTGTTCTGAAAATCACAAGATGTAGCTAGGGAATTGGTGACCTCATGTTAGAGAGTGAAAATATCTATCCAGAGTTTATCATGTTATGAAATTTCAAGAAGATACAAACTGAGAGAAATTTCTGTCACTTTCAACACTTTGCTAGATAATTAAACTAGTAATACCCAAGAAAAACATTTCGAATGGTTATCACAAAGATACTTTGTTTATTAGCTTTTCTTGTATGTGATTAACTACTTTGGTTACATATTTCACAATCTATGAAGTGAGTTAAAAGTAGAATTTTAAAAGTAGTAGGCAAATTTTTTCCAAAATCTTCAAGACAAAAATCCAGTAAGTGTAGATTTTAAGAGAAATATAGCTAATCATTTAGAAGTAAGATTGACAAAGTAGTTCTTAAAGTTACTTTCTCTGAAACTAGTATGTAGTTTTTACAAGTACTTCAGTGTGATTTTGTGTTTGATCTAGTAGTATTATAAAGCAAATTTTCTTTAAAAAGAATAAGTGCAGTAAAAATTCTAAGCATTTTTCCCAACTATTAGTCATTAAAATGTTAACATTTTATATCTTATATTTCTAGAATTTAGACACTTTTCCTCCCTGTACTAGAGGAAATGTCTTATTATGGGAAGTTATCCAGCCTCCCACCAATTGATCTTTATCATGTATGAATCTATCTGCCCAGATAAGGATTTTGGACAAATCCATGAAACTGAAGTATGAAAGGTACAATTGAAAATGAGAACTTCTATAATCAAGGAGATGAACTAGGAACATAGCAAGGCTTCAGCAACATAACATTGATAGTGATATACTAATAAATGAATAAATATTAAGCCCTAAACTAATGGTGGAAAAACAGAATGTTGAAAGGAAAGCATCATGAGAGATATGAAGAAAGTAGATGGTAGAGCACTTCCTGACCAAATATGTGCAGGAGGGACAATAATATAAAAAGGTCATCCTACTTTTTCCTCTCAGAAAATGAATGGAGCATCTCTGAACTAGAACAAGGTGGAGAGAGAAGTATTTTATACAGTTCTGTGCATGGGTATCTGTGTGTCATGGAGGTAAGTAGAGTGACAGCCTCCCCAAGTACACCATTTAATTTTAATAATTTTGGACTATCCATTGTCCATTTTGTCCAGCATACTTTCCCTTCCTTAACAAGCTAAGGCTCTCTATTTCATTGTCTTAATTTCCCTCACAGAGAAGATCAACAATAATCATTACCAACCTCAGTAATTTTCCTTGAGATATGCCAAGTTTAATATAATATTTTCCAGAAGTTGTTATCACAGATGGTCTATAGCTTTATAATATTTTGAAAAATTTGAGTCAAAATTCATCATATTTCAATATGAAGGACTTCTCAATATAAACGGAAACTTTGACCCATCTGTCTAATAAAAGTCACATTCTCCATGCTCAATCCAAAAAGGAGCTGACATAATTTTCTAAATGGATGTACCATTTTATAAGCGGAAATGTTGATCAATACTGTGCCAAAGTATTAAAGGGCAAAGAACAAAAATAATAGGACAGGACGTTTGGTAACCTACCTGTGTGAAGCACACAGATCTGGAATAGCTAAAAGCAGCTGAAACGACACCAAATTTTGTAGTCAGACCACTTCAAAGACAAATCTAAGCTTTAAAAGTAAAAATTGTGCGGTTTAGTTAAATCTGCTTATATTCTTTAAAGCTTAGTTTTTCATTTTTAGAAGTGAGAAATAGAGATAGCTACTTCCATAAAACACTGTGAGATGATCATTAAATAATAGGGAAATAATTTAAATTGTCTTATATCAGTAAACCAGCAGTGAGAGTTACTTATCTGCCTAGTACATTATAAAGTAATAAATGTATCCCTATATGTCCATCATCTATCTGTCTATTAATAGAACTTTTTGACATTTGATATATAAGTAGTTTGCCAATTATATATGTGGTCAAATTTCCTATATTGTAGTTTTGCTTTTTCCTCACTTATTAGGTGGTTGATGAACAATCATAATTTTGGCAATCATAATTTCCTCCTCAATGATTTCCTTGACTGTTCCATTGTCCTGATATAGAGCTAAAGGAAATAGAATAATTCAAGGAAACACATTTATGGACTTGATTGGGAAAAAAACCGAGAATAACATGGTTTTTGGCATAAGTAACTATATGATTGATGGTATCTACTATAATGGGAAAAAACATAAAAATTAGAGGCATAAACTTAATTTCTATTTTGAGTATGTTAAATATAAAATTATGCTGTTCTATTCTGGAGGTGAGATATTTGGATATGTGTCACATGTTCATGAGAATGTTAGCATGAGGGATTTAAATTTGGCCACATGACATGTAAGGATGTGCCAGTCCAGAAGAAATAAGTTTATACATGTAGAGAAAAGAGTGCAGGAATAATGCTACAGTATGCCTAAATTTAACAAATGACAGGGAAGACCCTGAAAGAGGGCAGAAAATTAGGCAAAAGTCAGGATTTGTTGATGGCATAACATCTAAAAAAGGAGAGTGAGGCAAGGAGAATGTTCCTGAGATGTCAAATAAGATAAAATAAATGTCATTGGGTTTGGCAATATAATCTTTGATCTTGATAAAAGTAGTTTCAGTGGAAATTGAGTGAGTAGTAAGAAAAGTGGAGACAACAAATACAGATCAATATTTTAACAGAAGATTCTGTAAGAAAAAAAAATATAATAGAGGACCACTTAGAGGAGAGTATGAAATCAAAGGAATTTTTTGCATTTGACAAAATGAGGAAGGAATTGCTGAGAGGGCAAAGGATTCAGAACTCAAGGGTTTAACTCAAATATGGAAAGGAGCTTTAGTTACAGTCTAAGAAGGGAACCCATGGCATACAGATACAGACCCAGCTTGGCTTGCAGGCAGAAGTGTAACAGGATTGAATTTACATTTTATAAAAGTCTCTCTATTTGCCACATGTAGATGATCACAGTGACTATTTTGAGATTCAAAATGAGATATGGTGAAAGCCTAGTCTACAGTAAGAGCAGTGGGGGACAGAAAACAAAAGAAGAAGCAAGCTGATAGACATTAAAAAGAGGATCGGTTGAAGTTGATTATGGATTAGAGGTACAGAAGCTCTTTTAAATAAAAGAAATAAAATGAGCATTTACCATCCTACAGTCTAATGATGACACTTTTCTTTCTTAGCAAATACTCGAAAGAAGGGGAGACTATCTAGAAGTTTAAAAAAATCCCAGCTTTATCATACCTGTTTTAAAATATCTGAAGCAACCAAAAGAATATGTCTAAGTGGCAGACAGATATATGCTATTCATTAAATTCTATTATTTAGATCTAGGCATACATAAACATAATATAATCTATGCTGTTATTATTATAATTAAAAATGATAGCTATCAGTTTGCCTTTTTATTTTTGGTCAAGCCTCCAGACATACAAAATTAAAATTCATTTAACAAATAATTATACAATGTGTTTATATATTAAATTGAATATACATTAAAACTCTTAATCTAAGACCCTGTATTAAAATGAAAGAGCAATGCCTTGTAGAAGAGAAATAAATTCAGCTCCAAGCCATACTTGGCTAGGGTTGCTAAAATAAATGCTTTTGAAGATGTGGATGACTTATCTAAGACTCTTCAAAAATGTAAACTGCATTTTATTCATCTACATTGATAACTGACCAATGAGTGAGCAAGGACATATTTAGAATTTTCATTCCTCATCTTGACAGTCAAACATTCATTTTCTGTACCTATCACATATCCACTGCAATTGTATGCAAAGTATAGCCTAGAGAACATTTTTATAGAAGCTGAAAAAATTTTTGTTGTTTCAAACATATTTAATAATGGAATGAAAGTTACACATTACAATTTCTAATGAGTTTCTTTCATTTTCAGAAAGACTGTATCTTGCCCAAGGAAGATATGTTCCTTCCTACGGATATTTCTCTTTCATGAATTTATTTATTTAATTTCACCAAAGTTCAGGTAAGAAAATAGGAATGCATCAGAGCAAACCATATTTTTGCAAAAATTACAGTGAAACTTTCCATTTGATTCTGACTTAATTATTGCTTCAGTGTTTGAGTGTTATTATCTTTTACATGTAATCAGAGGACAAAACACAGTCTATGTAAGAATTTTAGACACAGATCCAAATTTTAAGTTATTCTTTCTATTATGTGAGTAATAAAAATTATTTTATCTCTCTGTCTTTTCCTCTCACAAAGAAGACAGTGTACATGAAAAGAGCTCTGACCAGTGGCATCCTCATAGCATGGGTGGTAGTTAACTTGGAGTGAATTAGCTACTGTGCATCAATCACTGTCACAAATTCTATCTGTATATGACAAAGAAAAGTTAACAAACATTTAAATATTTTCCCACAGGAATCCAACTTACTGACTGAGCTCAAACAGCTCAGGTCTGTACAACATATGAACTCAAGCTCTACCTGCTATACTCTACTGGGAGTGAAACAGAGAACTCCACAGATCCAGGTAGCAAAGGCTGGTCTGGGCTTGTTTGCATGGTGTCCCACACAACATTGGATATATTGGAGACATTTTATCATTTGTTTTAAGATTTTATTCCCAAATCAAATTTCTTTGAAAATAATCCATATAAACTCATTCAAAATATAATCGGTCTGTTGGGAAAAAAAACAACTTCTTATCGAACTCAACAATAGAACAAAGAAGAATCTGTGATACACAAACTAAAACTAAAACTGAGAAACCAAGACTATATTCTCTGCCTCTCCCAGAGCTGTATAGATTCTCTGTCCTGTAATTTTCTTCTCCATTACTCACTGTGTTATTTTTCAGTTGATCTCCTTTGCTCAACATGCACAGGGCCCAATGGATAAACTCATCTTGGCTGGCACTCCAATCTTTCACTCTTCACTGTTTTCTGAGGGAGCCACTAGTTGCATGTGACTCTTTAAATGCAAAATAATTAAATAGAATGAAGTTTCACAAGTTCAACTCATCTTTTGATCCATATGTTAAGTGTTTACTAGCCATGTTTCTATAATTGCACAAATTTCTTTTCCTTTTTCTTTTTTCTTTTTCTTTTTCTACATCTGGGGATAGAACCCAGAGCTTCATACATACAGTGAAGTGTTTTACCACTAACTTATATTTCCAGCCCCACAGATATTTTCAATGAGCAGGTGTTATTATGTTCCAGCACTTCTTCACCCATTGTGTTTTTTGTAATTTCTATGTCTTCTGATTCACATTATCAATTCATTTGAGACCCTTAATGCAATTTCCAAATCTTTGCTAGAACTGAATGCCCATCCCTGATCCGGTGTTTTTTGACTAGGAATAGGAAAAGCCACAAATCTTACATCCAGGTTAGCAAAGTTTAGTTAGTACTTTCCTCTTTCTTCATTTTCCATTTACAATGTGCACATTGTACAAGATTATAAATCATCTACATTTGACTCCCTGTACAAATGAACATAGCCCTTGATACTTTAGTTTGTCCTGTTCCTCCTGTTCTTATGAAATTTGTATTAGGTTAGAAATTGGTAACCAGTGCATGTACATGGCTAAATTAAAGAAGGTCTAAAACATTTTCTCTGATATTGCTTTTCTTCTAAAATTAAATAAAGAGTTCAGCAATAGGACATACAGAGTTTGAAAGTATTTTTCCAGAAGGAAAACATCTATATTGGGAAAGAAAGTATACTTCAACTATATTGGGAAAACCAGCGTAATTAATTCTTTCCTATTTTACCTTCTTTTATGATGTTATCTGAAATTGTTCTCATAAACAAAATGTTTACTATTTTAGGCTGAAATATATACTTCTCTATTATATAAGTACAGCAGTATAATATGGTTTTTCAATTTTAGGTCAAAGATGCCAATTCATTTACTGAAGAAAGATAATTAAACTCCCTTTGATAGTTCTCCACATAAATCCATGCACTTGAGTATGATTTTCTTATGATCCAGTGAACTACACTTTTCTAGGACACATCCCAGGGCCATTGCATGAGGGGTAATCAACTTATAAAGAGAAAAAGTTCATTTGGGCTCATGTTTTCAGAGGTTTCGGTCCATAGTTGGTTGATCCCATTACTTTTCAGTCTGCGGCAAGGAGGAACATCATGATAGGGAGCACATGGTGCAACCAACTGCTCACTTCATGAAAGCTGAGAAGCACATAGTAAGCCAGGAAGGGCCCAGGACTCATCATCTCCTTCAAGGGTGTTCTCCCAATGACCTTATTTTCTTCTTCTGTGCCTCATTCTTAAAGATTTCACCAGCTCCCAGTAGTGTCATGGGCTAGGATGCAAGCAGCAGATGGACCTTTGGGCAACATTCAAGCTTCCAATTAAAGCAGTCATGTAAGCAGGTGTTCAAAGGAGGGTTCAGAAGCTTATACTACAATGCATCTGTTTCTGATTCTTGGCATGTATTACCTAAGATTCCCAATGTAATTCTCAGAGCAAAAAGGCTTTATAAAGTCTATGAACAATGAAAATTGACACCATAATATAAAATCCCCTATCAACATCCTATTTTAGAGATTTTTATTTATCCTATACTTTAAATTCTCTAAGTAGCAGATGTATTGTTCTTTAACACCATTACTGATAAGTGATCTTATCAGAGGGGCTTACAGAAATGAATCTGACCCTCAGAGACTTTTAAATGTAATTAATACTTGTGATAACTTTGAGTTCTTTGGATAACTGAAGCTTTTGAAATAAATTGCTTGTTGACATTCTTACATGGTCAGTGAGAGAAAAATATATTTTAGAGTGTTATTTACATGAAAATTGATGTTAGTGTTCTAGTGTGTGAACAACAGATAGAAAATCCAGTGATAGGCATATTTTCAACATGCTTCAATATAAAATTTCACTGAAAGTCAGTTTTATGTGACAAAGATAAATACTATACTGATTTAACAATTTTAAATGGATAAATGGCCCTTTTGAAATATTAGAGTTAACATTAGAGTTAATAATTTTGTGCATCTTTCATCAGTTCAGACCTAAATCATTGAACATCTCTTATCACTTGCCTCTTGTCTCTCAGTGTTACCAAAATGATTAAATGGTGTAGTATCCAGATGGTCATACTATACAGTCGAAGTCATTCTCCACAAAGATTTACAGTGTCTCCTCCTATTTGGTCCTTAAAGACAAGTTTTCTTACCAGGAATATTATATTCACCATCAAAAAAACAATGTCCCTCCCCAAGGAGGGCCATATTGGATTCTAGCCAAATCAGAAGTACCATGGTGGGATGAAGAAGTTTTGATTAGATTGTGCCTGTCCCTTAACACATAATTTTAGAAATAAAGGATTTCAACCTGGTATAATCTCACCCATGATTTACTTTATATTTTATTTTTATCAATTTTCTACACACTTGCCTCCCAGTATTTTTAAAGGACAGAAGAAATCAACTGTCTCTTTCACTATTATTGTAATCTTCAACACTCAACTTAGATATCCTATAATTACAAGATAACATAAATTATTATGTATATGTGTAAACATTATATGAGGCTTTTTCCTTCAAAATTAATACTTATAAATAAAGAGCATCATATTGTGAGCTGTTTTAATCATATATATGTATATATATATATATTCAAATATTCAAAAGGGAAATATATATTAAATTACACAGTTATATGAATATCATAATATTTGCAGATGTAAATTGACAGGATTAGGAAAAAAACAACAGGAAGCACTATAGATTTAGTAATCAGTCCTGGTGATGCCCTCACATAATTAGGAGTATTCAGTATCACCAAGAAGGAAGGAAGGAAGGAAGGGAGAGAGGGAGGAAAGAAGGAAGGAAAGAGTTTTAAAAGTTCACTGGGAAACTGCACAATAAACTGTTATATGTAGTGACTAATGACCATGCAGATAACTGTACTTACAGCAAAAAAAAAAAAAAAAAAGCAAAGACTCATTATTGTAACTTTAATACAGTGGGAATTGTGACTTTGTTATGATTTTTTGCATCACATAATTTGTCTTAATTAAAAAGAGAGGTAACAATTGCAGAGACTATTATATGTGATAAAATTAATATTGAATAAGAATACAAATAATGATTACAATAATTTCATATTTTGTAAAAAATAGAAAATGACTATTTTGAGTCAATATATTCTTCCATTATTGAGTTATACACATAAACAAATTAAGTTATCCTGCAATTTATATATGCAAATTTTCTACAAACTTTAAGAAGTCTCCTCAGTGTGAAAACAGAAATCACCTTATATTTTCTACTTCCATATGTTCAGTGCTTCTAGATGATTGCAGTGCTGTATAATGGTATAAAAGAAAACATCTGTATCAAAGTGAATTCATAAAATATCACTTCCTTTTACTCTATTGTCTTTCCCCTACTCACTTTTGGAAATAGATTGTATATTTCATAGTATTTAGTCATTCACTCATTCATTCATTCATTTATTCATTTACTCACCAAATATTTATTGAACACTTTGTATATGTTAGATCTTGTGCTGGATACTGGAATTAGAGTACTTAATGATGCAGCAAAAGGAAACCTTTCCCCATGGCACTATTATTCTTTATTCTTTATGTGCAGTCATTAAGATAGATAGATGATAGATAGATGGATAGATAGATAGATAGATGATAGATATAAATAGATTGATGATAGATAGATAGATAGATGATAGATAGATAGATAGATAGATAGATAGATAGATAGATAGATAGATAGACACAGAGAGACAGAATCCCTGGTGGTAATACATGCAAGGGAAAAAGTAAAAGTGGAAAAGTCACTTCCAACATGCAGAAGATGAGTTACATTATTTTAAATATGGAGGTCATAGAATGTTTCTTGGTCAGGTATTTTTTTAAGCGAAGACCTAAATTTAACAAGAACAACCACAAGGGCTTGAAGGTATCTGGGAAAAGGACAAACAGAGCAATAGCAAATGTAAATATAAGAACCTGTGTGGCCACAGCAGTTTGGAGTTAAATCAGGGCAGCTAGGGTTGCATTTGAGAGGAAGTTGGAGGTGACCAATTCATTTAAAATCTTGGCACAACTGTAAAGTTTCTCAATTGCACTTTGAGAAATAATGGAGATCTTTGGATCTGACAGAGAATTTTTGTTCCTGTATGGACAGGGGTTTTGAGGGTGAAAACAGACTAGTTCAGACTATACTTTTGCCTAAGTAGAGTTGTGGAGATTATGAGAAAAGTTTTTATTCTGGATGGAATAGCAAGGGAAGCATTGAAGACAACTTCAAATAGTCAAATGTATAATATATTATAATTAATAGGGGTAGAAATTATATCTGTCTTGAAAACCAGATACATTTAATGCACTGATATTATCTCTTAACTTTTTATCCACATTCTCACAGACAGTATATTTTTACTAGAGTGAATTTGGTGAGGGTATCAGCTTAAGTGTTAACACTAACTGAAGTACCACAGTTATGATAACAAATGAGATTCAAGAATCAGATTTGGGTGACAGCTTTGAAGATGGAAGAATGCTCCCTACTTTGGATATATTTGACTTTGAAATATGTTCATGGTAAGAAACAAAAATGCAAGATCAAAGTAAGAGTAACAGGTTTTGGAATACTCTCCAGAATTTAGCAGTTGAATAATGAAATGAAATGAAATTCCTTGAGTAGAAGTGAATAACTGAAAAAAAAGAACAAGAATGAAATTTTGAAAGTCTGCAACATGTGTGAAATCATTAGTAAGTATGAATCAATGAGATAAGTGAGAAGTGATTTAGGGGAGAAGGTTGATTGTGTATAAGAGTTTCATCAAGAACTAACTGCAAAGAATATGTTCACTTCAGCTGATATATCACACTTGAAACATATGATACTGTTGACTGAATTAGAGTTCTGCAAAGAAACAGATCAGTAGAATATAGATAGATAGATAGATTAATAAATAGATGACAGATAAATAGGTAGATAGATTAATGAAAGAAAGAAAGAAAGAAAGAAAGAAAGAAAGAAAGAAAGAAAGATAGATAATATAAGAAACTGGATAGATAGCATAATTTCATAGGATGAGCACTCTGACAATCAGCTATCCATAATTTGGGATCAATTAATTGTGCAGTTCTGAGAATTGATGTAAGTTCCCAATCCAAGAATAGGATACAAAAATTAATTCAGCTCAAGGTTCAGTTGAAGAAAGTAAACAGTCTTTCTTTATCTTTTTCCTGGTTAGGTCCTCAAAGAATTGGATGAAATGTACCCCTTTAGAAATTAACCACCACATGGACCATATGTAACCAGCAAATAAAAGCCAATTCCATTTTTGCATTAAAATACTATTAAAAATATATAGGTCAACTTAACTGTATTAAGTTCAGTTTTTTAGATATAATTGGAATTAATCATTTTACTTAATTTGGTAATTTAACAATGTAGAAATTAAATGAAGCATAGCAATTAGTTTATAACAACATATAAAATTTACATATTACTTCCCTAGCACAAAGTCACCAGATGAATAAAACGCTGATTTTTTATGTTTTTTCATTTTTTTTTTCATTTGTGAACATTTTTCTCAGGGAGCGCAGGGTCTTTCTGAATCATCAGGCAGAAAATGATCCCAATACTCCCACACTGATTAAGACTTGGTGACCATGTAGAGTGATTTTGGACATTTAGGCATAAGAATAAGCTCAATGAAGTGCTTTAAAATAAACAATCACTTATTTCAATCCAGGAGAGAGAAAGCAAAAGAAACATAATAAGAAGTCTCCTATCCTCATTTCTACCAATGTACATATTTGTTTAAGAACATGGCACCTAGTGGCTTAGAGCAGTGGCAGTCACCTTACTTGTTTGTAAATTTCCTTTCTTATGCTGCTAGGGGCTGAAGGCTGAAGGCAAAAATATGCATATTTGTGAAACAGCAAAAGAAACAAAATTTAGGTCCATGATAACATTATTGATCCATCATATTAGCCTCAGTACTACGTCCTCTTGATATTTTGTTATGAGGGTTAATAAATACGGCCATCATTTAGAAGCCAATGACTTCGGAATGTTTTACAGTAGAATGCACATGTTTTTCACTTGGGAGATGGGAGTAAGAAATAAAAATGGCAGGCACTGCTCAATGTCAAGCATCTACAAATGTCAGAATTTTATGAAGCTTCCTAGTTGTTATCTGATGTTAACTTATTTTCTGTGTAGCAACCAAGACATCGAAATTGTAAGATGATGCTTTGTTAAAAATGCATACGAGGGGCTGGGGATTTAGCTCAGCGGCAAAAGCTCCTGCCTGGCAAGCGCAAGGTCGTGAGTTCGGTTCCCGGTACCGGAGAAAAACCAAAAAAAAAAAAAAATGCATACGAATATGCTTGTTAAAATATGGATTTATTAATTTCTTCACTTGTAGACTTTCAACCCATAAAGGGCAATGAATTTGCATTTTAAGCAACCCTATAGGGATTTTTGTATAAATTAATGCTGGGGTTGGTAACAGACAAATTTGCAATACTAATCTGAGATTTCCAAGTTGGGGGAGATAAAAAGCATTCTGTTCCTCTCAGACAAATCACTTGGACAGGGATTGGCTGTGCACATGACTCCTTAGGGTTATATAAATAAAGATATTAGGCAACTGAACGGGACCTCAAAGTCAAGGGGGTTAAAATTGGTGGTAATTCTCTTAAAGTAACTATCCTAACTGGATATAATTAATTGGCCCAAGAAATGTAAGGAGCTCAGCTATCAAATGGGGCTATATCCCATTTGATGATATGATAAACCAAGAGCAAACAGAAATGTGGAGGTTTCAAGCTGTAGGTATTTGAAACAAAACATCTGTTTTTGGTAACTTAATAAATTGAGGAACTAAAAAAAAAAATCCCACAAAAAAAATAGTTTATGCAAAATAAAAACATTTTACAATAAAGAATGGAATGTGTGAAAGTGCAGATAAAAAGCAAAGAGGACCCTTACAGAACATTCTGGAAAAAAAGATGAGAGACACAGAGAAGTGAATATGGAAACAATCCCATTGTGCATGCACCCCACTTCCTAAAGACACCCTTTGTTGTAATTAAAGGTGAGAAATAATCCCCAGAAGTACTTTGTGGCATTATGTTAACAGAAAACTGTAGTGGTTATGGAAAAGGAAGGAATTAGTGGTTAACTCTACTAACCATTTCAGGAGGAAAGGCCTGAATTAATAAATGAGTGAAAACATAGAATATTTAATTACAAAACTTGTCTTAAAAATAATTAAAATTTTAAAAAATTAAATAGTTAAAATATTGCTTTCAGTTGACTGAGAGGCAAGGGAGAGCCTAGACAGGCTGCACTCCTTAGATCTCATTATCTTCCTTATGCTTTTCATTTAACCCCACAAACAAGTCCTTCAGTAAAATGCATTGGCGCCTCCAAAAACACCAGGGCGTGGTGGCGCATGCCCGTAATCCCAGCACTCAGGAGGCTGACACAGGAGGATCACTGCGAGTTCAAGACCAGCCTGGGCTACAAAGTGAGCTCAAGGCTGGCCTGAACTGTGTAGCAAGATCCTGTCTCAAAAAGACCAAAAAACAAACAAACAAAAATAATAAAATTTTTGCACAAGTGAAAAGATAAACGAAGAATTTAGCAATAATATTCTGATCCAAAAATAGGCTGTAAATATGTCTTTTATTTGAAACAAACAAGTGGCTTTACTTCCCAAATAGAGCAATATACACCCTCCTAAGAATGGAATATGTATTAGAATTTTATCTCACCAAACTACTTTCTAGTTATTATATGATAGATGAGCTACAAAATCATGCATCATCAAATAGTCTTGTTTATTCTCAGTTACTAAGTTTATCATAATTTGTGCTTATTGCAGGTTGATCAACATGAAAATTGGTGACCACTAATGAATACTTTATTTTCCTGCTCTGCTCTTCCACATTCTTTCACTAGGAAATTTATCCAAGGCAGAAATACAGTCTTCAAATTTAAAAGAAAACACAGAATCTCTTAACATTTCAGACTTTTAAGTCTTGTTTAGCTCAGGACTATCATTCAGCTGTTGTGTACAAAAACACTAGTATTGCTGAGTTTTCTAGGATTAGAGTCTACTTTTTAAAACATCAGTAAGCATAAGTCTCTAAAATGGGTTAAAAATGGACTTGACTGTAGTGGCTTCTCTGCAAACAATGGACCATCTGTTTCATTAAGTCTTTAACAGTGCTTAGGCCTTTACTTCCTCTCAGCTAAATCTTCCCCCTCAACCAGAACTGTTGAGTTTAAGCCAGCCTCATTCACAACCCTCTTCAAGAGTTGATCCCTTGGCGGAATAACTGAGCGTCAGCTGGCTCAGCCACTGAATCACTAGCAGAATGTCACCGCATCCCTCCTCCTCACAGGGGTCATACTTAGAAGTCTATTTTCATTTTCTCTAATATTTGGAAGCAGTTAACATAAATTTGAATAAAAATAGGGGGTTTTCATAATATAAGAATTACAAACTATAGAAATAATCATATACACTCGTGTGTGTGTGTGTGTGTGCACGTGTAATGTGTATGTTCATAGTATGAGAGATGGCTCACTTTTCTTATAAATTCAGTATCATAAATATCCTAAATTTGCATCACTTAGAAATTGTCACAAAGGAATACCATTGTGGCAGATAGTTTAAGTTGTCTTTTCATCATTCTCTCCACAGCTTTTTCTCTTTACAATTAAAATCATTATTATTTTCAGCTAACTGCTTCCATTAACTTAGGTTTTTGTTTCAGCTTTCACTCCTGAGGAGATAGTTCTGATTAGATTTCAAAGGCTAATTTGTTTTTCTAGCTTATTTTACTAAGAAAAAAAAAATAATCTCATCAAATTAATCATTTCCCATGTTGAAAAACTATAAATGAGATCCTGCTATACACTAGATGCAGTTCATGGAGCTCTAGGGAGAAAATGCTGGGAAAACCTCACTTCCTAGTATTGAAACAATACATTCTGTATCATAATATGCACATAGAATATAAGGGGGACAATGAAAAGTGAAATCTGGCCAGATGGCTGAGATAGACAGCTTCATGGGAGAGGCCTTCTTGTCATCAGAGTTTACTAGATAGAAAAGAGAGCAGAGCCAGTACCAGACCAAGGAAATATTCACTAATCTAGCAGTGTTGTATAATATAGTACCTCAGGTAACTGTTCACTACCTCATAGAGGTAACAAGTACAGAAGTGTGTGTGTTAAAGATGAAAGGAATAAAGGCTGCTGAGTTCTGCCTAGATTCCAAATGCTGGAGGACTCCATGGCTTGTAGAAGGATTAGTCTTCGTCATGCAGGTTGAGGGTGAGTATGGAGTGACATATAAGATATGTAATCTATGGAGATCATTTGGTCACCACTATGAAAGAAAAACTCAGAGTGGCCATAGGTTAAGACAGAGGCACAGAATTTGTTGCTACTGTCAGAAAAGAGTGAATCACAATTCAAAGGCGGTCTCACTGGAGACATGGAAGCAAAACTGATTTAGAGTATATATGAGAATCAGTGTCCAAAAACTTGATGAAGAGGTATATGTAGGAAATTTGAGAGATGATGCTTTTTCGCAAATAAGAACTGTTTTCTAGATGTGACTACTGGCAATATTGTGTGTCCTTTATTACAAAGTGGAAATCCTGCAAGAATAAATTAGTAGAGTGTAAAAAATTGGGGTTTCCAGGGGAATATACTGATTTTGCACCACCTGTGATACATCTGAGTGAATAATTAGTTTCAAAGAATTCCAGCTCAAGAACAAGGCCTATGTTTGACACGAGGTTGAGGAAACAGCAACATGCATAGTGGTTATAACAGTCAATGCAAACAGATTTTGAAAGAAGATATTGAATTCACATCAATGAGTACTGACTGGAAAGTAATACGAATTGCTGAAATAGCTGAAATCTGGCCAGCTATGGTAACCGGGATGGTGACAGATATAGAAAGGCATGGTGGTATAAGGAGTCAGCACATGAAGTTTAATCTGGAATAGTTCACAGGCCATTGGCCCATTTGTGCAGACTCATATAAAGACACCCTTGGCCAGGTCATTCCTGAATGACTAACAATAATTTTGGTAACAGGCTGCTCTACTCTTCTTGGGAGATTTTGAAAGCTATCACAAGCATGAGTTGGTTTGTGTGTTGGTCAGGAATAAATTTCTACTACTCACGGAGACTAGATCTATTACCCAGACACATAGCCCAAATGATTATAAGTCAGGTAGAAATTTTTTGAAAAAAAATCAAAACATCCATTTTTTTCTTTCCAGCCTCAGTTCATTCTCAAAGAATTAATGTTGTTCTTCTTATATGTGATGTTTGATTTTCATTATACTATATATATATTGATAACATGAGCTCATTAGGTAACTTACTGATAAAACCATTTGAATTTCTAGGTGCTTTTACGGTATCTTCCACAGATAATATATTTGGATTTATACAAGAAAGTTTTAGGGTATTTTGCAGGTGTTACCTTATTAACTAACTAGATTACTTTCATTTAAAATACTTTATTAATGAAGTCTAGAATTAAAGTTTGGTTGATTACAAAAATATTTTTATATCATTATACTGAAGAACTTAACAATTTTTATGGAGAGTAGTCAATCCTCATGTTTTGTTTACTTTTTTTTATTTTAAAGAGAAAACAACAAAAACAAATTTACAAATATAAAGACATAAACAAAACAACATAAAAACAATAAAAGTGATTCAGAATTTCAAACACAGTGTTAGGAAATCAGCAATAGTTGATGTAGTACATATTGTTATCTTCAAATTGATTACTCAGATAACCAGATAGAGGTATGTAAGATTGATTGAACAATTAAATATTAACTGTTCCTTTCAATAAGCCAATAGAAATCAGTAGTACAATTATCTTGGCTATCTGGTGTACATATATACACATAATTTTTCCCTTCCTTCTTTCTTTTTCTCTTTTCCCTCATCCCAATTGTTCTTTCCTTTTGAGTAGTTTTTTTTTTTTTTTCCCTTTCACAATATCTATTGTACCTTTCAGATTTTATTTACTCTTTCAGGTTCTTACACTAGGAAGAAAATATGATGTTTACACATGCAGTCTGATTTATTTCACTTACAAGGATGGTCTCTATTTACATCCATTTACCTACAAAAGTGTAGAGTTTATCTTTCATTATAGCTGAGTAATATTTCATCACATAAAAATACCACATCTTTTTTATCCATTTGTCAGTTGATGGGCATTTAGGTTGCTTCCATGATTTAGCTATTACAAATTGTGCTGCTATCAATATGGGTGCACATAAGTCACTGGGGTATGTTTTCATTTCTTCTGGAAAAATACCCAAAAGGAAATAG
>NW_004955428.1:11599693-11600666 GCF_000276665.1 Chinchilla lanigera
AGATATTGGTGATCTTTTGAATTTCTATATGATCTGTAGTGATTTCACTCTTTTCATACCTTATTGAATGAATTTGAGTTTTTTCTTTCCTTTTTTGATAAGGTTTGCTAAAAGTTTATCAATTTTATTTATGCTTTCAAAGAGCCAACTCTTTGATTCATTAACTCTTTGTATTGTTTTCTTCATCTCAACTACATTAGTTTCTGCCCTGATCATTATAATTTCCTCCATTCTTTGGGCTTTGGGTTTGACTCACTCTTGTTTTTCTACAAGTTTAAGGTGCAGAATTAGACTGTTTGTTCTCATTCTCTTTTCCTGATGTGTGAGGTCACCACTATAAATTTCCCTCTGAGGACTGCTTTCATTGCATCCCACAGATGCAGGTTGTATTTGCCTTTTCGGTAAGTTGTATTTGCCTTTTTGTTGGTTTGTAGGTATTGTTTAATTTCTTCTTTAATTTCATCTGTGACCCATTAGTTATTCAGGATGCTATTATTTAATTTATATGTGTTTATGGAGTTGTGGTTCATTTTCATTAACTTCCAATTTCATTGCACTATGGTCAGATAACATGCATGGGATAATTTTAACTCCTTTGCATTTACTTAAACATGTTCTATTGGCTAGTATGTGTGTATTTTTGAGAATGTCCTGTGCTCAGCTGAGAAGAATGTGTATTCTGATGTTGTTGGTGGAACATTCTGTATAAGCATCTTCTGAGTCCATTTGTTCAGTAGTTTGGTTCAATTCTGTTATTTCTTTGCTAATTTTTTGTCTAGTTGGTCTATCTCTGTGTCAATGGGGTGTTAAGGTCCCTCATTACAATTGTGTTAGTAGTTATTTGGTTTTTCATGTCTATTAAGGTTTATCTTATATATTTGGGTGGCCCCCATGTTGGATGCATACAAATTTCTGATTGTTATTTCTTCCTCATGAAGTTTTCCCCTAACCACCATGTAGTGACATTCATTAT
>NW_004955428.1:11601519-11602892 GCF_000276665.1 Chinchilla lanigera
TTTATCTGAAAAGTGCTTATTCATCTCAGATGCCCATTTTTGTACTGGGTCTTGGAATTTGGGGTGCCTGATTTTTAAAAATTCTTTATATGTTCTAGATAGAAGTCCTTTGTCCAAGGGACAGTTGGATAAATTATTTCCCAATTTGTGGATTTTCTTTTTACTCTGTTGGTGATTTCTTTTGATGCCAAAAAACTTTTCAGTAAGATGAGATCTCACGTATTGATTTTTTGAAGTATTTCCCATGCAGTTTGGCTTTTGGTCATGACCTCTCTGCCTACCCCTCTGTCTTCAAGATTTTTACCGACTTTCTCTTTCAGTACATTTAGTGCTTCTATATTACTATTTAGATATTTCATCCATTTTTACTTTAGTTTGGTGCATAATGATAGACATTGCTCTAGATTTAGTCTTCAGCATGTGGACAACCTGTTTTTCTAGCACCACTCATTAAAGAAGCTATGTTACTTGCAGTAAACATCTTTGGCCCCTTTGTCAAAGGTAAGGTGGCTGAGTGTGTTCGTGGTTGTGGCTGCACCTTCCAGTCTGTTCCACTGATCCTCAGGTCTGTTTTCTTGTTTGTTTGTTTTTTGCCAAAACCACGCTGATTTTATCACAGAAGCTTTGAAGTATAATTTTAAGTCAGGGATTGTGATACCTCCTGCCTTGCCTTTGTTTCCTAGGGTTGTTTTTACTGTTCTGGGTCTCTTCTGTTTCAAGATGAATTTTAAGAATGTTTTCTCTAGATCTTTGAGGTATACTAATGGTATTTTGATCAGAACTGCTTTGAATCTTTAACAATTTTGAGAATATAGTCATTTTCACAATGTTGGTTCTTCCTACCCATGAGCAAGGAATATCTTTCCATTTTATGAAATATTCAATTTCTTTTTTCAGAATGCTATAACTTTCACTGTATAGGTCATTTACTTCTTTTGTTAGATTGATTCCTACCTATTTTGATTTTTTGGATGTTATTATGAAAGGAATGGTTTCTCTAACTTCTTTCTCAGTGTATTTGTTGCTCATGTACAAGAGTGCTATTGATTTTTGAGTGTTGACTGTGAATCCAGCTATGCTACTCAATTTGTTTATTAATTCTAGGAGTCTTTTAGTGGAGTATTTGGGGTCTTCTTGTAGAGTATCATATCATCTGCAAATAATAATAATTTAATTTCTTCCTTTCCTACCCTTATTCCTTTTGTTTCCCTTCCTTGTCCAATTGCTCTTGTTAGTATTACCAGAACTATGTTATGAACTGGTGACAGTGGGCATCCTTGTCTTATTCATGATTTTAAAGTGAAAGATTTCAGTTTTTGCCCATTTAGTTTGATGTTGGCTCTTGGTTTGTCACATATGGCTTTTATCAGCTT